>NC_051160.1:83138061-83445060 GCF_013339745.2 Dermacentor silvarum
TTTAATGTTGCCTTCCACTCCGAAGGAGCAGTTTGCGAGATGGTGACTGACACATAAGAAAACTCATGACATTCTGTGCAGCAGAACATCACGCGCAAATACACTTTTTCCTGCAAAATGACATACTGTAGTGAAACCTTGTGCACATGTGCCAACCTTAGAATTTGAAAAACACCACAGTGGAAGACACAAAGTGTTAACTTGCTGGAAAATACTAAAATTATATGATTATTCATTCAAGATTCGCCGACTTTGCTCTCTACAGGTGCTGTAAACAGGCACCCTGCTTTTGCAGTTGTAGCAACAATGATCTGTAGAGCAGATGAGGAGAAATGGTTATAAAGTTTACGCAGGAGTATACGCCGCAAATGACAATCCCTTCACATTTTAATCTGGTGGAGGATGCGTACTCCAAAATAGAAGAAACTAGTGTACCCTAAAGATTTCTGTGGCCGATGCCTGTGCACTAGCAGGTACACATAACATGGCAGTTGCAATTATTTCCACAAGCTATAGTTACTGCAAGCTACTTACAGCTGTAATACATTTAGGGCAATTTAAAACTCTCTAATGAATTTATCTCATATGACAGAATTGGAATGCAATATCTTGCAAATAAGTGATGCTGTATGTGCCGTCCCATACAATGAACACCTTTGAAAAACCTGAATAGCCACCTGGCCGTGACGAGAGGTGAAGTGTATTCTGTGTAAACTAGTACAGCTGCATAGTGTAAAGCTCTGGAGAGTGCATTTAGTAACAGCTGTGAAGCTTTTTTCTTTTTTTTAAACTGCACACAGTAAAAACCTCCTTACAGTTTTGAAAAACTCTTTTATTAAAAAATTTTCTGCGCGCAAACAAACAAGGACGAAGAACCATTTGCTTAAGAACCCAGAGATCTGCTCAATCCAATCAACAGGACACATCAACAGCGCATATAACGACACGTGTGATAAAAATGCCACGGATCAGCGCGACCCCGTCACATAAAAACAGCAATGCACATAAAACGAGCACTTAAGATGAAACTATGTTAAAGATAAGATGACAGGAGCGAATTCTCTTTATCTAGCAATGAAACAGAAGGATGACTGATGCATTTTTACTTTAGTTTTGCAATCCAGTGCACTTCCACATTTCCCTCGCGGTTTGATTTCGTTGCCTAAACAATGTGCCGGTGCTTCTAAGACAAGGTGAGCACGCATGTTCTTGACAATGCATGGCCAAATGCTTACTAGGGCCACTTTCAGACTGGACAAGTGTTCCCTTAGTCTTGTGTTAATGCATCTTGCAGTCTGCCCTACGTACACATGACCACATGTCATAGAAACCTGATACTCAACATTCTTCGCACAATCAAGAAATTGGTTCTGATGCGGATGCTTAATACTACATTCTTTCTTTGCATCACCCTTACTTCCGAACTTACTTTTTCCTCTAGAACATGCATTACCTCTTTTGTTTCTAGCCGAAAACACCACTTTTACTTCATAACTCCCAGCCACCTTTTTAAGTCTGTGTGAAAGGCCATGCACATATGGAATCACTGAAACCTTGAAAGCTAATTCTTTCTGCCTTTAATTTTTGTGCATAGTTCCTTATCCTGTTCAAGTTTTTCATTAGTCTAGCGCATGACACCAGCATCACAGCGAGCAGGTACTGGGCCTCTCTCAACTGATCAACTTGCTCAAGAAAGGCAATGTTTACAGTGCGGTAACACGACTTCAACAATGCTGAGTGGCAACATGAAATGACTGTGCCATTCTTTACAAGCCTGGAATGCTTGAGGCATAGTTCATGTAGCTTGTTAACAAGAAACTGTAGCTTCTTATCTACCAGTACTTGCAAAGTAAAATTTAAGCCCTTGCCTAGAGTCAAAGGCTTCTACTACTATTGAAGGCTTGACTTTACTTCGGAAGTACCGGTAGATAACAAGCTACAGTTCCTCTATGTCAAGTTAGAAATTTCACCAGAACATTTGTATTGGTCATTCACGCCCTGAGCTGGAAAACCGATAATGAACTATGCCTCAAACCACTCCAGGCTTGTGAATAATGGCATAGTCATTTCATGTTGCCGGTCAGCATTGTTGAAGTCGTGTTACCGCACAGTAAACATTGCCTTTCTTGAGCAAGTTGATCGGTTGAGAGAGGCCGGGTAGGTGCCTGCTCGCTGTGATGCTGGCGTCATGTGCTAGACTTATGAAAACTTAAACAGGATAAAGAAAACAAAAAAACAGAAAAAGAATTAGCTTCCAAGGTTTCAGTGATTCCGTATGTGCATGGCCTTTCACACAGACTTAAAAAGGTGGCTGGGAGTTACGAAGTAAAAGTGGTGCTTTCGGCTAAAAACAAGAGGTAGTGTGTGTTCTAGGATAAAAAGTTCGAAAGTAAGGGTGATGCAAAGAAAGAATGCAGTATTAAAAATCCGCGTGAGAACCAATTTCTTCATTGCGCGAAGAAAGTTGTGTATCAGGTTCCTATGACATGAGGTCATGTGTACGTAGTGCAGACTGCAAGATGCGTTAACACGAGACTAAGGGAACACTTGTCCAGTCTGAAAGCTGGCCCTAGTAAGCATTTGGCTATGCTTTGTCAAGAACATGCGTGCTCACCTTGACTTAGAAGCACCCGCATATTGTTTAGGCATCGAAATCAAATCGCGAGAGAAATTGTGGAAGCGCACTGGATTGCAAAACTAAAGGAAAATGCATCAGTCATCCTTCTGTTTCACTGCTATATTCGCTCCTGTCTTTTCATCTTAAGTGCTTGTTTTGCGCATTGCTGTTTTTATGTTGACCGGGTCGCGCTTATCCGTGGCATTTTTATCACAAGTGTTGTTATATACGCTATTGATGTGTTGTGTTGACTGGATAGCACAGATCTGGGTTCTTAAGTAAATGGTTCTTCGAAAAAAACCAGTTGTTAGAACGCGATCGTGCTTGTGTTGCTCCCTTTCTTCGTCCTTGTTTGTTTATGCACAAAACATTTTTTAAATGAATCTGTTCCACTTAGGCAGACTCGCAGTTTGCTTCCTTTTTTTTAAAGGTAATGACACGTATGGCTATCACATACATGTACAGTATGACCTTCATCCCAAACAAAGTGAACAGCACTACCCTATGGGTCAGGTGCCTTGTTTCACACATTCTCCCAAACATTATCGCGGGACGCTGAGTTGGCAGGGAAACTGATTTATGGAGCAATATAAAGTATTAAGTACTCAGCTCTTAATGTTTTCTCTGCTGTTTAAGCATCGTTGGGTCTTATAGTAAGAAATACGGAATACAACATGCATAATTCACGACGCAACCCCTTTGAAGTATTTAGTAGTCTGAATTATTATGGATTGCATATTTAGATTAGAAGAAGATTTCATTCCACTGCAAGAATGGCATCATCCCAATAATTCTTGCATTTGGTGCTATATTTACTTTTATTTCAGTTGGAATGTAGATGCATCGACAGCGATATCGCTTGACATGTCTTCGATTGACTGTTTCTCCAACTAAAGCAAACATCAATTCTGAAATGACCTTGTAGATGATACCAAGAACTTGCTACAGCAGGAGTATGTCTAACATCACGAGATCTGAGGCTTCTTGAACGCATGTGTAAGAAGCCTGGGGTGCATGCTGCTCTCTCATTTAATCAGCAAGTTTCTGAAATCATCTATAAGTTTTCTTGTGATGATGTAAATTTGCTTGGGACTGGAGAAACATGGAACTGAACAGGTGAATTAGGCAGCATAAGAATGATCTCAGCAAGAAGCAGGCATCAAAGAGCATTGTCGCACAACACGCATAAACCATCAATTAAAAGAATTATTGGGATGATTTAAAATTCTGGTATTGTAATGACATTTGTTTCTAATCTATATTAAAACTCCTTGATTAGTCAGCCTACTACCACTACCTTTGCCAGAAACATTCATAGTCATTATCCTACCTATGCCAAATTATTCCGACCAATATTCAAGCCTTCATAACTGTTTTTTTTTCACTGCCAATTCTCTGAGGGAGAAGAGGTGTCCTATTTCTCTCCACCTATTTCTCGTTTACTGTTCACTCTCAAACTGCATTAAGCTTGCAGCAGGTTCTATGCTTAAAGCTGTGATTCCCTTTCCCTCTGCCATCTTTGACCCACCTGGTTAGCTAAGTAGGTAGAAAAACTGCAGAAGAAAGGTTGGACTGAGTTGGACTTGTGCCCCAAGGAACCTTTGCACGGTGGCTCGAGGAGCAACTGCTTGTGGCATGGAGTGGCTCAAGCTGTGATGAGTTCACTTTGTAAAATCCTGCTGGTCACTGCTGGCCCGTCTTTGCCGGAACAGGAATGAACGTTGGCAGTCTACAGTCTCGGTTTCTTCCTTGAGCGCCATGGCCATGTAAAGAAACCTTGTCTCGACAGGCTGCATAAAAAAGGATAATTTGCTGAGCTAAGTCTTTTTTCCTAAAAGAACCCATTCAAAGTTGTATTTGTAACTTTGCGACACTTTCCGGGTGATGCCAGCGGTACTTCATTGCACAATGCCACAATCATGACGAGCTGTGGCCATTCTGAATACAGCTTGCAACATGTGACAAGACCATATATACAAATGCAACCAAAATAGTAAACATTTGTTGTAGCTTCTGTATATGGCACTATTCGAATGAGACAATTGTAGCACTCTTCTCAGCTCAGTAAAGTTATTTCTAGTTATTTTACTTTTCATGAGGAAATTGCCATGAGCTTCTCTTGAAAGTAGTAAACATTCTTGCTTCAGTTTATTCTTCAAATTCTTGCATCACGAATGGATATCAGGAACCCATTACACCACAGGCAGAGCTCCATATGTTTAAAAACATTATAAATCAAGTACAATATCACAATTTTCATAATCGTGTCATGCTAGTATTATTGGTGGCTATGGCTGCTTCAAGCAATTATTTTTCATTAAGGCGGAAACAGTTATCATCTCAAATTGTTTGCAGCAATCAATCAAAAAGGTCACGTTGTGTTCACTATTCAAACATTTAGGATAGGTTACATACAACAGCTAATAAAGAATGCAAACTTGAAAATCTCAACTGAAGAAGAAACCAGTTTTTGAATATGGAGCAAAATGCCACCAGCTCATGTGGAGTACACCCTTACTATGTACTCCAAGCGAAGAATGTTGTTACAGCAATGCTTGAACACTATATGAATGTAATAATCAACAACCTTAAGCAGAATCTTAACACCACTAAACAAATTGTGCTTCGAAGATTCCTGATCCGAAATTCTCAACAAATTGTTCTGGTGTTGTACGTGTTAAGCTTGTTGTGCGTTCTGAAATGCAAGCTCACAACATCTACAATTCTCTAAAGGCAATATCAGCTTTGTCAAGATAGGTATGACGTGCAGATAAAGTGGATAATGCATGACATCATGAACACTCAGATGTGTTTACCATTGGGCTCACTCTTGCAGCCATGAAATTATGAGATGCAGACACATTTTACATTGAAACCGGTTTTGTGGAGTACTGCATGCTTCCCAGGCTTCTCCAGTTGTGAGAGCCGTCTCCCCTACACAAATGAGTGATGAGGATAAAAAAAGAATTTCAACATGCAACAATATGTTGGTCATTTGCTAGTATGCAGCAGGCTTTTTGACTCCTAGCTTGCCTCACAAAAATCTACCATGCACAGTATTTGCTTTGCCCAAGCATCAGCCACATTACGATGCAATGTGTACAGAGCCCTTGCCCTTAGTTTTTCTGCTTTGGAAACAGTTACCGTGTGTTCAGCTGGCATCGAGAAAGGGGACATAAAATACTATGTGCACCACTGATCTCTACTATGTTTGCTGGATGCCGCTTCGCTGCCCAGAGCCAGGGGTAGATGAAGCCAGCGGAAATGCAGTGTCGTGCAGCGGCTTGTCCCAAAAGTAGGGCATACGCTGCACTTACTAGTGTGTGCCGTTGCACAATATTGCTGCCATAAAAATTTTTCATCGTGGTTTTCCACATCTAGGCGATGTCTCCACATGTCTGATGAGAGCTGTTACGATGTTCTGAACCCGTACGTGATAAGTTTTTCTTACAGAAAGCATTTTCTGATTGACAAGTGTTTTCAGCACGTGCCACTCATGTTAGCGATGCTGTCAGTGCTAGTGATGGAAAATTCTGGACGTCTTCTCGAAATTCTTCTCTGGATTGCTTCGGTAGCTTGCGGCACAAAGGGCAAGCATTATAGCAGAAATGCCGCACTCCTGTGCAGGTGAAATGCCACAGCAAAGTCGTGAAGTACCAACTTCTGGGACAAGGTTGGCTTCAGTCGAAGGCGCTCAATGCGCTATCCAGCCCCCCATAGTAGAGCTCAGTGGTGTGCAACCTTTTATGCTAGCTTTGCTATCTAGTCGGAACATTGGAAACAACTCCCACCTTATTTTTCTCAACCTGTGATATGCAAACCGAAAGTCTCATCACTGTATTGATTCTATGGCTTTAGTTTTCTAAGCGAACTGCATGCACATTCTAGCATGTTGTTAAAAAACACAGTTGGCACATTTTTACTGTTACAAGACAGGTTAGTTGGCTGACAGAAATGTGAAACATGTTACCAGCGCTCTGATAGGATGCAAAAAGGAGAATTGAAATTTACTTGGCACAGGAGCTACAGCAGGCACGTATGGTTACTGTATGCTCTATTGTTGTTTCAAGTAAAAGTTAAGTTTTTATGCTGTATTTCTACTTATTCTGAACCATCAAACTGCACAATCAATGTTCCAAGTTTATACATTCTTGGCGTTTGATTGCCCATGTGATTTATTTCCTATGAACACAGGCAGTAATCCCTCTATAATAAGCAAAATGAGTTAGAAAAAGAAAAGCCGTGATAATAGTCCACAATTGCCGAGGGCAGAAGTAATGGCTGATAGCACTTAATTGAAGCTACATAAATATTCAGTTTTCTCACAGCTTGTTCAGCAAGTAATAAAGAGGTATGCTGTGCACCTTTGCATGACCAATGCAATCTGGTGAGAGACTGTGCACTGAGTCTCCTTGGTTGTGTTCGGCAATTTGACTTTGGTATTTTGCTATACATAATTCCTTGGGTATTCGTAGCTTACTTTGCGATAAAATGGAACTTGGAGCAGTGGTCATCTATACATAAATATTTGCACATAAATAATGCAACCACAATGACAGCATGATGAGGGGGGGGCAATATGAGACTCTCAGAAAACGAAACAAAATATTACGATTATAATGTGACGTGATGCCACAAGAAAACAAAGCAATGCATAGAAGCAGATGGCGCTTCCATGCCACCAAGATTATTTACTAAATAGGCAGCGCTTCAGAAGTGCCCGCGACACAATTGAACAAGGCAAAGCTGCGTTTGCTCCACACGCGGTAGCGATCACAGCATTGTTGCCAAGTGGTTTAGATCGCCGCAGTTTAAGTTTCCAGAAACGTGCAGAAGAACAATCTGCTTTATAGTCTTAAAGAATATAACATGAAGTACATTACAAGGCCAGAAACATTCCTAGAAAAGTTGCCTTATATTTGCTTAAATCGGCAAGCAGCATCGGCTTGTTTTACATCGAATAAATTTTCATGATACCGCAGTGTGCAGGGTTTTATAGACAAAGTCAAAAACATTCAGCCCATATACTACACTATGACGGTATGCAATAATTGTAATCTTATAATCTAAAAGGTGTAGTTGATTTTACAAAAGTTGACATTCTTCAATCTGAGCCCTGTAAATTTTAACACGCAGGGGCACCCCTTGGCTAAGCAATAGGGATGTAATGTGTATGCATACAAGCATTACCCCATGCATTTGTACCACATTGCCCAAAAGAAATCAATTTTCCCGTCCAAGTCTGCCTCATGCAAGACTGGAATTAAAGCATAAGTTATACAGTCATCCAAACAATAACACCTCATTTTCACATATGAAATTCATATAAATAGATCTCTCTTGATGCCAGCCTCCTGGAATGCTGAACCTTGCTGCATGCTTTAGAGAAATTATAGTAGTAGCACTTTACTCAAAAGTTATTTAGGGCTGCAGGGCTGCAGTGTTGCGGAACACACCTACAAATGCCGCATTTCATGTGTAACAACTTGGCTGATTTGCTTGAACAACCTACCAAGAGCAAATTAAATATTTCTTCCTGTTTAGCATTTTTGCCTGCTAGACCACAATCGAATGTCATCAGTATATTAACTTGGAGAAACAAATCTGGCTTATACGGGGCATCCCAACACACAAAGGTTTGAAAATATGCAAATGCTACGTATCTGGACACAACCAAGGTAAAGTTTGCCATCACCTGGAGATACTCACTTTTTTGCATTCTGCCTAATTGCATAATTAAGTGTAATATTTAATCAACTTCTCACATATTATAATTACATGAAATATGTGCTACATGAAAGTTTTTCTGAGCGTGAAAGAAAGCCACGAATACACGTAAGGATCCTCGAGCGGCCATTCATGCGGCAATTTTATGTGTATTCGCAAGCTTCTTTCCCGCTCAGAAGAACACTTATGTAGCACTTTTTGCACAACAGGATGCTGTATCAGGAGTTGTTCATGGTGTTCTACAATTTCCTCATTTACACTTTTCATCTGATTAGAGTAATTGAGAGGTTGATTAATTAAGACTAATGATCTAATTAGGCAGAATGCAAAGAATATTCTCAGTATCTCCAAGCAATGGCAAACGTAATAACTTGGTTTTGTCCAGCTACGTGGCATCTTTATTTTAAAAAATATTTATGCATCATAGTTGGGACACTCTGTATATTAACAGCTTCACATATTGCCACAGCTGTGTGTTGTAACATTCAAAGGGTGCTTGTCCACCAGCACTCCAATGTCACTAACAGTGATCACCTACACAGCTAAGTGGAATTGCCATGATGCAGGTTGGTAGTAAAATGCTGAGAGAAACAAATCCACTTACTTTGAAGGCAACAATATTGCGGTAACTTGAGAGACATGGTCTCATGGCAGGCAGCAGATCTCTTCTCAGCTCCAGCAGGACACCAGCAACTAGTCTTTCAGTAAAAGAAAATATTGAATCAGTAATGTTATGTTACCCTGTTCTTGCTAAGCATCAGCACAATCATCTGATTTTCATGCATATCTACTTTCTGCTGAAGCAGTTGAACTGAAGGATTTATAAAATACAGTCTATATTGATTGCATTTGCTTCTCTGGCATGTACAATTTTTTTTGCAACTGATACATTTACAGCTAGCTACACGACACGAACGCTTGGATTGCCCAGACATCATTAGAAGCAAAACGTCTTGCTGCACCACAAGCAGTTGCACCAAGAAAAGACACAGCAGAGCTAACACTTTTTTTTTTGGTAACTACAATGTAAATGCATGCAAACGAGGAGGCGACTATCGCACGTATAGCGACAGTACAAGCGTCAATAGGAATTATGTGCGCAACTGAATGCACTCTTATTCTAAGTTTTTAACGCGCATGAGCAATAGGTTATACGCGCCACACAAAAAATTTCGATCGCGCTACCATGGAGATCGATGTGAAATTATGTGATCCTTTTTCCCATTCACTCGCCATTTTTGCCCTATGACGCTGTTTACTGGCCTTTTGAAAAACAAATAGTTCTGTTCGCCACGCCAGCTTACCACACATCATCTAAACAGCTGCACTATGCAAACCGAACAAATAGAATTACAACGGGCTTACCTCATACGTACGCGTACGCGCAGCTTGCGTACACTGTTGAACATCCGTTGAGGGCAGGCTATCCCGTATCCAAGCGCATACGTGCACCCGGTGTACACAGGACTTCGATGCCGCAGGGTGCCGGTTTTGTAGACGAAGGGACACATTCCGTTCAAACATCCCCGCGCTCTGACGGCACTTGACGAGCACAGAAGCGTACACCACACCGCGACAAATTCGGAACTTTGCCAGTCCTAACATGCCGAGAGTCGTACAGCCGAGAGTCAAGCAGCCTAACCATCCATCGCGTCTGTTCTTCGCTCACGATGCGTCAATCTCTGTTCCATAGGGCCTTGATCCACTCTTGAGTACAAATCAAGACATATTTACGGTAAACTAACAAACTGTACAACATAAAAAGATAAACCGGCTGGCTACACAATGCAGCTTCGTCAACCGCTCGTCTTGTTACATCCTCCGAGATCGGAAGCGCCGCGCGTGGTTCCACCTGGTGCTGGGAGCGCGGAGAACAAAACAAAATCGGTTTCGTTTTCCCATTTATGCAGTAGTTGTTGGAAGAGTAAAGTGATTGCTTGACAAATAATTGAACTCTGGAAGAGGAGATCGCTTCCTCTGCCACAGGGCATTGTATACATTGTATACATTGCCAAAGAGATATCTCTTTGTATACATTGTATACAAAGAGATAGAGAAAGCAAGGAGAGGAAAGGCAGAGAAGTCAACCAGACGAGAGTCCGGTGAGCGTTGCAATGCCGTGCTAGAGTGTAATGCGATGCGTCAATAAGCTCTAGTATAGTGTTAATTTGGACTGGCTGGTGCATGTAATGAACGGGCAAATAGTGAGTTGTGCCATTACTTTTACCCACGGATAAAGCTCATGTAATAAATGGTGTTACATGTCGGGTTAAAAAAGAAATAAAGGTTGAATCATTATGCCAACTCGGGACAGGGCGTTTTTTTTCTTTTTCTTTCTTTCTTTCCTTTTGACAGTACACACAGTGCTATATCCCTCATCTTCGATCACCTTCCCGTAGTTTGCACACGTATTGGTGCGTGTTCGATGCCGCAGCGTGCAAAGTTTTGTAGCCGAGTGAAACACATTCCGCGCAAGTATACCCGCGCTATGACGGCACATGACGAGCACACAAACATACACCACACAGCGACAAATTCGGAACTTTGCCCATTCAAACATGCCGAGAGTCAAGCAGCCTAACCATCCATCGTTTCTGTTCTTCACTCACAATGCGTCCATCTGTTACTGTACAGCAGAATTCCGTACAAGAAAGTGTGCGCTCGCCGGTCTTGTTTCAAGATGAAACGCTAAATGATACATCATGATATACATTAATGACATAGCATTAAATATTAATTCAACAGTTCGTCTTTTTTGCCGATGATTGTGTGATTTACAGAGAGATATATGGTTACCCTAACGACATTATAACACTGCAATCTGACCTTAATAAACTAACGGAATGGTGCTGCAAATGGCAGATGCAAATTAACACAGAAAAGACCAATCACCTGAACTTCACTTCCGTTCCAAAGTCTCCAACTAATACTTATATTTAAACAATAGCATAGTAAACTCGGTTACATCGGCTAAATACCTCGGTGTCTACATAAATTCTAGCTTAACATGGACTGACCATATAAAATATATCACAACTAAAGCGCAAAGGAAACTTGGCTTTCTGAAGCGACGCTTGCATCTGGCCGACAGGGACACCAGGCTTCAAGCGTACACTTTCTTCGTGCGTCCCTCCCTGGAATATGCATCAGTCATTTGGCATCCCTACCAGATCGCCCTTACCAATCTACTCGAAGCCGTCCAGAATAAAGCAACGCGATTCATCATGTCATCCTACTCCCGATTTCAAAGCGTTTCATCTTTGAAGCAAACACTCAACATGCCGCCACTCGCAATGCGCAGAAAATTCGCCAGATTATGCTTTTTTCACACACTGTATCACAGCAACACATCATTTGCCCCGTCACACATTTTACCATGACCTCATACTTCACATCGCATCGATCATGCCTACAAAGTTAACCCTATCTTTGCCCGGACGGAAAAGTCCAACAATTCGCCGTTAACCTTATCAATAAAAGAATGGAATCAGTTACCCTCCAGAATTGCCACGATAACACACAGTCTTCCTTATTTTATTCAGCATTACTAACGTATTTACAATCCTAGCACTTTTAGTAACATTTTTCTCTCCCAGAGCACTTATTCGCTTTCGCTATTTTGTTCTTGCTTCGTTAAATGTGAATTTCGTAAGAATATTTACCTTGTTAATATGTTTCACGACTTGCTGTACCCCAAAGTGCTGTATTTACCACCTGCGATGCTCCTTCATTTGTGAAAATTGTGTTCTGCTTTATGTCCCCCCCTACTATGTAATGCCCCTGTGGGCCCTTAGGGTATCTAAATAAATAAATAAGAATAAATGCTTGCGATTACATCTTACCGCAAAAATTTACAACGCTGTCAACAATTGAACAGTGCAGAATATGCGTAATGGGGGTGTGTCAATGAATGGCAGTTGACAGAGATGAGATATTTTGCAAATACTATGGGGCGATTGAAACCAAATACGGTACAGTTCAGTAAAACCCTTCCACTCCTGAGTTAATTCTTTCTTTCCGTCTAAAATTTCATCTATAGCCGCAGTACTTGGATTTATAGGCCGCCAGTTCTCTTCGCAGCCATTTCTTGTTAAATGTAAAGCCAATCGTGGCCATTATACTGCGTTTCGGTACTGATTTAGAGTGCGCACAATTTTTGCATAGCGCACCAATGTAATTGCCAATGCACCAGCACCCGAACGGCGCAGGTTTGTTTACGTTGTCATGTATGGCCACCGCTCTTTGTTCACTAAAACTTATATATATATATATATATATATATATATATATATATAGTGCTGACACCAAATAAACGTCAGTACAAACACAGGCGCCATTTGCATTGCAATAAAATATTCTTAGAGGAAACTTTGTGAGTACAAGCGTTCACGCAGACAGCGTGTATAGTTTTCCTTGCAAAAATACGGATGATCGCATAACAAAAATACGGAATTCTGTCTGTTTCGTACAGAACAGTGTAGTCACCGTATTATTACGGAAAAATGACCGTAAAGCTTAAAACGGGGAGCACTTTCCGTATTTTAACGGAAATTTTGCTGTATTTCTGAAAATGAGATATTTTCCATATTCTTACTGCAATTTTTCCGTATTTATTACGGAAAATGTCCGTAAAACAAAAAACGGGGAGCACTTACCGTATTTTAACGGAAATTTTGCTGTATTTCTTAAAATGAGATATTTTCCGTATTCTTACTGCAATTTTTCCGTATAATGACGGAAATCCTCCGTATATTGACGGAAATTTTTTACAGTGTACAACAACGTTTATGCAATCGCTATCGCAATACAATAGTAAAAACGTAGCATACCGCTTTAAAAAAAAAGGCATAAGCTTCGTACCGCCTTCGTCTCTCCAGAAAATTTACACTGAAGATCTTACTCAATTTTCTACATCTTTATTATAATGGGCGTAACTTGCACAAATTATTTGCGTTAGTAAACATTCCCCTTTTTCTTGCGTGTAGAATGTTTCTGCGTAATTACCTCCAACTGCTGGTCATTGTATAGCGAAGCGTACACTGGTCCCCTCGCCATCTCCATTAAGAGACCTTGTATGAAGCGGCGAGCCTACCTTAAACAAATGGCCACGCTACGCCTGGTCAAGATTTATGACTCCCTCAAAGAACACCTGTCCGAAAAAGTCTAATGGCCTGTTATGTTTACCCGCGTAAAGCCTTTCCAGTAGTTATAATGACCACGCCGCCGGCGGATGTTTCATAACAATATCTCTGAAACGCACGGTCCGGCCATAGCACGCGTTGCGGTGAAGTAAGCGACAGAGGTCCCGTGCAACTTGGTTACCTCTTTTGTCCATTTCGGAGATTAGGGACCAGGAAAGGCCCGCAACTGCCAACTACGGCGGTGTATTATTTTTTTCCTCAAACGACCACTACATAAGGCTTTTTCTGAAATGGTTGCAACATAAAAGAAGCTTCCCACACGAGGGACGGGCGGGATAGAGACTGAGGGATAATGTGAAAAATAGGCAATTAGGTCAAGCAAACGCACGCACGTTTTGCTTTCCTACGCAGGACATAGGGGTTTAAGGGATGGAAAGAAAAAAAAAGAAAGAAAGCAGAGGGACCACTGTGGGCGGGTCAACCCGAAGGTGCATTTAAAGACTGCAGTCGGTCACTGATGTCTGCCGACTACCTGAAGCTGGGTGTGGCATGTGCAAATGTCTGTTCCTTTCTCATGGGGATAAGTTACAAACTATTGTGTGACTTTTTCGTGCATGTGGAGCCTGTAAGAGACCTACATGCTCGTCACTTGCAGAATGCTCAGATAGACTGTTCACACTGTACCTTAAAAAATTTGGAAAACAAACTAGAAAGCCGGTACTAATAACAAAACTCTTACTTCACTTATTTTCGCCTACGAGGGTTTGGTGGTTCCGCTTCTGCCTTACTGAACCAATTGCTATGGACTTCATCCGTGGTTATAACCTCACAGTATTTCTTCCTATAGGACGCAGTACATAGGACAAAACAGTGTTCTCAAAAGTTACGATGATGTACTTGTAATACCAGCGTCCATTTAAAAAGCAGCAGAGTTGACATCGGTTGAGAGGAATCAGTAAATGCGTTTTTATGTTCTTGCGCTTTCACCACTACGAATACTGCAATAAAATTTAAATTCTGGAGTTCTACGTTCCAAAACGTTTCGTTGTTAGGCACGCTGTCGTGAGGGACTCCGGAATAATTTTTACCACCTGGGGTTCTTTATTTTGCAACTAATGCACGGTACACTGGCGCTTTTGCATTTTACTGCCATCGAAATGCGGTCGCCGAGGCCGTGAATCGTTCCCGCACCCTTGGACTTTTAACGCCATAGCCACTACGCCACCCTATAATTCCAGCTCCCTTAAAGTTGCACACTGCGTGAATTTCATATCGAACTGCATCTTCAGATAATATTAACAAGGCTGTGTTGGCATCCGATCGCGTAAGGTCACTGCTACAATGAAGTTACATTCGTGAATGAATGTGAAGAGAGAAAAAAAAAAGAACGACTCTCGCGCTCTCTTCCTTTATGTTCCCCGAAACACTATTGTAGACACACAGAGACGTTGTCCCCATGGCAACAACTGGCTCATTCGCATGTCGATACCAGCAGTTGTAGCACGCGCTGTTCAAGAACTCAGCGAGAACCGATGAATGCGAGCTGGTCGAAGCTCGCTGTCTCCTTTTCCGAACAACTCGCCATGCCCATGGTCGATGCAGTCGCGGAAGTCGCAACACCGCCAGAATGCACGTGACGTTTCTTTTGCAGGCGATTCAGTTTTCAGGACTCTCACACAAACCTGATATGAACAAGACGAATGAGTGAACTTAACCACACGGTTTAAAGGCCGTTTCCGAGATACAGGTGACACGGATACACTAGCTATGCTTGATCAGTCTTTTCTAAGTCACGAGCCTTACTTGCCTGGGAACATGGCGCAAGTAACGTTTTACGAATACTAGTGTTTTATTCGCGGATGATGTTCTGCGACACTGTAAACCAATTTATAGTATAGAATCATGTGCAGGCCAGGGAAGTTATTGTGGAAATATTATTGTCACAGAAAAATTCATAATTTTGGGAGTGACAGGGTTGCGATTTCAGGTTGCAAGGGTCAACATTTCGCACATAGAACGTACTGACAGGCCTACCAACGTAACGATGAAGAGCCACCAACTTGTTGAAACAGCACCTCACATTGCAGGCGATAGCAAACGAGGTGAAACCAAGTTGTTGGAGTTCCTGAGAATAGGTGTGAATGAACAGAGCCACACTCAATTGACTCGCTCATAAAATTGTCGTATTGATATAAAAACTATAATTTGCGAAACCTGCAGTTAGTTGTTAGTTATTTCGATCTGTTTCAAGGGGACAACAGTACAGCTACTGAGGAATAAAAGTTACTTTCACACACAATGTTTAAAGATTCATTTCACCCAAGATTTCAATACTTAGAACAGATCAATAGTTAGTTGTGAATACCAACTGCTGCATACGTACTAAGTGTGACATTGTTTCCTAGGTTGTATTCTTCGCCTTCTGACATCCTTCGTTTCCTCGTAAGCAAACACATGCAATATTCGCCAAAAATGCGCCCTTGTGAGTGTGTTGGCAATGAAAACACCGTTCCTGCACCTTTTATAAGGGTGTCCTGCTAAGGTCCTTAGCAGGACACCCTTAGTGCCCTTTACTGAACCTTTACATTACTTCGGAGTAGTAGAAGAGCGTACGTACGAAAATGCTTCAAAAATAAAAACGGAATAATGCTTGTGTTTTGCGTGACAAAACGACGATATCATTATGAGGCAGCGTACTGGGTGCTCGGGGAATAATTTCGGCTACCTGGGTTCTTTGACGTGCACCGAAACAAGCGTACACGAGCTTTTTTTTCATTCTGCCCCTTTCGGTACGCATCTTCCAGGCCCGGCAGTGAAGCCCGCGACCTAAAGCTCACTCAGCCGCGCAACAGCATTACTACAGTGCTACCACGGCGGGTCGACAGATACAGTTTGCAGAGTTTAATTTACTCTGGCACACCAACCTTTTTAACAAGTAAAACACCGCAAGTGTTTCTTTCCCAGCGCTTTGCGCCAAGTCGTTCTTTGAGCACGCCATAGTCGCGGTATGTTTCGGATGTCAGCTTGCTGCTGAACGTCTTAGCAGTGAAACTGGACATGGGGTTCTTGTTTCACGTTCTTTCCCTCACAGCTCTAAATTCATTTATTAGAAATACCGCAGTAGTTCTGGGCTGAGAGACTCGAAATTTATCCCCATATTGTAAATAGGTGCGACTCCTCGCGATTAGCGAACGACGGCACTCACCGCCCGCATTGCCTGAGGCAAAGTGGCATTGTGAATCGGGCAGGGCAATCAACACGTCTTTTCTTTTTTTGTGATGAGTGGTTTTTCCTATATTAGTTTTTAACTTTTCACGTTCGACAGCACTTCGCAAATTCCAACGCCTCAGGGTACTTTGAATGCGGTCGTTTGGCACGCCATAGGGCACATTTGACTGCTGCATGCTTTATAAGTAAATGGAAAGCCACGGTTGAATAAGCCCTTCGAATGTTCATCACGACCACTGGCCTGTTCTTTAGTTTTGGCTTCCAATCACGAGTTCGTAAAAGCAGCATTTGACTGAAAAGAAGTTCTCATACTATTTTCTTTACTTTTCTACTTGCACACTAGAAAACGCATTACGTATGGCTGCAAGAACTAGTCTAAATTATTGTGTGTATATAGCCTTAAACCATGCAGGAAAATTTCAGTGCGAGGGCAGTTTTTTGTAAAACCTGTCGTATAATCGGAAACTAACGTGTGTTGAAAATACGTGTTGGAAAAACATGAATAAACCAAGTTATGAGCAAATTGCATCTCTTGACGATGTCATTTCTGATAACGAAGTTTCACAGGATGTTGCCGAGGTTGATATATGCATATATGTATTGAAAGTAAGGAACAAGTGGGGTGGGAACACGAGGTTAAAGCAATCAGAAAACAGCAAGCGGTTGCCAGAGCTTAGGGTTAGTTTTTATTCATTCTGCAGCAAGAAATAAGCTGAATTTGTAACATACCTCATGTTTTGTAGCACACTCGTATTAGGCACTGTGACTTATACATAAACCAGATTGACGCGCCGTCTCATGACTAACACATCTGTGGTAAATAATACCCGAAAAGCAGAGGCTGTACCTACCGCAAAACAAACTAATCGTCTAGAGAATTGTTTCATACAAGGCCACTTTTTTCTTCTCAACATTATTAAATCGTCCGACCATGCACCTTCGGTGGTAGAGGCACACATCTGATGCTTAACTGAATGTACAGTATGTATTTCCGTCCAATCAGCAAAGTGCTGTGCTTGCGTGAGCGACTCAAGTGCTGTAGATCGCTTTGTCTTTTGTTCCACGAAGTTGGTCATCGTTATTGCATGAAACTATGTCTTATTATGCCAAACATTGTGGTTTACACTTCAACACGAGTGGTTCTTTTTAGTGATTTGGCCATATGGTGCTGCTGGGTAAAGTATTTTTGAATGCTATGCGACGATCAAAAACTTAGACCAAAGGTGCACGCTCTTTTACATAATATTATTTAACGCATAAGCCTATAGTACTGCAAAAAATATCCTGGGACCAACTATTTCGTATGGGACACACTCAGAAGAACATTGTAATCTATTCGGAGAGGAGCCATGTCACCAAATTAGAGTTGAGGGTAGTATGATATATGCTAAGCAATAGTAAACGTACACTTCGAAGTTCACAAGATTATCGACGCCATTATTACGATGTTGCGACATTATCCGCGTATGGCCATCGTGCCTCGGACAATAAAAGCTTTTGTTTCTCAAGTGAACTTTGCCAAAGAAGAGCTTTACAATTTTTTTCTTGTGGTTGAATTACACAGCTAAGAGTCTGCATTAAAATGTGCACCATGGATCCCACCAGGAAAAAAAAACTAATCTATGCCTCATTGACTTCGATCGCATTTAACTGCGCTGTCTTCCACTTGGATTATAATAGGAATAAGGTGGGTAGAAATTGCTGTACAAAAATATATCTTCTTTTCAGACCAATATCCGTGGTAATGTAATGCATTTTCACTCAAACAGCGTCGATAGTGTCTAGCAGGGTAGAGCAAATAGTTGGAAAATAGCACTTGCGATGGTGAGTGCTGAACCCGGGTGCTGCAAGCGCCTAAGTACAGTGGTTTATTCGCAAGGCCATGGGCGCACGGAAGGCACTAGAGCAGAGACACTTTACCAGTCATGTTGTCGTGCAAGCTGGTGTTTTGAGACCCTTGGCACGTGCTTCGCGTTGCATAGAAATAATTATAAAAGTGAAAACATGCGACTTTTTTTTCTCTCTCACTTCTGGCAGCAAGAGCACTGACAGGGTATGTGACAGCACCGCGTTGAGCATCGGCCCAGTCCGACGCATATTAAACACCCATCAGCTGTTGTCTACTTCAGGGGCGCGTTGGGGGTGCACTTCCTCATTCCCTCTATGGCCATGCTTCCTGCTTTGCCCTCCAGTTGGCGCCAGGCATTTCTTCAATCCAAGGTGCAATAATACAGTACCGCGGTGACGGCACTGCTATCGAGGCACCCTACCTCAATCAAAGAGCTTGACGCGTCCACGATGACTTCGTACTTGAATGACAGGAGCCTTCATACGCACAGCGGGGGTGTGCCTTTCAAGGCGCTTGGCGTTGGACAAGGATTGACAGAATCGGGCTATGTAAAACCATGTGCCTAGACAATATGTGTTATTCTACATATAATGGTGTGAGCGATTCCCAACAGCGCAAGCACAGTACGCGCAAAGTTGGTGCTGGAATATTGTCACATGCGTTTTGCGGCAAGTACTTTGCTTTAACTTGGCTTCCCAGACTGTTTGGGATCTGCGTAATTTTATCTTTCTTGATAAACAAGACTTGCGCACTAGCAAATGGCACTTATACTTAGCTGCGGCTGTAATTGCGCGTAAAAAGAGCACGTGACGCTGAGTAGAAAGAGCAACCGTTGCTGGGGTTAGGGGTTTTACGTGCCGAAAACATTTCTGATTATGAGGCATGCCATAGTGGAGGGCTCCGCATTAATTTTGGCCGCCTGGGGGTTCTTTAACGTGCCCTACAATGCAAGCACACGAGCGTTTTTGTATTTAGCCTCCATTGAAATGCGGCAGCCGCGGTCGGGATTCGATCCCGCTACCTCATGCTCAGCAGCACAAGGGCTTAGCTAACTGAGCCACCGCGGTGGGGGAAAGAGCAACCGTAGATCGGGTATAAGTTCAAAGAACTTTATAGCAAAATATTTGTAGCTAACGTGATATTTTATCTGGGAACAACAATTCCGATATTTTCGTGCCGATTTGGCTTTTTGACCCTACAGTGATTATTTTTTTTTAATTTGCGAGTCTTCTTTGAGCAGCTAACAAATACTAAATGTACTCATCGTTTAGGCGTATAAAGAAAATGGGAAAAACTCTGAGGAAGTAAACCAAACAGATTTGAAATATCTGCAGCACTCACACAAAAACCCAAGAAACCTAACATTCACCTAGTTCGCAGCTTGTCTGCTCTTGACTCTTCTTATGGCGCAATATTGCCTATTAGACACATCATATTTATTTTGCTAGCATGCACTTGCGTCATCATTAAAACGAGCGCATGCCTTCACATTAAGCGGCCGGTGAATTGTAAGACAAGTTCTTATTGTGCAAAGGCCACGTTCTATTCCTAGTGGTTTCAGCATATCAAGTGTGCATCCCTTGACCTTGCTGAAATGCACAAAAGCATCATATACATGAGAGTTTGAAGGCTCACATAGGTGTCTTTGGTTGCACTTTGCCAATTCGTACTATTGTAGCACTCGTTCAGGGCAGGACAACGTTTACCAGAGTACGAAGCTTTATGATTGTTTCCCTGCAATGTGTAGGGCTTGATTACAAACTATGGGCAGCCACCCTCAACATCAACTTCTAAGTTTCAACGCACTTTCGGAAGCACTCCTACCATCGGGTATTTGGCGCATTGTGACTTTTGTGTATTCATTCGCGACTATCTTTCGTTTCCCTCGTTTTTTTTTGCACTCTGATGTTCACCATAATAAAGCTACTACAATTACATTGAATATTGCACTGTACGAAACTAACAAAGTAAGGCACTTCGGACCACATTC
Source organism: Dermacentor silvarum (assembly GCF_013339745.2). Lineage (NCBI taxonomy): Eukaryota > Metazoa > Arthropoda > Arachnida > Ixodida > Ixodidae > Dermacentor > Dermacentor silvarum. The sequence continues at coordinate 83,158,614 of NC_051160.1, forward strand.
AACGCACAAAAGACTGTACATTGCAAACGACATGTTTCAAACATGAAGTTGGTCCTCTATGTGATATTTTGTGTCTATCACAGATGGTAACATGGTGAAAATGCTTTTTAGCCATTATTGCATCTTTGAAGTTAATGTTAATTCTTCATGAAGGAGAAAATACTGCACAATTAAAGCAAGTTTTGTTGCACCTGAAAGCGGTACCTTCAGTTTCGGTTTCAAATGCAGTAGGTATGGTTTCAAGTTTCACTGTAATTTTTGGAAAAACCACTCAGGAAGGAAATGTTTGCTGATACATGTTCGCCAATATTTCCCACAACTATTAGGTACGAAACAAAAAGCAATCTTTTTAGAAACAAAAATTGCGCTTTTAACTTGGCGTCATACCTTAAATCTGCTTTCTTACTTATTGTTATCTTATTTTCGGGTGAAACGTCATTGGTTTGGGTCAGTATAGGGTTGTTGCTTTATAAGACCACGTGTATTGAAAACATGTAACACTATTATGAGTTATATCTTTAGAACCTTACCACCCGTGCGCCTTACTTAGGTATCGTAGTGTAGAAAAAAATGACTCGATCACCCCTGTGTCACGTGCGCCGATGGTGCTGTTGTCGCGCCACGCGTGACGCAATCAAAGCAAAATTTAGCCTTTCACTCGACGTTCAGAGAGACATAGCGCGCCAGTATACCTGTCGATCCCTGAAGGAGTAGTCGCGTTTGAGAGATCTGACACTGCCATAGTAGTTATATTTCATCAAACTCAAATCTGTGGTCATCAGGATTTATGAGGCTTACAACTGCGTAACATGTTGCAGTCATTTCACGGTTGCTCAGTTATGGTGCCCCCGAGTTTGACACGTGTAGTACAGAAATGGCGGCAAGGCCTCAGACAGCAACATAGGGGAATGCCGATCCTACCCAACCCTCTTTGACCTAGTGCGGAACATGTCCGTCTCCATAGGGAGGACAAGCGCAGGAGATTGAGGCAAGTGCACGAACGTCAACCATCTACGCGTGCGGTAGGCTCTAGAAACGCTGGGCAGTCTCAAGCGCTACCAGTAGAGGAGTACTGCGACTCCAACGAAAGTAAAGGCAAGACATATTCATCAGCATACCAGTAGCACCCAATGCACAACCAACAGCCCGAGTGTCGGACCACAGCAAGAACAAATTACACGTGCGCCCGAGTACCACAGGCGCCGGGAGTTGCCTACGGAGCGGTTCGAATCCATCTTTGAACAAGGAGTTTGCTCGCAAGTGCGATCTGTGTAGGTAGTGAGCGCAATGGCAAGATTAGACCGTAGGACCCCCACAAGCTTTATCATCAGTTATCCATGTAAGAATTGCAATTCGTGAAAAAATGTGACATGCATTGGCTACGTCATTCGTGCACCCTGTAGTACCCAGTTCGCCCTCACCAGCACGTACAAGACGACTTATTTATCAAACTGCGGCTGTGTCTCCCATGCAGTCCACCCAATTTTTGTGCATTTCAATTAAAAAAACTTCATTCACTTCCTAGCATTGTGAAACTCACGTTATCTGCTTTAACGAAATTGACAGTGAAATTAAACCGTATGGTCATTAGAGATTTATCCCACCCTAGTCTAGGTCAATCCCACACAGTGGACATGAGTGACAAATCCAGAGGAAAGCAATAACTACCACCTCATTTCTAGAGCGCCTTGATGATTATTTTTCAGAGCACAGCTCTTAATTGCCCGTTCCTGGGGCGAGCGTCGGCGATGGCGTAACCGAGCGAACGAGCACAACAGCGAAAGATGAAAGAGCGAGATGCCAACGGCGGAGACCAATGAGAGTGGCTCCTTGAATGACGAGCGGGCGGGAAATTGGTTTCATGCATACCCGACCGACCGCTCGTTGCGTACTCGTATCTAGTCTCAGCCGGACCGCTTGTTTTGCACTATCGTCTGTTTGCGTCATCTCTCGCTCTCCCTTATTTGGTTTGCTTGGTTTGGCCTCGTTCGCGCTTGTTTCGATTGTCGTGGTTTGCGATTGTTTTGTACCCTGATTGTATGCGCAATGCGAATTGTGTAGTACTTTTTAGAAGCCAAGCGGCACCAGTGATTACAGTGGAACCTTCGACGAGTCATGCATAAAAGCCGACGCTCTTAACCAGCAGATCATATTTTAGATGATTGTCGGCTCTGCTACATGTCGCTCTCAAATTCTTTGCCTCAGTATATCCCGAAATGAAAACATGTATATAGGTGCGCTCAAATTTGGCATTATGGAGTGTCGTAATCGTCGGTGAACGTTTTATCTTCAAAATCAGTATAGCTTTCATCTCATTTGTACACTTATTTTTCTCGGACCCACGCACGGTTGTTCTGTTTTACTTTGGTTACAATCTGAATTAAAGTCTTGTAAAACTACTTGCTTCTTGGCCAATCTCGCGCAGCGGGTAGATGACCTATTGGTGGGCAACAAGAACAAGAGTGCATCGCTTTTGCATCCCACGTGATGGTGGGATGAATGATCAGTTGGCCTAGCATTTATCCGCTGCTGCTGCAATGGCACTGGGCACGCGTCGATCGATGCGGTATCTGTAGGCGTCTGGGGCTGACTAGGGAAATGTGCTAATTAAAGCCCAGCCGACGGCACGGGGGTGCTTAGCTATGCAGGCAGCAGCAATCAGTCGATGCACCATCTGTTATGATGCAACAGCGGGCGGTGTTACTGCACTTAGATGTTAACCTAATGGCCTGACTTGGAGCAGCAGACTCTATCGCAAGTGCCAGGCACAGGTGTATTGGGCCAGCTAAGTCCGTAAAAAGGATTTAATTTGTAGCGCCAATATCTTACGTGCCGTCATTTTCAACCGTTATTTCGTGATGAAATAAATAATTATTATCATTGTTTGACAGTATATATACTCTTTTGCATGAGATACGCCGTGTATGAGTGACACTGAACACTGAGAAAGACTTTAGACTGCTTTTCACGACGTTGTAGTTATTTGATGATAAAATAACGGAAAATCGCCACCTGCTCCCCTTTGAGCTTCATTGTCTGCGGTGACGCTCCAATGTTGCCTTCAGCTATCCAATGCTGCATATTCCAGAAGACTTCTCTTTATTCATTTCTACGGCTGCGTATTTCCCCACTTCAACTACTCTTCTTTTTTGCTGAATAAAGACATGTATTAAAGCGGCCTCCAAAGGAGTCTGAGCTTGAAGTACAATATTAGCCCCGAGAACGACCTACAGGGGCGCTGCGAGCACCGCTGTCGTGACGTCAGGGCACGACTCGCGCCTGTCGTCTGCTGCCGTTCGGGTGCTGTCCGGGCGTCTTCTGCAGTGTTTCCGTTTGCTCGCTGTCGTTCCCTGTGCATGTATCCTGATGACGGTCATCTCAAATACAATTTTACGACGTTTTTATTCGCGCAAACCTATTCAACGAGCTGATTTCCTAGGCGACAATTTATTTCTCAAGGGCAACGCTGCAGTGCCAGCCGAAGGAGCTCAGACCAGCCCACTTCGTGTTTTTCATGCGCAGATCTAGACTTTGCAGATTGAGGGACTAATGAAAAAGCATAAATAGCACGTGACTAATAAAAGCATAAACGCATAAACACAGCACACAAGAATCTAGTTAGGATACCATACCTGCAGTGGTGCAACGAGCATATCACTATATGCTACATATGACTGCTACGTTTACCTTGATTTTAATCCATTAAAACGTGTTTGCTTATGACGAGTTAGCTCATCGCATAATATCCAATTTTTCATTTCTTCACAGAAACGCTCGGCAGTAACACGAGGACCTGACACTGCAGTTTAGATTCAACCATCATCACTTGTTTCTTTAACTGCTTCTCAAAATTAGGCCGTTCTTCACCGCTTAATTTCAACTGGCGGTAATTTGAAGTAAGGCTAACTGAAGCTTACAGCTAATTGCAGAATATGCATAGGAATGTAATAATATTTATTTACTGTTCTGTGCTACACGTTCAACTCACTTGTGCAATTTACTGCTGCTTGTTTCTTGAGGAAGAGACATCACGAATCTGTTTGGCGAACTGACACAGGCTGCTCGGCCCAAATTCTTTAGTGAAATATGCCTTTTGGACCGTATGGCTGGAGTTAGAAAGATGCCGAAGCCTCATTCATTAGCAGTATGCGGCTTATTGAAGATATTATTATTCCCATGTGGAGGTCAAAAATCAAGTGAATTCATTTGAGGCTTGTGGTGTCTTCTCTATGAGGCGGGTATGTGAGGTTCTCTTTTGTGTACTCACGAAGCGAATATTTATCAGTTTGGTGTAGTTAAACAACGCAGAATTGAGACATGAGGCAGAAGGCGTTTAAATTTCCACTTCAGTGAAGCCTAAGCTGCACTGTAGAGCTTCGAGTATACCTTAGACATTCCAATTGGCGCTTAAGGAACTACTTCGTGGTTTCAATTCGAAGTTGTAGTAAAATGATGGGATTCGCGAAGAATGATTGCCTCGCCATAACGACAGTCGGTAGATTTATTTGCGTAAGGTCTGTGCCATGATGCCGATAAAGGCAACAGAGGGTCACTATGAAACATTTTCTCGCTTGCAATTGATAGGCTCTCGATATTAACCACGGAACAGTTCGTTCAGGTGATTGTTGTTATGGTAATTGTGAAGTATTATATATACTATACATGATGCGCCGTCGTGTTAACAGCCATGAGTAATACGTTTTCTGGGTGCCTGTTTCAGAGAACGGTGAAAGTATTAGCAATAGATTTCATGCACAATGTGCGGCCTAACTCTTCCTTTTACGCATTAATAAAATAGCCATATATGACTAGAACAACTCACCATAGTAATAAGAATCATCATAAAAGATTCGCTGAGCAGCTACCTTCTAACACGCATTTATAATATTGACATCAAATACCAATACCAAGATTTTCTTCCTTGTAAAATGCAATGTCTCTCATAGCTAAGCACTAAGGGAATGTTAAGTGTATTGCAGAGCATCATACATAACTTCGTGTGTTGAAATTGCACACATTCTTTTTACGCAAAGTTCATAGACAGACACTGCCCATATACGCATTGCAGAACCAGTACACCCCTTCAATGCTACATAGCTTGCGATATCCACGCCGCCAGCTTTCACGACTCGCGGTCTTGAAGAAGAAACTGCCGTTCAGGCATGACAGTAAAAGGAAGCCGACATATTCTTCAATAAGTATGGCTCGATCCACCAATACCCCAAGCATGCACGAAGGGAACGAGCGCGCGCAGCAGCCGAGCGAACGCTGTCCTGGCAGTGGCGTCACTCCTTGAGGGTGCCACTTCTACTTCTCGCCGCTAATAGGGTTCACTATCCTACCCTGGGGAGCACTCCTCTCGGCACCGCTTACTTCTCCGAAGGAAACGGGCACACAAGATCAGTATCGAAAAACACGTTTGCACTCCTCTTATGCTCGAAAACACAATATAATTACACTCATCAGGATTCCACGCTTTTTTACTGCACACTCTTGCGGCCTAACGTGCTGTACAAAACGAGCTACACGAAGTCAAATACTTGGATTGCGCACAACGTGTAAGCGACACGACAAAGAGCTGGCGCGTTGGCTACAACATGAGAAAGGCGTGCTGGCAGAAAAGGCTGCACTGACTTCCGACTAATATCCGCCAATCGACTGCTTTTATCTTGGTCACATCAGGTGTATGAAATTGTTGGCGTCATGACGCGTGGATAAGTGACCGGTAAAGCTTGGATGACATGGTCCTATTCAGCAAAAGTGGGGACGAATTACAACAAATCATTGAGGACCTTAACCGAGAAAGTGTAAGAGTGGGGTTGAATATTATTATGGAGAAGACTGGCAAGGGAACAAGACTTGAGCATCGCCAGTCAGCTTCTAGCGTCTGTAAAGAAGTACGTTTATCTAGGTCAGTTACTCACAGGGGACCCTAATCATGAGAAGGAAATTTACAGATGAATAAAATTGGGTTGAAGTGTATCCGGCAGGCATTACCAAATCCTGACTGGGAGATTACCACTGTCGTTGAAAAAAAAAGTGTACAATCAATGCATTCTACCGGTGCTAACATATGGGGTAGATACATGGAGGTTAACAAAGAAGCTCGAGAACAAGCTAAGAACTGCACAAAGAGTGATGGAACGAAAAGTGTTAGGCCTAACGTTAAGAGAAAGGAAGAGAGCGGTGTGGCTCAGAGAGCAAACGGGGGTAGCCGATATCCAAGTTGACATTATGAGGGGGAAATGGAGCTGGGCAGGCCATGTTATATATATATATATATATATATATATATATATATATATATTGCTGACACCACATAAACGTCACTACAAACACACGCACCGTTTGCGTTACAATAAAATATCCCTAGAGGAAACTTCGTGAGTGCAAGCGCTCACGCAGACAGTGTATATAGTTTTCCTTGCAAAAATACGGATGAACGCATAAAAAAATACGGAATTCTGTCTGTTTCGTACAGAACAGTGTAGTCACTGTAGTATTACGGAAAAATGTCCGTAAAACAGAAAACGGGGAGCACTTTCCGTATTTTAACGGAAATTTTGCTGTATTTAGTAAAATCTAATATTTTCCGTATTTTTACTGCAATTTTTCCGTATAATGACGGAAATCCTCCGTATATTGACGGAAATTTTTTACAGTGTAATGTAATGCGTAGGATGGATAACCGGTGGACCATTAGAGTTACAGAATGGATATCAAGAGAAGGGAAGCGCAATCGAGGACGGCAGAAAACTAGGTGGGGTGATGAAGTTAGGAAATTTGCAGGAACAGGTTGGAATCAGCTAGCGCAAGACAGGGGTAATTGGAGATCGCAGGGAGACGCCTTCATCCTGCATTGGACATAAATATTGGCTGATGACGGAAGTTTGTATAGGAGCACACAATTTTTTTTTCATATACGGGAAGCGGTTACGGGGTCTCGTATTTGTCCGAGGCAGGAGCACTTGTCCGCCCTTAGAGTATTAGTAATGTAGGGGTCCTATCACTTTAAACTACTACAATATGTTTTATTCCAATCTCCTGACGTCAAACATACATATCCGTCGACGCAATCATAGTGCGGTCACCCGCGGCATTGTTTTAACTGCCTAATCGAACGCTCTCACCGTATTTAGGAGGCCAGTTTTGTTTGATTTCAAAGCGAATAGCATTGCCTACCTTGACAGGTCTCCCCTATTTAGTTGGCTCAATATAGAGGCAAGGCGAACGCAGAAGTGGAGATGGTTTTTCTGGAGACCAGCTAGTGCAGTGAAACCAGATGATCGGAAGCGGAGGGTGGTGCCGGCGTCTGCGATTTGTCCGCTTCCGGGTGCTTAGCTTTCGGTGGCTTGTCCAAAACCACGGCTGTGTGCGAAGGAAGGATGAAAATGCCGATGAAACGAATAGTCAATGAAAGAGAGTTGGCAAACCGATGTCGTGTACGTGTCGAAAGTCCATAACAGTGTTATACTGCCATGTTAATATTTTTGTTCCACGCGAATACGTTCTTTCCAGCAGCCCCGAGTAGCCAGTGCCAGAGTGATCGGTGGGCAGACAGACCTCTTCTTTTCGGAACACGGTAGTCTCCGGCTATTAAAAAAAGTTTTGTTCGGCATAATAATTTATGTTTAATGCGTGACCGTCACTTTGACGTGGTGAGTTTTCGTGGTTTTGGGACTTCATTGGTGGAGAAAGTAGCAGTGGGCGAAGCCCGAGAACTTCTGACCAAAAGCGGTGGTCTGAAGGCGAAAAACATGTTGAATCGGAAATTATGATTTTTTTGGTTCGGTCTATTGGTACATAAGCAGTGTGTACACTTAATATCAAATAACGAGTTCTTGCGGTTTTCGTGACGTCACATGACAGACAGGCGAAGTAGACGGCAGCCGAAAAAATTTTGACCACTCTTGGAGGGCTGATAGCAGAAATGGAATAGAAACAGCTTCGAATAGCTTTACGGTACATAGACCAAGGTTTCCTTTCCTGACATCGGCTAAACTAAACAACAGAAATGCAAAAAAACGCATCTGTCATTAATCGTGGCTTGCAACGTCATGGCATCTACCACGCATTTGAGTACAGCATGTTTCATCCAGACTGCGGCAGTTACCTGAAGCTGCATTTTACATGGCCGCACTGGCAAATACTGGTTGTCCAACAAAAGATAAATGCTCATCTATGCATGCTTACAAGTATAGAGAAGCGCCAGAATGTGGGAAATTTATCATATACCTCGGTTCTCTTCCTCGGGCGTGTTCATCCGTGTTTACACCACGCAGTCACCAACTGCAAAAGGACGTATTATGCATGCGGAAGTCCTGGTATTAGCCGCTGAACCGAAGCTTAACGTTGCTGGCAATCGCATAAGCTTCAACGCGCTAGCCATGACCTACAGCGCTTTTTGGGCTTATATAGGCATATGCATACACGAATGCAGCCACTAAGGGTTTCAAATGATGATGCAGTGGATGGAGTAAGGTAACAAATCGCCTATTAGTGCTTGTAGGGTTGTTGAATACTGAATGAGTATAAAAGCACCGTCCCAAGCGTAATGTTCGATCTGTTTTCTGCCGCAGTATAGGAATGTGGCCCAGCAGACCAGTTCGAAAGCTACGTTACCGTACGCCAACATTATTCGAACAGCGTAAGCAACGCATATATATATATATATATATATATATATATATATAGGTATAGTCGTTTATAAGGCAGCGAAAATCACAATAAAATTCAAAAGGAGGCCACAGGTTCCAGCGCAAGTATTTCTTGCACGTCGCTTCCTATTCTTCTTCAGCACTCAAAGCGGTTCTCTGTCCTCAACTTCCACTGCAGTGGCTGCGTATAGAAGACGGCCATGCAAGAACAGCCGTGCAGACGAAAAATGCGTTGCTAATACATTGCCATGTTCTTCGTTACCAACGCACCGTTACCGTTCTCCAAGGGGGCTGAACCCAGGGCTCTTGAATGAAGTTTGATACATGTGGAAGAGAAGCTAGGTCTGATAGGATTGATACATACTAGCTAGGTTTGATACATACAAAGAGGAAGAGAAGCTAGGTCCATGCGCTGCACCGGAAAACCTGCAATGCGATTGTATTGTCCGTCTATCCAGGTTGCATTGTGTGCGGGATCAGCTGACGTTAGAAGCACCATTAAAACACTCTCGGTGACACATATGATTTATTAGTATAGAGATTGGCCCACCAGAATCGCCACTTTAAATGCACAGTCACTCAGATAAGCTCAATTTCTGTCTGAATCATCTCCGGCATTAGCCCCAGCAACCATTACACTGTCTCCTTCATTTACCTCTCCTGGCCCTCAGGTTGCTGACGTGAAGAAGCTCGCATCTATTGCCATGTCATCACGTTCATCGCCAGAAAACAATGCGGATTATCAGCGGGCTCCTTGCTACAGCTGTACCGAGCACTTTTTATCGGATTCCTTCGCTATAGCTCTCCCGTGCTTGCTAAAACAGGCCAGTCAAATCTTCGAGCACTTCATAGCGTGCAAGCACTGGAACTACGCTCTTGTCTCTGTCGGCCGCGGAGCACCTCAGCAGCAGGAACAGTTATAATGGCTCGAGATCATCGGATCACGACTTAAATTACCACCGACATGCTCAGGGCACATATTCGCCACATTTCACGGATGCAATCAAGCTAGATTGCTTGCCACTGGTCGTCTGCCTTCCACCAATGCCGGCGTATAATCGTCATCGCGCTCACCTATCACTGTTTTCAGCATGCTTCCAGTGAAAGACTACATCCTCGCTGGATATCCAAACATTCTGACAATAAATGATCGACCGCATTTTACTTAGACACTATGACCGATTAGCTTTCTTCTGCACTGAAAAAAATGACCACTGTGAAAAGTAGTTGTCAGACCCTTTATTTGACGTCACTGCACACAAAACTAGAAACTGTACCCCTAACAGGCTCAATAAGGCGGCGCTTATGAATTGCAAAAATATTCGTATGTAGTCGAGTCGCAAGGTGTGAGGTACGAAATATAAGGAAGACGCGACGACACTGCCGTTCCACGTTCTATGTGGACAGACAGAGCGCAGCAGCTCTACTGCCATGCATCGTTGCTGCAGGCAAGGTAATCAGATGTTATCAACTTTACAAAGTTTACGTTGCAAATATTGTTGTTAAAAGCAACGAACTTTTCCTCGGTATAGAGTCTGTTTCATAAGAGACACGTAGAATGATTCCATCAAAACGAATGTTTCCAGCGCCGACCGGCAGCAATAGTCATTTTCTATAAGGCTAATGAATTATCGAAAATTAGAAGTCACAGGCACAAAATATGTTTACTCTCAGACGTCGCACATTTATTCGGAACGCAATACAATCTGTATTGGTATTGAGAAATTAATGCATATAAGATTGCTATCATTTTTAATCACCACAATTTGTTTCAAGATTTTCAACATGGGTTTAGGAAGCATCGCTCTACCGCAACAGCCGTCTTGACTGAAAAAGAATTAATTATAGGTGCATTCAGTCGTAACAAAATGGCATTAGGCATATACGTCCATTTTCCCAAGGCATTTGACCTAATTGATCAAACCATCCTTCTTAGCAAATTCGAAAACTATGGTGTGCGTGGCACAGCGCATGCGCTTTTGGAATCCTATCTTTCAAACAGCTCACAATTCGTAGATACAAACAATGAAACATCTGCAAGGAAGTCGGTAGTTGTTGGTCTGCAACAGGGAAGCATTCTAGGGACACTCTTATTTTTGATTTACGTAAATGACATTGTACACTGCACAGACAACGCAACATTCGTCTCGTATGCTGATGACACGACAGTTTTTATTACAGGGAATTTGGAAACAGAGATAGAAGCGATGGCTAACAAAACGCTGTCTGAACTAGATGCCTGAGCCTCAGTGAATTACTTGAAATAAACCCTCAAAAACACAGGTTATTTTGTAAACGCCTAAAGGAAGAACACTGACAAAAAAGCTGAATTTATTTCTGGGATCTCAGCAGGTAGAGATGGTGGATTCTGTTAAAACCCTTGGAGCACGTTTTTCAAAGCACCTTACATAGAATTTACATGCTGAAATCTACCATTCGAAGAGGTCATCTGCCATTGGTGTCCTTGCACGTACACGATGTATTCTTCCTACAAAGGTGAAGATTATGATCTACAATGCATTAGTGTCCTCTCTGTTGCAGTACTGCAGCATAGTGTGATGTACTACTGGTGTAACAAATTTGCGCAAGCTCTATTTGCTGCAGAAAAGAGCCACACGACATATTGCTGCTGTGCATGATGCTTCTTCTACAAAACTTCTCTTTGTAAAGTTCAAAATTCTTCCAGTTTTCTGTCTATATAACTATAGGCTGATGTTGTGTCATAAAGCTTTTGTTAAGTATGGTACCGATACCATAATCAATCTTGCTAACTTAAAAGCAAACACAAGTGTTCGTCTAACCAGGCACAAAGAAATGTGGACTGTACCCACCCCTAGAACTACTTATGATGAACAATCTTTGTCCTACAAGTTACCTTCCCTGTTAAACTTATTAAACCATGAAGATTTTGATCCTTCGTGTAATCAAAATTGTCACACTTCGCCCAGTCCATTTGTTCTCAGGAATAGTACATTCTTTCGAATTTATTGTCCCTCTTCTTATGGATCGCTGCTTTTCATGTCCATGCCGTTTCAAGCCTATGAAAATCAGCTCTATTATTTCGCGCTTTTTTTACAAAGTTTTATGTTACGCGACGTTATGTCAAATTCGTCGATTTATGTGAACTCTTCGTGCATGACTGACCGTAATCCTGCTGTTTTGCCAACTGTAAGGGGGTCGGGACCTCGTCAAGCTGCTCAAGCTTTAAGTCCCGTACTCCTCCTATCCAAAGAAAATAAAGTTGATTGATTGATTCGTCTCGCACAATTGATTTGTACTTTCTGTCTGTTTGACCTAAAATTGTTATTTCCTGCACGCACGCCTTGTTGTAACGGATCTCCGGCAATAATGTTCAGCGTATAAAATTATTAGTAGATGTAGATTTTGCGTGTCAAACCACGGAACAATTATGAGGCGCGTCGTAGTGGGACATTCCGTAATCATTTTTACCGCCTGAGGTTCTTTAACGAGTTTTTCAATCTAAGTATATGAGTGCTGTTGCATTTTTCCCCTATCAAAGTGCAGCTGCCGCTGCACGGAATCGGAACCACGACCTTGCGATTATCGTCGCGACGCCACAGCTGCTGAACCTCTGCAGTGGGTAGATTCAGCATACGGTGTGTCACAGCTAAAGTTAGGCAAGCTGCTCCTCAAAAAAAAAAAAGATTTATACACAAAATGGGCGATAGAGGTGATCAGTCGTCAGAGGTCTGACGACCGAACACAGTTGGCCTTTAAATCGTGTCCTGGACTGTTTTTTATGATTTTTGTTTATCGTTGAACACCTTGGCTAACGTTAGCTAGGACACCCTACATAAACTCGACGGGTAATGCCACTCCGGCTATGGTATAGCAGATTAAGAAAATTATTTTTTAAATGTTTCAATTGGCAATGATTGTCGAAATCAACGAAACAAATTTTCTGTGCATGCGCATTAGGAAAGGAGTAAAATTGACCTATATGCGCCAGCGAAGCAATATTTATCATATACCTTGGCCTCTTATACGTGCTTGATATATCGGATGGCTGAAAGATAGTTTAGTTATTTTTATTTTGTAGGACTTAGATAAGTTTACTGTAATTTTTTTGCTTGTGAATATAATTGCTACGCAAACATCCACATATGAACACTTAACTTTTTCTTGATTTCGTAAGTATTGTCTTGATCATTCTTGCACCCACCACTTTCTGCCGTTGTTGAATTCTGTGTTCCGTTTTTTAGGGTTTTTATTTTCAAATATTTTTTTGCAGGCCACCAGTCAATATAAATCAGGTGTGTTTCCTTTGGTTTGTAAGAAAATATGCAATGAATGCGTGACGAATTACCTTCTTTTTGCACGCAGGACAGTTTCCTTTTAAAATTCACCACTTTACACAATAAATAACGTGCGCTTCGAAGCTTTCGTTGTATTGTCTAACCATTGTCAGTCACTCCTACCGCCCACATGTGTAATAAGCAGCGCAATAGTTAGAGCTCTTTATTTCTTGCTTAGCCTTTATAGGATGGCTCCTCTTTCTTGACAATCGCTGCATTTTTATGCCATACTTCCAAGCTCGTAGTACCTGTTTGCTAGAATACCGTGGTCGCGGCCAAGGCGGTTAATGAACATTGCTGCTTGAAGCACGCACAGAAATGGCCAAATACTGCCATTAAGGACAATGTACGCAGTTAGCGCATTCCTTTGTACCACCAATGAGCGGGTTTTAGTCAATTTTGGGTGAGTGAACAAATTCTTATTTTTGTAGTTTTAAACTGGCACTGCGGTTTCTCACGAATCTATGCGTTTTCGTTTCCTTAGACGCGCAGCAGTGAAATTATTTGCTTAAAATCACAACAGCCCATTCTATGATTCATGCATAGCTTATTTTTCCCCAGTGACCATTAGCACGTCCTCCTTCCGCCTGCCTCATTATTAATTATCGAAGGAAACGTGTGCCTTATTTTTACATTGACCTCTTTTATTTTCGATAACGTATTTCATGAAAAATAGAAGGCTCGAAAAGCTTGCATCGAATACCGCGAAACTTTGAAGAGCGAAGCTTACTTTGTTTTGGAGGGGATATTGAAGTTTATGAATAATTTAACTTGAAGCATAGCGGCTCAGCTCAGAGAAGATGGAAGTGCTTGCACATAGTGACGTACTTTTTTTTTTCTTGGTTATGTCGCTGAAGTTGTGGCCAAAAATCTACGTTCTTACGGACCATGTATGGGGCCAATCGATCTATCGGAACTGGCCTACGAACATTGAAGTAAGGCGAAAATTGTCTAACTTGGCATGGAAGAGTATGGTGTAGCAAAGCTTCAATATCTACATACAAGTAAAATCGATGAATTAAGGAAAACAGGAACACATCGACCAATACATATTTCATACATTGTGCGAATATTTGCTATATAGGGGAACCTTTGGCAATTGTCGCGGAGGTACTATGTATTGGCCAATTAGGGCCCTTTGACGTGCACAGGGAGTTCTGCATACCCACATGCCTTTCGCATTTCGGAAGTAGCGATTTATTGCCACTTTGCCTGGTGATATAAATGCGCTACTTCGCCATCGTAAAGCGCAACCATTTCTATCTTGGAACGGAGAGCCCCCTTGCACAGCAAGCAAGCTGAGCCTTGTGTTATATCGAAAGTGAAATTCTGTACAAATGACAGATAAGAGACGGCTACAAAATAAATGAAAAAGAAAGCGTTCTCCGTTTATTTTTTTTTCCTCTGACATTTGTCTTGGAAGAGTCATTGCCTTGCGACGAAGGAGGTAGATGTAGTGTAGACAGCAAACCCGCTAGAAAAGAAATGGACGACTCAGTTTTCTTATGAGGCCTCGCTGCTAACGTGAGCACTAGGCTTAGCATATATATTGAAATGGCAGTCGAAAAAACTGTAAAAGCATAGAAGCTCCACAAAAAGACAGGCACAGAGCCCTGTACAGAAAGAGGAGCAGGAGACAGGGGGGGGGGGGGGGTGCTGTCAGAGAATTCCAGAAATGCGAATTTGCTCCTTTGTTGCTTTCAGCTGGACGAGAAGCTCTCCGCCAGTTCTGCATTCACCAACGCATTTCTATTTTTACGAATATTTTCCACGGCTTTTAACGGCAGCGCAAGGACATCAAGCCTGCACTGAGCTAGACGTGTGCTGATTAACGGCCAGACTACCCATTAGGCCACCATTTTGCTATATTAGTTACTTCTACTGTTTCAAGAAGCGCCAAGCACTACGCGTGTAGGGCTCAGTAAGTAAGCTTTCGACGTCGACGTTTCAACGTCCTTCCTCCCGCAAGACCCATTATTATCGTCATTATATGTCCTTTCTACGCCGTCATCTAACCGTTGCAACAAATTTTTGTAGCCCCCCTCATCTCAGGACAGCGGGTATTTTCGGGCATTTGCTCGGTCGCGCGCGCGTGCGTGTTAATTGCGCTGAAGTTTGCTTTCGCACCGAAATGGCTAGTTACGAAAGTTTGCAGCCGCAAGACTTTACACATTTCAAGCGCTATGCTTAAACACGAAGAAGCTGTGCCAGCGGGCTCCGTGCAGCTGTCGAAACTACAGACATTCCTTCTTTCTTTTTTCTTTTTCTTTTTGCTAGATCAGCCCGCGGCTTGCATTATCCTCCTCCTCCTTTACATTGTTCTTTTCAGCAGCTACCCGCTCTTTCCAGTAATCATAATAAAGAAACACATGCCAGAACAAATTGTAGTGAGGTTTCACTTCGTGAACGTGGGTTACGCGCAAGCGTATGGGTGTTATTCCTTTTTGTGCCATTAGGAAAGTTAGGAAAGATGGTAAGTCACTGTGAGGACATGCACATACTTTATTATTTCAAGCAATTTGGTTATGCATTATTCACACTACCCATTTTCCCCTTCTTCTCCGTCCCACGTCTGGGTCGGTCGATTCGCGCTCGACCTGCCGCCGCTTGCGTTGCTGCTCCGTGCTTCTCTCTCGGCACTCGGCCTCTCGACCACCAGACGAACCCGGTACATCCATAGCGCACACAGAGTACCCGCCGCGGTGACTAGGCGGCTATGGTGTT
Source organism: Dermacentor silvarum (assembly GCF_013339745.2). NCBI lineage: Eukaryota > Metazoa > Arthropoda > Arachnida > Ixodida > Ixodidae > Dermacentor > Dermacentor silvarum. Next base: position 83,174,311 of record NC_051160.1, read on the forward strand.
TCTCTGCTAAGCACGAGCTCGCGGGATAAAACCCCTGCCACGGCGCCCCTATTTCAATGCGGGCGAAATGCAAAAACACCCATGTACCTTGCATTGGGTGCACTTTCAAGCTACACGAACGACATGTTCAAAAGGACTTGTAGAATTCCGAAGAATTAGAGTGAGCAGTACACCCCAGGTGATCAAAACTAATCCATAGTCCGCCACTACGGCGTGTCTCATAAGAAAATCATGTTTTTGGCACGTAAAGCCCCATATTTCAATCCAATTGAATTCGCACACAGAGCGTCTAGCAACTGCCACAGGAGGTGAATCCAGCGTGCCACCGCCTGCCGCTTTTCTCTCCCTCGATGCCCCAACTCCTTCCTCACCCCCCGCTCCTCCGCGCACTCCTCCTCTCCTCCTCCAGGCACCCTCCTTCTGCGGCGCTCACTTGGCTCTCCCAGCTCGGCGCCCTCCAAATTAATTTCAGACAGGGCATTTCACTAATTTCGAAATCTCGTCAATACCTCGTCAATCGCGTAAATGTTCCGATAACTCCTATTGTGGAGACGCTTTGCTTATGCACTGTGGTATTATTTTAGCAATGAACATTGAATGACACGGTGGCGTTAAAATTTTAGAACCCGTTAAAGCTTCTTCGCGTTAGATGTGCATGTTGTTCTTTAGAAGTGAAGTGCATAGAAAATTTCTATTTTTCATTGCATTATAAAGTTCTTATTCTCCTTGTACTTTCTTGAATGAGCTCTTCATCATTTTGGCTTTGAGCGGTCAGTACTGAAACATATCAACTGCCCAGTTTGTGAGCATACAATACAGCAGCCAGTTGGCTGCTGGTGGGATACGAACCCATGTCTTCGCATTACGCGCGTGATGTTCTGACTAACGGGCCTATAGCATAGCGCTGTTCTCCTGTCCACACTCTTTGGTACTTATGTATGTTTACTAGAGTTAACTTTGAGAGCGTTAACCAGTGCTACCACTCACGACCTTGGAGGCGAACATTCGCCGCGAACGCCGATAGTAGTGGCACTGACTCACAATTCCAGGTTCAAAAAATGATTGCAAAAATGCTTCTACTACGACATTACATATCGCCTTGTACAACATGCCCTTCATCACCTTAGGTGAAATTGATGAAAAAAATAGATCTATAGATCGTAACGTGTTATGTTCAACGTCATTTATGAATTGGCACCTTATGTGCTACTTTCCAGCGATGCGTCCATAAACCAGTACAACACAATTTAAATAAATATTAGATTAAGGAAGACAAAAATACGATAAGCACACTGCTTTATTATCCCGGGAGAAATCCAATCCGTGCTGGTAGACATACCTTCATCAATATCCCTTAGCCGAGCTTCAATGCCGCTAGTGCTGCGACCAATAGTTTGAAGAAGAGGAGCGTCGCTGTTTGATCAGAGTTGGCTGCGTCCGGATTTAGATAAAAAGACTGCATAACGGTTAAAGCACGAGGCTTCCTTCTCAGCATCCGAGCGTGCGTTCGTTGAAAATATATTAATTTAATCCAGCAGGATCAGGTTCACAGGCCTTCAAGTAATGCCGAAACATTTGTTGGTTTATTTTCATTTCGTCATTTAGTCGGTTAAAATATCAATAATTTATATTTCTTCGCCCAATTTTATACGGCCTGTTAACTCACGTCACTTTGAAAGTTCAGTTTCCTTTTTGGGCTTTTCATTTATATATTTGAAACACGTGGCTTCGTCGTTTGATGTTACTACAATATCTAACAGATAATCCGCGATTTGTACGCCATTAAGCATAGATGAATTTGGTCTTTGTATGAACTTGTACGCTAGTTCTAGTTATTTGCTGTAAAGTGTGCTCCACAAGCAACATACTAGGCGTTTCTATTATTTTATAACTAGTAATTTTTTGTAGAATAATAGTTTTAAATTTGTTTTTACATTCAATGCCAAAATTTACAGTCAATGTCTCATCAAAAGACGAAGCAACCAATCGGATCAACTTCCTCATTCGCCTTCTCTGTAAGCGCAGTTCATTGCGGAATAAAATGATGGTTCGAATTTCCAACCCACCATCTACCTCGCATTTGGGAGCGAACAACATTGTGACAACTTTAAGAACAAATTTGAGAAATCTCTGTACAGATTGCTGTAATCAGTTCGATCTACTCTTACACAGCAGTCCTTGGGATAGGTGCACATTACCAATAAATACATTGTTTCCTGCACATTACCTCATTTTGAATACACATTCACGGGGATGAGTGCAGTTTTAACTACAACAACTTCCCTATTGGACCTCTTTACGATCAGTGTCTCCTATATCGGCATGCATTTCTTGGCAAAAAAAAAACACAAAAAAACGGAGGTGAAATGGCAAGGAAGTGTGGAGTATAGGCAAAAAAGACTGAACCTAATTATTATTAGGTTCTCAAACGGTGTTTCGTTAACCACAAATTGGTCTTGTAGTTGTTTTTCAAAGTTTTTTATGGCGTGTTCCTTTTCTGAGAAAAATGTACGCAAGGCTAATTTGAGCAATGATTGGTAATGAATAGGCCGCGATGGTTGGCTTTCCTTTAAGGGTGGTAGATGTGTATATTTGGTCGTCCTTAGAAAATAAAAACATGCCCAAGAGCAGGTATTCGGTTTTACTATGATAACCTGTAAAATCAATTATTCTTCTAAAACCTGCTCAAAATATGACATGCTGTTTCTTGATAACCTAATCGTATCAAGGTCGAACGACGAAAAACTTATTTCCGGCACTTAACAAAGATCTTTTAAAAAGGTTTTGATGTTTTCCTGCCGCCTTTTTTATATTGCAGTCTCTAAAATTGCTTCGGCGAAGGCCATTATAAGATTATAATAATCCACATAGCTTGGTGTACGAAGCATTGGAAGCTACAATTTCAGCAGACCGCACGCTCGCAGCAAGGACGCATAAGTTCCATTGGTTCCCGAAGCGAATTAGGAAGCCCGACTAGTTATCGTCAATTATAAACCTTCAGAAGAGATTAGGGAGCTTAATGGCATGGCGGTTAATGCAGTGACTACGACGTGGTAAGCTTACACCCACACAAGTGGCTCCACTAATTGTAACAAGAAAACCGAGAAGTTTTAACTGTGCCTTAGTGGAAAACTTTTTACTAAACAATCCGCTTTATTGAAATTGTCAATGTTTGCCTGAAATTCCCTTTGTGTCCCGTGGTTTGAAGGGGGTATTAGGCTTTCGCAAGTTTACTGTTCAAACGACCATAAAGAAAAGACAGTTTACACAGACATGTGCAAGACAGATAAATGCAAAAACTGTGGTTCTAGAGCCAATCTGGAACATATGCTATGGGAATGTCGAGGCATAACAAACAATAATGAGGATGCAGCCTCTCGCGATCGCCTCCGCGTGCGCTGGGAGATTGTGTTGCTCATCTCCGCCCTTGACGATCAACTTTGGGCTGTCCAGCCGGCCGAGGAAGCCGCCAGGGCTCAAGAGCTCCTGGCCGTCACCTAGGCGGGACCATTTGCCCGTCCCATAAACTCACAGGGCCTTTAAATAAAGTTATTTGACTGACTGACTGACTGACTGACTGAGCAGACTTGAGCAATTTTCTTTCGGATCTAAACTCATTTACGGCGAAAGAAACATTCCGGTAATGTGATTACAGCCATCTTATTTTTTTCTGCCGGATTGTTCCTCAAATAATTGCCTTCATCCACTACGGGGAACCTTACAAGAACCCAGCATTTAAAGGGCAGTTTATTTAAGGCGGAAATAAGCATTAGGACCTAAAAAATTAATTATTTAAAATCGAATTGGAAAATATGAATATTTATTGTAAAATATAAAGTTTATTATAATTTCTGAAAGTAAACAGAACAGTGCAGATTATATAAAACAATTTGACTATTTCTTTGTGATTTACACAACTTTCTTTATGCAAGATATAGTAATGCATATTGTGCGATTGGTACATATAGGGACCAATTTTAGCACTTTCAGACTTCAATACCACTCAATTTTATTTCTTTGGTAGGAGGAGACAAGGCAAGAAGCTGTGAATAAAGTTTCTCAGAGGTCCTGCTCCCTATGTCAATGCAGCAAGAGCAGAAGTACAGGGATGTATACAATATATAAAGACGCAATTGAAATGGTGATAAAAATGAATACATGAATACAGAAAAAGACGCGTACTTATGATGTACATGTTGAAAACATTTCTGGTACAAATTTAGCAGTTGATTTTTACAATACGCGTTTATCAGTGAATAAAAATTTTGAAGCAAAATAAATAACAACAAAACGAAAGTTACAGGTTACTCCTATATACAAGAAGACTTCTGTTGACAGTACATTTTGATGAAATTCCGGGCATGCCAAGTAATATCAAAGTTATCTTCGTTTCACATATTCAGCAAGGATGGTAAGGTGAAACCTAAGGAGTGCTTATCATAATTCGTTCGCGGTATTGGAATAAATTTTTCTTTTTGCAATGTTGGTCTCGCGCGTGCATTTTCCTCTAATTCAGACCGTGAAATAGTTTCATTGTAATTATTCTTAGGAAGTCTCTGAAACTTAAGAGCAATGTACAGTTCTATAATGAAAACACGGGCAGAATGTCGTACTTTATAAACAAATCTGGCACCGTAGGACAAATATGCTACTTGCGCGATGCAACAGACATCGTTTTTCTTTCTTTCGACAGATTGGTGACACCCGTCATACACCAGAGGATGCTACAATACTGCAAAATTGAGAATACTAGCGAGTTGTACAGAAGTATTTTAACTTTAACCGGAAGCATAGGTCGCGTACGCCAGATGATAACAATCGAAGAAGACATTTTAGAAGTAATGTATTCCACATGCTACTTCCATGTCAAATGTTTTGAAAAGACTACGCCTAAAATTTTTACGCTATTGACACTTTCTATAAGTTCATCACCAACTTTGATATGAATACCCTTTATATTTCACCTTTCGCGGCAAACAGAACCATTTGAGTTTTAAGGGCATTTATTTTTAAACGGTTTACATCTGCCCATTGTTTTAAGGTTTTGTGTGCCAGATGTGCTTTCAGTTCTATTTCTGTGCTATCACAGAAACGAAAACTGTGGTATCACCTGCATACAAGATCATTCCACAAATGAGAGCACTGTCGACTATATCATTTACATATAGCAGGAACAAAAGCGGTTCCAGTATACTGCCCTACTGAACGCCAGTACGTACTTTCAATAATGACGATAAAGCATTGTCAATGCTTACAAACTGCTTTCTATTTGAGAGATAAGTTTTCAGAAGCTCATATGGAATCTCCTGGACCCCATATTTTTCCAGTTTATGAAGCAATATTTGGTGAATAATAAGGTCAAAAGCGTTTGAAAAATCAACCTAAATACGGCAATTAGTTCTTTCTTACTGAACACTGTTAAAATTACTTCTTTATGCGTCAACATTGCTGTATTTGTTGATCGGTATTTTCGGAAGCCATAATGGAAATCATGTAGTAAGTTATACTTGTTGAAGTATGGTAAGAGTCTGACGGAGATAACTTTTTCTATACGCTTGGAAAAGACAGGCAGTATTGAAACCGGGCGATAATTGTTTAACGCGTTGTTGGCGTCGTGATTAAATATAAGAATAACTCAAGCAACTGGCATATGTTAAAAAAATGCCAGAACCTAAAATCATGTTATAAATGTGTGGGATTACAGGACATATGATGTCAAGCATGTATTTCACTGGTCCTATTTGCTCACAATTCGTGTCCCTACTTTTACTATATTCGATAATATTATTGAATAGAAGTACTTCACTACAGGTAGTAGGTGCAAGAAAGAGGGATTCCTCTCTCGCATTTCCTTGTATGGTAACATCATAACCGGAGTTGTGAGATTTGGTGCACTGCTTAACGAAATCATCAATAAAGGCGATTGCTAGAGCTTTACCACCTAGAACCTTGCCTTTGGAGTTCATATTATCAGGCACAGTGTTTAAGGTAGTGGGATGCAGTAAAGAATTTCGCTTTTTTCCAACCGTTTCTGAATGCTGCGTACTTTCCTAAAAAACGGTTTGGTAATAGAAGTCTCTGGCTGATTTAAATTCGCAATAAGGTTGTTTTTATATGACTTAAATTCCTTAAGAAGTGTAAGGTCTCTAGTCTATATAAATTGTGCAAACAGCACATGCTTGTGTTTATTCACGCTTAACAATTCGTGGCTAAGCCATGGTATCTGAGCTTTGTTATGTTTTCTTACCTTCGTTAAAGGGAAATTTACATCACAAGTTTCCTTAAAAAACGATTATGAATTTAATATACATGGTGTCATATGACCGCGCCTCGAAAACGATGTTCCAAGCTTGCCGTCCAATATCACTGCAAAAAGATTGATGCCTTCGATTTCTTATTATGTGAATGTAAAAATCTGGCGTCTTACTACGGTTATTGTGTCGATATGTCGTAGTAAACACTACGATTCTCAGGTGATCGCTGATATCTGCGCGGATAGTATGAGCTTTCAAAAGCGTGGTATCAACGTTTATTATAAATACGTGGAGCAGCGATGCGGTTTCCTCAGTTATCCTTGTTGCTTGAAAGCTGAACGTTGTCTGCTACCTTTACGAAACCGTTTGCTGTTATAATGGAACTAATCTCTATTTGTACATGACTAGATATAAGCATGTTTACATTCATGTCACCACCTAATCCTTAATGATCTAATTTCAGGTCTGTCCCATGAGAAAGAATTGTCCAGGAAAGCAACACAGGCTAGTACTGCCTCCGGAAGGCGGCCGATACAAAACACGGAAGAGGCTTTCCTCGCCTTGCACATCATAGTCTGCTGTGAGGCAACAAAATTCATGGACAGTGCTGCAAGTTATATTTTCTCTAAGCAAAAGTAGGATATCGCCCCCTCGTTTATTTTCACGATTTAAAGAGAAAGATAGATAACCAGGGAGATGGAAAACTTCCGATGACGTAGTATATCATGTTTCCGTCAACATTATCGCTGTAAGCTGTAAACTCTGTACCTAGTGCTTCGAAAAGTTGCCCCTGTGTAGCAGGCTAGATTTATTTAGATAAAATGTACACTTCTTTGTAACACTTTGATCGCAGTTGTATCACCGAAGGCTATTCATAATTACTTTCTTTTTATTCAGTGCCGTTATATAATTTACCACATGAAAGTACTTGATTCAGGTAATATTGCTGCTATTCAGGTAAACTTGGTCTTTGCAACAAATGTGCAGAACTTGAACAAGACAGTCAAATTTTTCCCCATCGTTCAGCAGGACAGAGTCTGAGCAGCTACGTGCCCGACATGACTGTAGGGGGCATTTGAGATTATTTTCAAATTGTAAGTCTCCGTTCATCGTTTTTTCTGAATCCAGTTATCTGTACATCAATATTTAATCCGCAGGTGAGGAGGCCAACGCGCTCGTCTGTTGCACGGCACCCCCGCTGACGAGGGGCAAAGACCTCGTCAGCCCCCTGGCGAAGAAAAAAAAAAGCTCTGAGGCCAATAGTACTGGGCAATGGCTGTCACGATCGAATTCACACAGTACCAACAAGGAATTTGGGCGTTTTATTTCGCTGGTACTTTTGAAGTGCTGCTGTAATAGGACACCTTGTGATGGTGAATCCTGTGAGCTACTGTGTAATTTTTTTTCAAGTCAAGACAAATTTATTGCAACAGTCATATTGGAGTTAATTTGTGACAGTATTAGAACAGAAGGTCCCAGAATTAAAAAAAACTGTCAGGGGGAACTCCTATAAAAGTACGGTTATTATACAAAAGCAGCAAGCAAGTATGGTCACGTGAGCAATAATAATAATAATTCATATACGTGGCGTTGCCACTGTCACGTCGCTATTGCCATTCGACATTGTGGATGCCTTCGACGTTGTTTTACATCAACCACATTATTGTGGCCTCGTCGTTAATTCTGTGTATGTCCCATATTTGAGGCTTATAATCATGATTGTTATGTATGCCTCGTTTGTGCCTCCATGGCTGCTTTCACGAGCATGACCACAAATAACTGCCAGAAAACGCACTGCCGTCGGGTCGAGGACAATTTCGGTGCGAATGTGCACACTGTAATCCGGGTCCACTACGGAATGACTTGTACCGCGGCCTCCAATATACAAGCACAGATTCCACTGCTTCTACAGTTATTCTGGAACTCAAAGACTTGCTCTGGTTAGCGTAAGGGTGGTTAGGGTGCTCGACTCCAAAATGCCCATTGCTTCCGGTTCACGCTCAAATCCAAGTAAATACCGTTGTGGAGAAATGTTTTTAAAGGGGTGCAGACACCAAAATCTCGGGTGAAGATTTTTTACTTTTGGGTAATACGCTGCATTTAGGGGAGCCTAATTATGACCGGCATATGCACGATCGTGTGCCCATAAGAAAGTATCACTCAATTTCTACCGCACAGTTCCTCGTTTCAGTATTGCCGCCAGCAGGGGGAATAAACTTTGAGGAACGTAAATGCTCAGTACCGGATGCAACGGAGGTCCTGTGAACCACCATAGCGTCCACGACAACAAACTGACGTGTCATGTTCTCGATTTCACACGTGCGTCGTCGCCGAAACCTTATGGGAAAACGCGCGCTTGCGTGTCCTGGAACATGCAGCCACTCTGAAAATGCGTCTCCGCCAGCGTTTTTACCGTCACACTATTTTGCTCTCCTCAATTACCTTATGATGGCAGCTATCGCAACGAGTATGGAGAAGACCGAGCCACGTTTCATTTCTACGCTTAAAATTTAAATACGCTATCAAGTGCCTTTTAGCCGTCTGCTATCAGTCCAATTTCGTGAAAGCGTTGCTGGTAAGCATTCAAACCTTATGGTATACAATTTATCCTCTGAAGTTGGCGTCTACACTTCTTCAACGCTGAGGAATAGGCGAAGCCGAGGCAGACGAGGTGGCCTAATGACGACGAAAATTTCGTCATGTATCATTAGTGACGACAACGGTCGTCGCCAGTTTAGAGGACAGACGGCTAGATGGGCAAGGAAATCCCAATTTTGAGTACATACCTACTGTCGCACTAAAATCGTTCTCAATGCGAACGGCTAGTAAACAGGATATAATATCGGGTTCGGGACAATGAGGTAAGCCGAAGCAGCACTGATTAAAATATTCTCGGTGTACGCTCAAATTGGCTCCTACGGAAAGCCTGAAGGCACGCGCCATGTGAAGTATGACTGCGTCAACTCAGTACCAGGTTCCATATTACTATATTTTTGAAGAAAATGGACTTTCAGAGGCGCAAGTACAATGCAAGGGGTCATCAAGGAATGTAGATTAAGATTTGAACATGAAATCAGTATAGTACTGGTTTAGCGCATGCTTCTAGCGCTCATGGCAATCAGGTTAGACGTTTGCTTACACAATGCACGTTGTCTGCTACTCAATGAGGCCGCTTCGCCAGTCCTCCTTCATGTCTGAATGAAATGTGGGTTATCACAATGTCACACAATTCGAAGAAATGCACTACGGTAGTGTCTAAGGGAGCACTCTCTTTTTTATTTTTACATATCGCGAAAACACAACCTCCGCTGCATTTAACGAAACAAAATGAAGGGACAGTCAATTCGACCGAAAATTAAGCACTGTGGTATTCTTACAGGTTCACCAAAGTTCTAGACAAATACATGGAGAGCTTCATAGCACTACACTCCTCTCGATATTGCTAAGGAATAAATAACCAAAACCCATGGAAGCTGACAATAGGGTGTTGTAGTTTTGCAGGCCTTTTGCGAATGAAAACGATTCTGCATTACCATTTGAAGTACTGAAGCGGTTCTTGTATCACCAGTCAAATACGTCAGAAGTGTTGCCATGCTTCTTTCAGTCAATGCCAAAAACTTTGGAAGGTGTCACAATTCATGTTGACTACGATCAGCTTCCCTTCGAGGATTCGAGGCACTTTCCTGCAAATTTATTCAGGCGCTGAAGTTGCAGCGCAGGGAAGAGGACGGTAGCAGTAAAGATCGGAGGTCGATGTGAATGTGGGGAATTCTTGCCAATGCTGGGGCAATAAATCTTGCTGGAAACATGGTCGCGCCAAGCTTATGAGGATTCTTCGTTTCACACAGAACTCGAAGTATTCCCATAGGTGTCTGTCAAACGGGTGTCTCCCTGGATAAAGGGATACCGTTACTCAGTTCCTGCCTGTTCCGACACGGTGACTTTCCACATCACGAGACACAGTCACTGGCGACTGCTCTACGCATCCCACTCTCAACCTTCCCTCCTGCTCCGTGAGAGAGTGCATACAAAAAGTGAGCGATCTCATCTCCTAAGCCTCCAAGTTAGTTGCTGCGGGGCTGTTGCCAGCAAGTTCAGCCGTAATAATACGCGTATTATGCATGCAGCAGACTAAGCATTATCTGTGTGCCTACATGCTTTACTCCCCTGGAATTCTCACTATTACAGCTTATACCGTGTTGCAAAACAACATCCTAACTAGAACGTAGGTGTCTGTGTTTGTTTACTTCAGGGGAAAAATGACAAACGCATTAATTCGCTTCGCGCTGCTGATGATAGAGTACGGGAAATGCATTTCATGCACCCTTTGTTGCTCATTTAGTTTCAGCGGCGTAGCCGGGCATGGGTTTATCTTTGCAGATGTTGTAATATATGAAGCTAGTATAGATATTCTGATTACTAAGCAGCGTAATCACTTCCAAAGTGCTGTTTTCTCCCGTTACCTTCCACCCGGAATAAAGGCTTACAAATTGACGATGTGCCTGATCGCAAGCATTCATTTCTTTTGTTCTGCCTGCGCTTCTGCGCAGGTATTTGTTTGAAATGCAAAGAGGCTCTCCTCGTGTATAAATTTGAGTATTTTCTTTGCGTACTTATGGTCCACAAGTCAACGCGTTAGGTGTCTAAATAGTTTGTAGATATAAATATTTTGATATCTTGATATCGAGTCGTTCTCGTTGCTGTGCAGAGTCAGCACACGTAGTAAATGTCCGCTGTAGAAGCTGCACCAGCACATTTTGGACGATAATATCACAAATACGTTGCAAATTCTCACTGTCAGTGCACTGGGACTTACATCTCAAGACCAGCAAACGAACCGTAAGCATTCGCAATGTATTCTCAGTTTCTCGACTCCCATCCCCTCTACCGCTAGGAAAGAGCAGAATAAAATTACTTAGATTTTGAAGCTAATATTTATTGCTGAATATTATACAATTTATTCTTTGTCAAAATGTACCCGTCGGAATATTCGTAAATACAAAAGTTCCGATGTATAAAAAGTAAAATAATAATAATAAAAAGACAGCACAGAAAATACAGTTGAAAATGAGGCTAAATAATCTTCAGAATTAGAAACTAATGTCCTTGCTTCGGATATAGAGTACAAGTTTTAAGCTGTTACATTTTATGCCAACATTTCGTAAAGAAAAAAAATCAGTGCGGTAAGCATTTGCTGCTTTGCTCTAGGAGCCCAACCGCGTTTGGCTTACGTTTAGCGCGTTGTAGGCATCAAAATCGGAAGTCGTGTGCGCCAACGTTAACATCCAAAAAATGAAATTTGAACTGCGCGCCACGGTGAATTATATTACATAGTGTGTGAAATATCTTTTCCCTGAAGGTACTGTTCTCTCCATAGGATTTACTCTCTCTATTTCATGTGTTCCTTACATCAAAGCTAACACAACTGCCATTTCTCCGTTTCTCTGCATAACTATCAATTATATTCCTGAAACTTTTAGATATAGCAATGACATTCTTACTTTAAAGCTTGAATCTCTATTCATCTGTTAGCGGTGTTAGAAAATGATTTAATCATTTTTCCTTGCTTCTCTGCATAACTAACTTTGACACATAACGCATGCCAGCTTTCGAAATAACCAGTTTTCATGCTATCGCTCCCAAGAAAGAAAATTAGAAGGATATATTTCACGATTCATACTACTGTAGGCAAAGGTTTCCTGGCAAGTCACAATATGATCCGTTCGGCCCACATCTTCCAAGCCAATGGCTTTGCATCTTTGCATTGTCTTTTATGTGCCTTTCATAGAAGTACGCCCAAATTGCACAACTAATGCGGCGGGACGCTCATTACCACGGTACGTCATCAAGGGCGACTAATTTTGCTTAGCTGCACAAGTATTTTAACATCCTCGATAGGAAAAAAAACATGTATTGCTACTCTTTGAATATATTTTCCAGAAACAGGGACGTCCGTTTGCATACGATTGTATTCGGGATACGCAGTAAACTTTGGCAATGCAGCTATTGCGTAATTTGCGAGGAGTTTCTTGTGGGCAAAGAAACTGTCCCGCAGGTCTCAATAACACGCGGCAATGGCAAGAAACGGATACGCTCTCCTGGGGCGTCAATGTCTACCAAAACTGCAGTGGTAAAATGTTTCTTCTAAATGATTGGTCCATGAAGGTTGTTGAAACTCACGGATTCGGCAGGCTGCATGCAGCCTCAGTTAAGTGCCAATAAAGACAGTTCCTAAGTTTCTCGTCCACCAATACAATACAGCGAATACTCTGATACTGTTCATTGAAACCGGCTCCGAACAATGGTGGTAGCAGTGACATAAATCGCGAAACGTGGCCAGCCAGCTGAGAGAATTTCTCACAAACGAAAGCAGGAAAGAGAAATAGATTGAGAGCAAATCCAGGGAGGTTAAACACATGAAACTGTGCTATGAATGCAGCTGTTGGTCATCAGAGAGTATGTTTGTTTTAGTTAATTCCTGCGCTTTGTGATCGTCTTTATTAACATGCGTACAGAAGTTGGAGGGAATAATGTGAATTTCTGTTTGCTCTATTGACGCAGTGTTCCTTTATTTATATATATATTAAAGATTATCAGGAAATAAATGCTTCTATTTCCGACGTAGAGATTGACAAAGGACCGTTCTATCGCCGATGTCAAGGTACGTGAACAAGGCATACATGCAAATAAATACATAAATGCAAAAGGACTCAGGATCATCAGTGTGCCTAATGTGACAATAAGGGCGTTGTTTCAACTGTTAGATATATTATTCTTATGTACAGCTACAGATGTGCAAGAAAACAGCGAACATTTGTGAGCAGAGGTCCCTATCGCTCTACGTTGGGGCTGTTTCATCATTTTCATGTCGTCCGCTTGACCAAATTCTCCATTTCGTCTCACTTCAATAGCACACGCATTCAGAATTTTTCGTTGATTTTCCCACACATGCATTCGCAATGCTCGTTACATTTCTTGTTGCTGTCGTTAGCATATGCGATAACTCACTGCTTTTGTGAGCTACAATTTTGATATATAGGTGGGTTGTATCAAGTTAATCCCAATATGTATTTAATTAGGGGCTGTGGGCTCTTCAAGCCGCATAAATGGAACTTTTATCTGCAGTCTTACAATCAGGACTTGTGCATGGTGGCCAAATAACCTCATTTCATTTCAGGTTCCCCTGTGCAAACCACCATGCGGAAATGCGTGCATTGCTTTCATTTGTGTACGTCCATAATCAAATCAAAACATCCGAACTACACTTGAGTCTGTGAAATAGTTTTCCTCTGATCGCGCGTAAAGAAAACAATCGTGTGTGTTTTGTGTATTGTATGCCGGACACAGCTCATATACCATGCCATTACAATGCTGGTTTTAAAAGCTACAAAACCTCTGAGACGGCAAGTACAAAGGCTGCCCGTACAAACAGAATATCTTTTCCTTCAAGGCATACGAGCTTGTTCAAAAAGCTTTAGTTTGAAACGATTAACATTTGCACAGGCGTCACCGCCTATTTTGCAAGCCCGTAACTAGGAAGGAAGACTCGTAAGGCCATTGTTTGGCTTCAGACTGTAAGTTTGAAGAGTTTCTTCTTTATTTCTTTTTTTAGCTGGTTTGTGGATTTTTGGAACCTTTCGAATAATGTGTTTTTTCGTCATGCTGTTAAGCGAACTGCCTTAAACAGATGTCTTTCTGCCAGCACTTTAGGAGAAACACTGGTGCACTCATGACCTTTCCGCCATGTGTTTGTGCGTCCACCCAGCTTCTGCATAGAAGAATATAAAAGCAATATTATATTTAAATAATCTCTCTACGAGGAACGTCAGAAATTTCAAGCGCTATGCGCGACCATGCTAGACGCTAGCCTTTCCCGGTACCAGCGGCAATTCGTAAAAGAACGTTATGTCTTTGATTGTTTTATATCCCTACGACATGGGCACACTAATGTACATTAAAGCAAACTGTTCCTTTAGCTCAGAAAGGCCCCCTAACAAAGGGAGTTTTACCACTGAATCATGGCGCAGTATTTTTATTGTTTCCTGTGAGGGACGTCGCTAAAATTATTGAGCGGCTTGTTTGAGCGGGACGTACAAAACGTGGAACAGATTTTTATTTGTTGAATGTAAAGTGGCAAAAAACCCATTAAATTCGGTATATTATCTCGTAGTCTGAATTTTGTGTGAACTGCCTATATAGCAATCCATTGTACAGGCATCTGTGCATGCACATTTACGCTGTCATAGTTCTTCTGGGACTCCTTAAATGCAAGAGCAATTTTCGGGGGACATTCCTGACCCATGGAGAAATTCTGCTTGCGAAATCTGTACAAGAGAAACAACTGTATTTATTTTATACCTGCGCGCCTTAGAGAAAAGTTTTTTTTAATATGAGAGGGGTACAGAAATGTGTTGGAAAAGGCAGGTAGATTAAGGAGAAGAAAAACTTCTGGTTTGCTACCCTACATTGTGGAAAGGGTAAAGAGAAAAAAATTTGTGAGGAAAGACAACGTTCGGCAGAAAACAAAAGGTGGGGTGGGGAACGCCTGGGAGTATAAAAGTGTTTCTATTAGGCCACTAAGAGTAAAACTTCACTAGCACCTTGACCAACTTCTGTGTTAACCGCATTAGCCGGCATTCCAGGATTGTCTGCTCCGACAGCGGCCGGTTTCCGAGACGAGCCAACAGAGCCATAAGCGACTGTCTTTATGTAACATACCAAGGAGTGTTCCGCTGCGTGTTAGCGTTGCGTTTTGTATTTTAATTACCATCAATTCAATCCAACTAGCCCCACTTTCAGTGTTAAAGTGCTACGGTTGTTACCGCGAAGTTCCTGCGTCGGCACAGGGAGTGATGGAAACGCCCTGGGGCCAGCATAAACTCGTGTATACTATACACTACTGTAGTATACGACGTATAATTGTGTCGGCGAAAAGTTCAGCATAACATGATTTTTTTGCCCTCTTAGTAGAGTGTTTGGAGGCAGTGTTGTGGCGCCTAATTATATGTTTGTAAATTAGAAGAATTTATCTTTTGGTCGCTCTCGCGCATTGTAAGTTTAAATGCATAGTCCAGCGATGCATTGAGCGAAAGGAAAGCTTCATGTGTTCTAAATTTCATTTGACAGTGTTCAATAAAATCCTCTGTGACACCTAAATAAATCTACACCGAACAACCACCTTCCCACCAAAACAAGTCTGATCTGACATATGAGCAGCGTCTCACTGGGCACATGCTGCTACGTTTTGTCAATTTGCGACGAACACAGCTCAAATATGAATGTTTCGCGATTGAAGATGAGGCTCAAACGAAAAATCATTGCACATAAATGATGTTCTGAGTAGAAGATAGCGAGAGTGATCGTCAGAAACGTTCTGAACGTTTGTTTATTTTTCATAACAAATATAGCGAATGAGAAAGCAGTCCTCAGTACGTTCTCGCGTATTGATCGATCCGTTATTCACTTCGAAATTACACATTCGATCTGTGTTCTTCCTATCACATAAGTGCTCTCGTTCTTCTCCTATTTTAATTAAATTCAAAGGAAACAAGGAATCTGCATACGAAGGCCTGTCACGTTGTTCAATATGATATCTTCCCGGAGTGAGTTCATACTTTCAGTTGATGCACTTAAGCAAAAA
The DNA here is from genome assembly GCF_013339745.2 of Dermacentor silvarum. Lineage (NCBI taxonomy): Eukaryota > Metazoa > Arthropoda > Arachnida > Ixodida > Ixodidae > Dermacentor > Dermacentor silvarum. Next base: position 83,190,205 of record NC_051160.1, read on the forward strand.
GCAATGTTTATTTGCATTACAGTGGCCTACAACATGTACACACAAACGCGTACATTCACACGCCGTTTAACACAGATGGCTAAGAGTGCGCGGTGTCCTTTTATGAATGACACGCAACAATACTCATGAGATATGCTTTCCTCCCGAATATTTTCTGTGAAAAAGTTGATGGGCTAGTAGCACAAGTATTACACTGAAAATGTGGCGGTGGGAATAGGACACCGAGGATATGTAAACGACATGCGCAGTTGCATATTGGACAACTTTATAAAAGTCACCGCCACCTGTAGCGCGCAGCGCATTTTTGGCATTTGGAGTTGAAGGCTGAAGCGCTAGCTTCACGCAATGTTTACGTTCATTCCTTCGGTGATCCCCATCAACGTTTCATAATGTGTTGAACGATGCATTCACAGATGTCCATCCGAATTAACGCTATTCTTAATTATGAATGGCATGAGGCACATTACTGTGCTTAACAGACAGCTAAACAACCTGCCAGAGACTGTTTACACCCCCAGTCGCTTTAAACGTGATTCCTACCGGAAGATCTTGGTGCACACGCACAGCCGACATGCAGCATAATAGTGGTGTAGGTAAAGCTTCACGTTTTGATTTCGTGTCAATGTCTTATCAGCAGTGTGTCGCAACTCACGAGCATCGCTGCTAATACCCGGCAAGCAAAACGTGACAATATTCTAGCGATTATATTCGATTACACTCTATAAAAGTGATTACATTCTACGAGTCGGCAAGGGAATCTATTGCAATGGGCGAACAGCGATGCCACACTACTTCTCGGCAAAGATTTCCTGGTAGCAAAAATTCGTTTGCGGTCACAGTTCTCTTTCTGAGACATGAAACCTCCTTCTTCGAAGTCCGAAAGGGTTTGAAGCTTTCATCCCAAGTGACTCAACTAATGTTCTGACAGCCAGCGCTGTACAGACTGCAACGGAACCGGTTCTTAGTGAACGCGGCCCGCTAAAAAAATATAAATGGCCTAGCTAAACATCACGTGAACAAACCGAAAGTGCCTCGACGAAGCCAAGCAGTCTGGGCACAATCACTGCACAGCTCAGATCTATTTACAACAGTGTTCTCCTTTAGCGAGGAATTGCATGCGCCTCACGTATGACGATACTGTTGCAACCTTCTTAAGTGCTGCATTTCTTCGGCATTCCGCACTATGTATACTGTTTGGCATGTCGAAGCCCGAAGATACATTGAGTCGACGAACCTTCAGAAGCACTACAGTCCGAACGAAATTGAACAACCTTCTCTGGCTATACAGCTAGCGATTCGTCCAAGCAGTATGTGCCTTCTTTTTAATTTTGGCATATTGCAGCCTTATGGGGCAATAGCAGGAGTGGGAAGGGAAACAAGCAATGAAAAAGTTGGAAGGCATAAAAAAGTGATACATAGGATGAAAACGCATTATATAAAATATAAAAACATGGCATAAGCAACTCTTAAAGGGTCCCTGATACGGTTCGGACAAATTTTGTAGACGCGTATGGTATACCCTACGCGTCTACGAATGTTTTACTGTAGCTGTATACAGCTACAGTAAAACACTCGTGTCGCAGTTTAAGTGAAGCGTCTCATATTAAGAGAGCTACGGACGATTACAAATTACCCTCCTCCCTAGCCATGCATTTCCTCCGCAACTCGTCCGCCGAGTGATCGGGGCTAAGCTACGCCTTCGCTGGCTCTACGTCATGTTGTGACGTGTTGTCACCTATTTCCGGTTGTCTTGGAGCCAACGCGCGAAGGCTCTCCAACCTATCCGCTAGCCGCCCGGCCGTTGATCCCCAGCGAGAGCTATGATGCAGCGTGCGTTGCGAGTGTTCTGTCACAGCGCCGAGCGTGTCCAGTATTCCGGTAACCACAGGCGAGCTGGGTGTTTCGACGGATAGCCAGAGGCATAAACTAATGCCCCTCCATACCGCTGTGATGAAGGAGCTTCGTAGACGTACGTGAGCGGCCTTATCGGCATGCGCGGTCCAGCCATCTGGGGGCGCAGAACTTAACCAGCCAAATACAGAGCTAATATTCCTGTAACCAAATGTAAGACATTTTAAACATGACAACGTGTTCAAGATTACGCTCCTGCCAAAAATTTGAGCCAGCAGCAAAGTAGAAACAACTTGGTTACTGCTATATTAGCTGTGTGTTTGGTTGAGCTTTGTGCCGCCAGGTGGGTGCACCGTGCAAGCAGTTCACGTTTGCGCCTCCGTTCATCACGTTAAACGTGGTAAAGCGGCCAGTATATTTGCGCTTGCGTTTGCCTGAATACCGGACACGCTAAACTCTATTGTGGCAAGCCTTCGAGGGGAAGCGACGGCCGCAAACGCGCAGATGCTGGCGGCGTTTGGATTGGTTTGGATAACGAAAGTCCGATGCGCTGCAGCCACTCCGCTCGTCTGCTGCCTTGCAGCGGGGCACGATGTCGCAGCTTGACATGTCGCCGATCGCTACGTTTGCAGCCCACAACGCAATAAGGGCGAACCGTGGTGCTCGCGAAAAGAAAGAACAAGACCAACACTGACCCCGCAGCTCTCGCAAACACGGAACACGTTTTAACACAAGTAGACGACACTTGCTGTGGGCCGGAAGTGCTTTTAGTGTAGTGATACATGTCCATGTGCATTCTCTTTCTGTTACTTTCTTTTTATAGAAACAAATTAACTAACATCTAAACTATTACGAGCAACATTTGTTCGCCATAATGTTGGACAAATTATCGATGACGCGCCCTGGGCAGCCAATCGGATAACTGGCCCAGTGACATGTTATGGGCAAATCGCGTCACTTGGTCATAAAACTCAGCCGATTGGCGTGCTGCGATCGGTAGCGATGTACCTTTTTGAAACCTTATAATAAATTACACGCTTTACGTGGAGCGCTTAGGTGCGTCAATTCATGATCAGGAGCACCTACTCTAACGACTCAGTACGTTTTATACAATATCGCCAAAATCGTTTCAGGGTTCCTTTAAGAAGTCCAAGAGCGCAGACAGGATAGGTGAAGAACCTTAACAGTCGCTAATATTTTTCTATAAACTTAGGGAATGGCAAGGAACATGTGGAACCGTCTAACGATTGACAACTCTCAACGTAGCGAGAGCAAATGGTAGCCATGGCGGCTGTTTGCCAATACGGGAAGCCTTGACGTGATTACTGGTTTCTCAAAACCCATTCTTCCCTCAAGACCTTGGGTCGGCTAGTCACTGTGTATTTCAATAGGTTCAGAGCGCCCATATACTAAGGGGAAGAAAGCTACAGGCAAAGTGAAAAAGCGAACAATCATATAGCCAACACAGTTCATTCTTTGTGCGCTCTGAACAGCATAAAAGCTAACTTTTTCGGTACCATTACATTTTCTGAATAATTGTAGATGGGTGTATTTGTGAGGAGAACACCCTTATTGCACCCTTATTACATCTTACATGAGGGTCGAGGTGTTAAAAGCGCCTTTTGTGTGAAATGTACACCTTAGATAATTTTGTGATGTAAGCATGTAAAAAGCCGTAAGAACTTTTTTTCCCGCGGTTTGCGCCAAGTCACTGTTTGAGCACATCACATATGGTAACAGTAGCCAATACATGTCATTTTGTTCTGCTTGTAATGTTTTAGGGTGTTACAAGGACCAGTCACGCGAAGGCAATTGAACTCTCTCGCTTTACATATATGTGTAGCTTAGAGCACTGTGGAAGCTGGAGCTATAACTGAAGGTCGATGATCTGGCATGCAAGCTTTGAAACGATGCGCAAAGGGAACAGTGTTCGGGAAAAAATTTCTTCGCTATTGTCGCTCCTAATCGCCATCCCTGTCGAGACGAGTGCTGTCAATTAACGCCCCGTTACGGCAGGATTGAAATATGGGATGTTGATCTATCTTGAACTGGTTCAAGAAAAAAAATTACGGCAGAACACATCTCACGATGTCTGCCAACGGTAATACGTTCAGCATTCAAACTACCTAGTGACACACCGTATTGCTCAAGTTACGTTTATTTGACTAATTGTGGTCATTCTGAAAATTCCGTTGTTTCGACTATACTCGACACATACGTATCTCTGTTACAGGGCCACATTGGTATAGCACTCACTCGCAGCGCCTGTCTGGCGACGCCGCAATGACGACGATTGCAGAAAAATGGCGGCCTAATGACAATTGAATTACAACAGCATGATTACGATTGAACGACGGAGAAGAACTGACGATGTTAGAACGATAAAGGCGACATGACGACGACGACGACATGACGACAATGGGACGGCGTTTTAGAAGTGATGAAGATGGTAAAACGACCACGTGATAGCGAAGACTTCGAAACAGTGATATGACGACGACCGTGTGATGACGATGGTGTGATGACGACGCATTGACAAAGACTGCATGATAACGATGGCATAACAATAGTATGACGACAATGGCAAGAAGATGAGAGTACACATGAAGGTTCGTGATGGCGTAAAGACGACTGTATTACTGAGATTTTATGACGGCGATAATGAGACGACGACGGTATGGCGCGGATCCGATGGCGAAGCTGGAGGGATGGAGATAGTATCATCACGGCAGCATCACAAAGACGATATAACCCATGCACTACGACTGTACGACGAGAATAGCATGACAGCGACGGCGTGAGGAGACTCGGTTGACGACTCGGCATCGACCACGGCGGCATCAGGACCGCAAGCACATGCGTAGTAGCGCAAGCTACTGGACAACTTGGGTCACTGTGACCGCGTGGAAAGCATGATGAGAGTCACATGACAAAGCTGGAATGACGACAAAAGAGAAACCACGATGGCATCAAGACCACGATTACATGCCTAGTGGCCCAAGCAGGTAGGCAAATTGGGCCACTGGGTCGGCGTAAGAGGCGAGATAGACGTTTAGGCACGCACAAAACACCCGAAGTAGGCAAAAGAATGCTAGTCGCGTTAAAGAAGACTACAGGAAACGAAATAAAAAAGCCGGCTTGAAACTTACGACATGTTCTGCTATCCGAGGTAACCAACGAGAGACAAAACCTACGGAAGAGCTCCTCTCACGATGACTGTGGACGAAGATGCGACTAGCAATAGAGCAATGCAGCAACACACCACATTCCTGAAGTCTCGTTTATTTAACACGTGCAGTGGTAATTCGGAGATTTTCGTTGATTTGGCTATATGCCGCTTACCGTGGCATCTTCCCCTTTTGCTATGGCACTAACTTGCCAAGGTAGCCCATGAGCATGGAGGCGTGATGACGACTGTATGACGCTGATACAGCGACGATGGAATGAGGATGAAGGAATGATATCGATGGAACGCCAAAGGCGTGTAACTACGGCGGCATGAGAACAAGGACGTGTGGATACCTAAGGTATCAAGATGGTATAATGACGTCGACGACATGACGACAATGGGATACCGGCGATTGTGCGCGACAGCTGTATGACGACAACCGGAGGACGACGCATGCTTGATAACGAGTGTATTATGAGGTTGCAGGGACGACTATGACAAAACAGCAACGAATGCGTCGGGGTAGATGGCCAAACAACGACGGCATGACGAAAGTAAGATCACGTGGCTGGAATGACGACAGTGGAACGACTGTGATGACATCTAGCTCACCCTGGAGCACATAGCTCTAGAGCCTTCCAAGCAGGTAGACAACTCGGGTGACTGGGTCGGCGTAAGAGGCTAGTTAGATAGATACACAGACAAACAGACAGACAGACAGACAGACAGACAGACACACCGACACACCGACCGACTGGCCGACAGACCGACCGACCGACAGACAGACAGACAGACAGACAGACAGACAGACAGACAGACAGACAGACAGACAGACAGACAGACAGACAGACAGACAGACAGACAGACCGACCGACCGACCGACCGACCGACCGACCGACCGACCGACCGACCGACCGACCGACCGACCGACCGACCGACCGACCGACCGACCGACAGACAGACAGACAGACAGACAGACAGACAGACAGACAGACAGACAGACAGACAGACAGACTTACAGACAGACAGACAGACAGACAGACAGACAGACAGACAGACAGACAGATACGCAGGCTTAAAACACCTGTAGCAGGCAAAGAATGCTAATCGCACAAAAAAGGCGTAAAACAACCTGGAGGCGAACATACACCATCCTAATGTTTAAAAAATGTTGCGCTTCATAGTGAGAAAATGTTCGCCTATTTTTAAATCTCTAATAAGGCCACTGCGCTATAATATTTGGTAGAACTTAGCGAATGCGCTTGCATTGTTACCACAGTGGAGTGTTTCGGTGGTGTGTACCGTTGGTAAGAGGTGCAGAGTGAATCCAACTCCAGAAAGCAAGTGTGTGATCGAAAAATGTAGCGGATTGTTTATATACAATTTTAGGTTAACTTAATGGCGTCCTCATCATGACGATACATGAAAGCTTTTCAAATATTGTCGCCAGCACTGGAAAATGTCAAGTGTGTGCTCGTAAGTTGAAATACAACTGAATGATACAGGTTGATTACAATTGAGAAACCAAAGATGACACAAAGCAAATAAAAATTTTATTTAAACGTTTTACGCTATCAACCAGAAGCTTAATATGTGGAGTGCCATAGCGGGGACTAGTTATGACCCGGATTAGGTATGACCGCTTGGTTTTTTTTTAATGTGCACATAAATTTAAGTAAACTACCGTTTTTTTTTTCTATTTTTCCAACGTGACCTCTCAAGCCGGGGCTGAACGTCCGACCTCAAGCTGTTCACCGCAACGCTTTAGCCACTAAGATGCCGCGGTGGGTAGTTACAAAGAATTATTGCTATGTTCAGTAGTATCGCTCGTACCTACTTTCGCTTCTTCACCAGTGCACGGTTTCTTCACTCGCACAGCTCTCTGGAAGCTTGTTAGGCGCCGTGCAAACGGCGTTCTCTTATTGCTTGGTGCCGTGCGGCACAGCTATGGACTTACGAAAGTGAGGGTTGCTGACAACAACAAAGAAGCCATGGTGCTTCATATTTCCCGGGAGTTATTTTGGTCTGTGCGACATCCAGCGATTATTAATGTTCGCTAGCCTGTATACAGCGTCGCATTCATTCAAAACCTTATTTGGCTCGCGTTGCTCCTCTGATAACACAGTTGCACCCGAGAGAACTGGGGATATACCAAAAAACTTTGCAAACAATAAAAACGTTGCTAATATTCCCATCCTTCTTGTCCCACTGTTTAGTCCAAGTGTCATCACCGTATTACAGAGGCCACAACGTGATTGAATAAATGATTTAACGAGAAAAAGACGGCCGCATTTTTTGCATATACGAGGGGCTAACTGATATTGTGTGTACCAAAGCGGAGTGAATAATTGAAGAAACGTCGCTCCAGGAACATTGTACAATAGAGCTGAGGAAATCAAAGCAGGAAGCTGGCAAATAGGCTGCGAATACGCTGCACCATTTATAAAAAGCCGACGAGCACTTTTTCTCGTGGCCTGTGTGACAGAATCATTTTGATAACAAAGCAACAATAAAAAGGACAACGGCTGGTAAAGCGCGCTGGTATGAGGAAAACATGGTTATGTTATGCAGTGACCTAACTAATGGCCACGACGCGCGTTGAACTTCACCTTTGTTATCTTTCATCGTCAGCTTTTATGACGCTCCCAGCGCAGTAACTAAAAACAGTAAGCCGTAGATGTCTGAACCGCCATCACTAAGATCTCTAAGCCCACGTGACGATTATGGGTTGGAGCAGCGCGGCTGCATTCCTTTTATACCGGATGTTCAAAATGAAGCTTTACGTAATTTTTAAAGATCGCCTGTGGCAGGTAGCATAATTCTTATTGTTGAGCCGGGTTATTCGAAGAGGCGGACATTAGTAGCACGAGAAATCAAAACACATATTCAACTAACTAACAAAAATTGACTAATGAACTTCTAGTTAATTACTTTACGACACATTGCAATTTACGAATTGTAGCCGGTGAGCTTGCAAGACGCACCCACTTGAGATGAATTTGCAGGATGACACCAGTTTCGAGATATTATTTCCCAAAATGTGAGACAAAATACATGGCGTTCCAGTTACTCTTGTGCTTCAATGTATAAAACAGCATTTTGGTAAAAAAGTAAGTGGAACAACAGCGCATTTTTACGGCGAGTTTGATGGCGCATATCTCCAAACTGGTGTCATTCTGGAAATTTATTCCCAGTGGATACGCCTGATAAGCTCACCGGCTACAATTCGTAAATTGCAATATGTGTCGTTCCTAAAAGGCGTATGGAGTTGGAGGACATCAAAAGAATATGTTTACATGAAGCCGCACTTTTCTGCCGTTCATTGCAGGATCAGTGCCCAAATACAAGCGAATACAACGGTAGAATAAAATTTCAGTATTTCTGTGGCTTAGTTGGGAAGGTGAGTACCTGGGAAGTAAAGGAGTGTCATTCTTGTGGTTCATGAAAGTGGCTACCTCGAAAACAAGAAATCTGCGCTCTAATTGCAAGAGTTTCCACTCCAAGTGTTTGTTCTGGACCAAAAACGTTCTTTATTTTCCCTTGGAGATGGCTGTACAGATGAACCTGCAGCGTGCATCATACAACGGGTTTGGCGTTCTCGGTGCTTATTTTTTCATTGTAGAAACTTATTTTACCGTGAAAAGCTCCTGCTTTTATTATCGAGACAGCACTGAAGTTCCCGCTGCACCCCACTTATTGAGATGTTTCCCCGTCGCTGCAATATTATTCAAGACGGCGATGCTAGGTCGTCTGAGTAAAATGCGTCTCTTGGCTCGTGGTTCAGGAAGTGATCAATGAAAATAACAGGAGGCGAGTCGTTTTACGGCTGTATACACACTTTCAATCGCTTCTTTAACTGAAAGGGTAATTTATTGATGATGATGGCAGCAGCTAGGAAAGACGCGTCGCCTTCTTTATCTGAAGAATCTCCAATATGCTTTTTTTTTCAATGTTTACTTGAACGTGATTTTCTCCGGTGATCGTGTCTTTTCAAATTAATATTCACTGACTTTTTTCTTCGGTGTACGATTTTTCACCTAGAGGTGGTTATAATTTGCGAGAACAGACTGCTTCGCAATAATATGGGCTATATATATTGGTTTATATCAGCATGTCATGCTCTTGAAGAAATTAAAGCGGTATCCAATGCATAGAAAAGGGCAAGCTCTAAAGAAGCTGTCCAGCGGGGCACTACACCATATGGCGACCTGACCATTAATAAATTACGAGTGAGTCATTAGAACATAAACAGCACGAGACTTCATTTGTGACATTGCGTCGGCACAGAGCATGACAGAATATTACAGGAAAAAAGCACCAAGAGGATACCATTCGAATTTACCACCAGTGAACTTTTTCAGTGAATACACTGCAGTGGCCGCAGTGCTAAAACTGCAAGGACACGAGCCAGGGTTCCCGCTTTCCTTCAGCGTTAACCTTCCTTACCACGTCTCGTTTTTTTTTTGTTTTTTTTTTTTTGCTCGAAGCTGCAGGCAAAACGGATGCAGCTATAAAAAGAAGTAGAAGTTACTTGGGCGTCTGACGTGCTTACCTGACTTGACTAGACTGCCTGCATCGGAGCACAAAAAGGGTCACGCGAGCCGCATCGATCTGCTAAATTTGCTTTAATTGGAGGTTAATGGAAAATCATTAAGCGATTCTGTCGTCGCCGGTGATGAACAATGGTTATTTCAGATACAAGGGGATATAAATGTATAAAGCTATGACGTAATGGTTGTTGCGCAGTCCGTATAAAGTCACCGGGCGTCACGTTTACTCATCTGTGTTAAGAAATTTTTTTAAATCTAAAGTGGGTTCTGGCGCAATTTTGCTGATTTTAATGGGGGGGGGGGCATTCTTGTGGAATGTTGCACGGTATTTGCTGCCATGTATTACCTGACATCTGCCTAACCATTTTCTTGGGCCGAAGCTGGTGCAGTATCGGCTCACAGGGACGTTCGAACACACGTTAAAAATGCGGTAGCCATATCGCGCTGGAAACCTGCTACAATTCGTGAGAATTCTTCTTCTAATAAAGTTATAATGCTTCGCATCATGCCACGCTCAACTAGGGTTGTGGCTGGCCAAATCTTTTTTCCCGATTCTCACTGAAAACCCTGAACGCTAGTTATATTCAAGCTGCAATAATCACCACAATGGAAACCTTGTTCCTGAGTGATCGATGTCAATACTGTGTTCCCTGTTCATCACAGAACATATAGGCTACCATCGAGAATGTCTTTACTGTTATCCGCACCCTGAATATTGAAGAATCCAGTATGCTTATGTGCTTATGTTGCACCGAAGCATCTAAATATGGCGGCTTTACACTACCCGGCAGGGGAGCAGCAGTATAGTCTCAGCGTCGCACCAAACTTCATTTTGTCGTTAAGGTTAAGCAACATACTGACCCGCCGTGGTTCCTCAGTGGCTATGGTCCTGGGCTGCTGAGCACGAGGTCGCGGGATTGAATCCCGGCCACGGCGGCCGCATTTCGATGGGGGCGAAATGCGAAAACACTCATGTACTTAGATTTAGGTGCACGTTAAAGAACCCCAGGTGGTCCAAATTTCCGGAGTCCCCCACTATGGCGTGCCTCATAATCAGATCGTGGTTTTGGCACGTAGAACCTCATAATTTATTTTAATTTTTAAAGAGCATTACTGACAAACACCCGTGAACGAAGGCGGTCCCGTTATTAGAACTTGCAATCACGCTAATAATTATTAGGCATTTGTCTGCTAAGCAATTCCTTATATGTTTATAGAGCTCAGGTTACGATATGAAGTACACATATACCAAGGTTCCACTGCAGGCCATGAGTTTCTTTTTATAAAAGAAAAGAAGAAAAGAAAACACTGCGCGTGGTGTCTTTACACATTTGCTGGCAGGATTTGTGCGGGCCTGTTAAAACGGCCAGATAAGCGTACAGTATACAGTCTACAGATGCTCGTGCACGTCTTTCCATGACTGCATATTCTGTTCGCTGCTTGAGCCAGGACTGAGATCACCCGTGCCAACCATATACAAGTATACACAAATAAGGGCCAGTGTACAATAAACATTAGCGTCACCTACTTGTAAACACACGGTCTTTGTCTTCTGTTTGACGTGTTTGTTGGTTTCTGCATAAGCATGTACCATGCACGGATTGGAAGGTCTGCGTCTCATCTAGAAGCAACAATCGCACAGAAAGCGGGTTGATTGGGTCGGCGTTAATAATGCAACACCACTCAACACCGAAGGCCGGAAAGGGCGTACGCTCACGTACATGCGTTGGCTGCATGGCCACTTTATCCTGCGATTGTGTTTTATGTCGTCGTACGAATCGCTTTCAGGCTGTAATTATCTTCCCTGTTCCTGCTGGCGTGTTTCGTTCCTTGTGCTTTTTTTTTTTTTTTTTACATTTCTTTTTTTTTTGGGGGGGGGGGAGGGGGCATTTAGTGTTTTACTACGCTTTCTTTGTGTGGCATTTGTTATTTTGTTATTGTCTTCTGAGCATGTTATATACCTATATATATATATATATGTATTAATATATATATATATATATATATATATATATACTAGACAAGCCTTCTTAAGAAGGCCCGAAGCATTATGTTCCTTACCGTTTGCGTACCTTCTTCCTATTTTTCAGCTATACGCTTTTATATCAAATACAACACAATCCCGTGTCGGTGCCATAGCTCCGCCATTGTCTAGAAGCTGCGTTGCCAACGGTTTGTGCGCCTCCATTGTAGGGCTCTTGTCGGTTGTACATAATCACCAGGGTGTTTCGTCAGCTAACATCCATTCGCGATGGGGCAACATAAACATTGCAGAAAAATTCCTCGAGAAAGAGATGCGGTGATAGCCCAGTGAATCGTATTGTAAAATCTATTTGCACTCCGCCACAGCACATTCCAACTGAAGGAGCTCTTCAAGAATCGCTGGTATATAAAACAATTGTTCCTTTCGAATGAATTCTTCCAGAGCTATAGGCATCACGGTTCGAACTTGGTGGTCTTCGAAATTCTGATAGAAAACTGCTCTGAGTTCCTTTCGTGCTGTAGGGTAAAAAAACACGGCAAGAACACCACCAGCTCTGTCGGACAACTGTGTAAACTCAGTGGACCGTACGTTGACCTGGAGTGCATTCTGCCTCTGAAAGTTCAATCTGAAATGATAGCCGCATCACACTTCGCTTAGCACATTTTTGTGCCATTGTTTCCAGGTACGCGTGCCTCTCGCTTCTGATTTAGTTCTGCTCGATGCTCCGAGGGAGAAGTAGCTTGAAATTCTTGGACGAAGCGAAGGATTCGACGTTTAGTGTACAAAAAAAACGACGGGGATATAAAAACGAAGAAGAGGTTGATCGATGAACCTTCGAGAGCCCTCTCGTGAATGCGGTGGGTGGATTTGCTGTGGACAGAAACAATAGAGATGCACTCGGTTACCTTAAGTATCTCCGGATGGAAAATCAGAGAAGCGCAGTACAGAAAGAAGTTGGCTTTCTTGAGAGACATAGAGTTTTGTGGGGGAAAACCTCCTTGCTTTTCAGGTCACGTTTTGCAAAAGCAGAGAGTGACTGCCTCCAGCAAAACTAACTCAAAAACATAAAGTCCTGTAAAGTAAGGTACTATATTTACTACTCTATTCTTTCTTCATGAAAAAAAAATAGGAAAACTACCATTAAAATTGAACGTTCGAGTTTATTAGCCGGGTGTGCTTTATTTTGAGCTAATTCAGTTTATAGTCGGCTACAGTTATGTTTTTCTACAAGCCTGACAAGGACACACGCTCTGTGTAATAGGCCTCTATCCTGAGGAAAAGCTCTTGGATCTATGGCCATCAGCAATGCTGGAGAAGAGCACTGCGCGCCCGTTAGTAGAACTTGTTAAGGAATCATAAATATCTAAATAATGCTGAATAATATTACCGTACTGTATATGTTAAACGCCTTTTTGTGCATACTTTTTTTCTTCTGATTCATATTTGTGTATTTCATTCTGCGTCTTGGTTTCAGTCGCTCTTGTTCCTCATCAGCAGCAGCAGCCTATATTTATGTCCACTGCAGGACGAAGGCCTCGCCCTGCGATCTCCAGGTACCCCTGTATTGTGCTAGCTGATTCCAACTTGCACCTGCAAATTTCCCAACTTCATCCCCCCCCTCCCCCAGTTTCTGCCGTCCTATACTGCGCTTCCCTTCTCTTGGTATTCATTTTGTAACTCTAATGATCCACCGGTTATCCATCCTACGCATTACATGGCCTGCCCAGCTCCATTTTGTTTCTCTTAATGTCAAATAGAATATCGGATATTACCGCACGCTTTCTGATTCGCACCGGTATCTTCCCGTCTCTTAACGTTAGGCCTAACATGTTTCGTTAGCTGATATGTGTACAGTGTTAGTCAAAAGAATCCGGGTAATGATACCTGTGACCGCAACGCATACCTAATACAGTTGCTGTAGGATGCCTTATTGTCTTAACACCCTCGGGGATTCGAGAACAACGCTTTTACTCCCTGTCCAGGAGTCTGAAGTGTCAGGAGCACCCCCGAAACCGCCCCACATAGCTGAAAGACAACTGTTCTCTTTCAATTCAATGTTATTCCATTTCTTCACAAAAAAATTGAGGAGCCTGAATAAGAAGTGAAACTTTGTTCACTTGACAGGAATTCGAGCCCCCCCTACAAGGCAGCAGCATTATATTACATGTTATTTTTTACATAAAGAAAGACACTCAATATGCGCAATTGCAATTCACAGAAGAAAAAAATGGTATAAGAGCACATATCAAAATAAAAGTAGACGAAATGCAATTGTTCATTGATGTACGATACTGAAGACACACGAAAAACTTTCTGAGTGCTTTTTTACTGGTATATACAAGATTATTCCATTTTCCAGCAGGTAATTTAAATGTTTCGGAAGCCTGTGGCATAGAATCTGCTTATTCATAAATAAATGTGTTTTCGGTGTAATCCAGTTATCGGTATTGCAGGATGGGTAAGATGTGTTTGTATTTTAAACTCCGCCAGTGTTCCATCAGAAAATTGAAGACTTTGTTTATATCTGAGGGTTAAATTGGTAAATGGTTGTGACTTTGGCTAAAGTGCTGAGTAGCCGGTACATTTCTGCCCAAAGGTGTGCCTCTAAACAACATTTGTACTTCCGAACTTTTCAGGAAAGTCTTTTTAACAGCGGAGCTGTTTAAGCTCTTGGTTAAGCCACATAGGGCAAAAACAAAACAAAACTGCGCCTGACGATGACGTCCCCGCGCGTTGCCTAGCAACGCCTCGGATAGTTGGTTCGAGGCATTTCTATATGACGTCATCGCTCAGCGAGTTTACCAGCCTCTCCCAGGTTACCCTATAACCAGAGCGCGAGGCGCGGCCGACGTATCCGGCGTTCGTCGCCGTGCCCCGGCTGCTGCCGGCGTCGAGATGCGACATGCTGCATTTCGCGCCGGCCTCGTCATCCAGAATAGACGGCATCCGTGTTTCGTCGAGCAAGATGGGCTGGTGAATAGCCGTGAATAGAAAAGGCGCTGAAAACCGACCCCTCTATAGTCCAACGTTTGCGCCGCGCCGCCTATAGGCATGCGAATTTTATACAAAACTAGGAGTTTCAAGATGATACGAAACTACGAACTAGCTGCACGTGCCACCGCTAGTATCCATCAGCCTATCTTGCTCAACGAGTACGCGGATGCGGTTCATTCTGGGTGACGAGGCGGGCGTGAAATTCTACAGCATGTCGCATCTCGACGCTGGCGTCTAGATGCTGCCGATGTCCGCCATGCCTCGCGCTGTACTATAGAGCGCTGCACTTTCGCTGGCGTGGCTTCCCCGTGCCGAGCGCGCTCGCGCGTCAGCGCTACGTCGGACAATAAAGTGGCCTTTAGAAGACTGCGCGCCGACCCCGAGTATCATCCCCATACTCGCAGTCGGCTAAGTTCGTCTAAGAACCAGCCAAACCAAACGAAGTTAAGCAAAGGAAAGCAAATACAAAGCTAGGAACCTGCCAAGCCAAACCAAATTTAGCAAACGAAATCAAGGTAAAGCCAGAGAAGGGCCAGCAGCTTCGCTGTTGCCTAGTCTTCGCACCACATAGTGTGAAGCTGCCCCTAATCTTTTTTTTTTGTATGCGAGGTAATGAGTGTGTGTTTCAAACGTAGAGCTGATGTCACTATATTTATTTTCTTAATTTGGATTGTAATACATGTATTGTTTTATGGTGTCTCTCAAATGAGGAAATTAGGGTAGCCGGCTTCACCTACAATATCCAACACATACGCAGATGTGACTAATGTTAATATAGTTTTATTGCGATAGCAATTATACGGACACTCCAAGCGCATTTCTGCCGTCGCCGTTGCCGTCACCGTGAGGGTCCGTAAAAAGTCCAACGGCGATACAATGATCGCCGTGCGTCGTAGGCTGTGTGTGCAAGTGAAAGCATACGATGGTGAGTCGGCAATCGCGACTCAATATAGCGCACGCGAGGGAGGAAGGCCGGCGGGAAGCGCGTGGTGTTATCTCGCGCGCGGGGCATGTGGGCGAGAGGTGACGGAAAGGGCGAGGGAGGGGGGGGGTGCGTTCCGCTCCCTCGGCTGCTGCTCACAGCGCGGGCGCCGTATTTTGAAAGCGATCTGCGATGTGGGCGAAGTGCGCGCCTGCGCGGGCCTTATCTTCAAAGCGATCTGCGATGGGGGAGAAAGTTCATGCGCCGAGTGCCGGTAGCTTCGCAGGCGCTGTGCGTTCGACGTTTAAGCGAGACGAGAGACAGCGCGAAGGTCAATTTGCCCGCAGGTGCTGGCGCGCTTTCTCACTCCGGCGTTTTCAAAGCGATTTTCCGCGGCCATCGAGCGAGATGTGTTCGTATTTACCTGTGCGCACGTGACACCATGCGTGTCTATTTAGTTAGTTAGGCCTGTCGCGGAGAAATAAAGATTTTGGGGTGATAAAAAAGTAGTAGTTTCGCCCGAAAGGCGAAGAATGGATTGCGACAGCAAATTAGTAGAGAGATATGCGATGCAAGGATATTAGGTTAATGGGCCGTTCAAAGTGGTAAACATTGTTCTTCCCTCGACACACCAACGTATTTAAACTATGTGTAATCATCAAATATCAGTAATTTATATGGCCGCCCCGTCATTTAGACAAGAGGGAACGCGCCGGTGGCCTACAATTATTCTTTCTATTTTCACATTCAGAAAATTCTGATGCGGGCTCCATACTACGCAAGCATAATCGAAAACAGGACGAACAAATGCTTTACCCATAACCAGCTTAACCCTTTCAGATGCAAAATAATTGTGCTGACTGAAAACTTACTTTCACTGCACATCTTTAATATACAGAATCATAAAAAGTTTACATCTGCAGAACAGATTAAGAATTTTCAATTCTTTAGCGAGTTTTGTCAAGTTTACCGAACATGGACTCTATGCGAAAACTCACTGCAGGAACAGTACATATGAGAACATCAACTATTTCAAGTCTGGCAGGCTTGAAAATCACCCTTCCAGGCAATTGAAAATTATGCCTGATGAAACACAGTCTGAGAAACAATGAAAGGAGTACGCCCACTACACACAACGACATACTCGCACCGAGCAACTACATACTACCGTCTACCTTCCCATTCGTTTTACTAAAACATTCAAACTTGAAGCACGATTCCAATCAGAACAGTTTCGAATAGCATGCCACACATATAAATTATCATCACTGACATCAATGCTATTGCTGTTCAGGAACTTTCTTGGCTTGCACAACAGCGTACACAGCGTCTTAAAGGACTAACATGCTTTGTAACAAACTGCATTTTTTTTCTCAAAAAGAACAACTTGCAGTTAGGCTTCCAACAGTTTCAACATGTGAAATATTTCAAGCTGCGTACATTAAAGCATTTTCCCCAAAGTCATGTGTACATGTAGTTTTAAATAGTGTAGTGTTATTGGCAGAGTATTTAAGAAATCGTTATTGGTCGATGTCTTTTGTAGAGAGGAAGTAAGTGTTTATTAAAGTAAAAACTAGCACCATGACAATCGAAGTTTTGTGATTAAAATGATTGCATTTAATTTCTGTTTTCCACTAAAAACATGTTCAAGTAAACCGAAAAACCTAAATCGTGCAAAGTATTAAACGTATTTTTTAATAAACACAATCACTGACACTACTTAACACACTCTCACTTCAGGCTAGACTATCAGTTTGCTAGAAAAGTAAGTGTTTCTTTAGTTGTAGCGTTATGAAAATGTAAACAGTACACAACATCACACCATGTTTTGAGAATAGGCCATGCATAGGATCTTGTACATGCATGGCATGCACTGGTGGATTACGTCATATTAATGACGAATTTCCTATATTTTCTATTTCGCACCTCTTGGATGCCACCGACTAGCAATGTTGTCGCAATGAGGTACTCGCGTAGCGCCTAATCAGCATCACTCAAAGACGTTGTCTTCAGCCATCGGGGTACTTTTATCCTGATAGCTGTCCCCCCCTTAATGCATTGTCAGTTACGTTCAGTGAATACGTGGCGTACGAACTAAATGCAGACGCGGAGGTTCGTTGAATTAAGCAAGTTGGTACTGATTCGTTTCCATAACATGGAAACAAACAACGACCCAGAAATGATACTCCCCCCCCCCCCAAAAAAAAAAAAAAAACGCAGCCATGCAGCTGCATTTGAAGCGGACCATTTGTCTTGGTGATTCGAGCATGGTTGTTCGTACGCTGTCTGTCTCCCTGTAATGAGCTACATACAAGGCATATGATGCAGTAGTTGCTGCAGTCGTCTCGGTGCTACAGAAAGGCAACTCTCGTGGCCATCTCTGTAACGCATCACTTTACTTCCTCATTGCCCACAGGACTGCATTTAGTAGTGTGTATGGCTGCTTCCATATTCAGCTGGTAATGCAGTGGCGCCTTCAAATGCTACGACAGGGAAGTTGCCTGAGGTAATGCATTAGTGGCAGTTAGTACTACGAAAGTTAAGCACTCGCTCCAGATCTTGCAGTCGTGGTTAGACGAATGCTTTTAGTGCGGTCTTTCTTATAGTAAGCCCCGTTTCCGGCGTGCAGTACAGCTCTGACGTAACCTCATGACAAAGCTTATAGTTGTCAGTAGTCACGCCTCTGGTTAGGTTTCACAGCAAGTCCAAATGTACACATCATGGCTCGAATTCATAACTTCTTACGCTATTATTTTTCGTAAGAAAAAATGTTAGCCAATCCGGATGCCAGACGTGTCATTAGTGAAGGCGGCCAGCTAATGGCAAAGTGAACTTACGAAAGAAAAGCTTTGTGAATCTGGCCCCAGGTACGTGACTGTGCGAAAGTTGGGCAGCTAAGAAAGTTGAGACTCAATTTAATATTGTTATAAAATTCTGTTTTTTTTTTCTCCGGGCAAAAGCGAAATATTCCTTCACTTCGTGGCTGAAATATGTTGGGCCATCACCGCTATTGTCATAAATCGCGGTGCAGTCACCCAATATGATGCGCTGCATAATGAACAATGCTTTCTACTGTGTGTTGCCTTCGCGCCATTTTATATTTCTTCTTTCATAAAGAGAAGTATAAAGCGTGTTAAGAGGAAGCTCAACCATGGGCCATCACTCACTTTTCTATTCAGATACATGTGAAATGCGGAAATGTTCACACCGGACAACCGCATGCCATTTTACCTAAATATTGTGCATGTAGGAGAAAACGCTATGTTATGCCAGCTGCAGCAGACTGAAATTGCAATTTAAGTGTGAAATATTTCCCAAATATTGGAAAAATGGGTGACACAGTAAACACAAATATATATATATATTGTGTTGTTATATTGTTATATTGTGAGACAACTATGTACATGTCCTTCCGTTATGATCCCTGATGGGATCAGCAGTATAAATAAATATATAAATAAATATAAAGCGTCAAAGTTACAACATTTACGAAAGATAATATCACTACCTGGGAACAACGACAGAATGTGTAATGTGGACCAGGACGACATATTCATTTACAGCTTACAAATAATTATTCCGTTGTTTACATAAGTTTCATAACCTAGACGTCTCCAAATTTACGGCATGATTCCGAGTCACTTGTCTGTTGCTGTTTTCAGTTTCTATGTTTAGTACTGGCAGTTACAAAATTGTCATAAGGTTGTTTTAGTTGGTTACAGTGTTCTTACCTTGAGCGTTCAATTTTAGAAATTTCCCATTTTGGTATCTTGCTAGAATGTTTAGCGAAGCAAACACACTAACGTACAAAAATATTAATCCGATTCTCTCGCTAGTTATTTAAGGCAAGTGCTATGGGCTCTTTGCAAAACATGATTCCAACAACAATTTGCAAATTTCGATATTTGCTTGTTGCTCCTCGAATTGCACTAGGAGTGTTCTTTTTCTTTTATGGCGTTCACCAATGTGTATACTCTCTTACGTAAGGATTGTACGAGACACACACAGTAGTATTATGCACTGTCATTATTGTGCCCTAGAACTGGACGACACTCTTCCTAGTACCTTAAGTTTAATATAAACTCACTTTTCAATGAATATTGTGAACGTGTATCAGTAATAAGATAGTCATACGTATGTTGCTCTGTTTTCTTTTTCAGTAATAAGTGTCCAGTGTTGAAGCACGTAAGAATGTTGGTTGACACTACAGAGCACCCGTAAAGAGGTGAAATAATTTAGAACATGTCAAATGTTTTACAAGTGACCATTTCACGGCATATTTTTGGGCTAGACTTGTCGACTGAATTCTACTCTTAACTTGACGGCATTATCAAGCAAGGGTTGTATTAAAACGCTTGAAGAACCGACAGACACTGCGTTCCCAAATACAGGTTAAACAGCAATGTAGCCATCGCATAACTGATTTTAAAGTGAACTCGGCTTATGATTAACATTTCATGAGCCCGTGCCTGCATCTATTGCTATACGGGTGAGCTGCGAACTCGCAAATAGCGTCTGTTTGCAAACACTCAGTCCATGCTGCACTCTTCTCTCCATGACAGTGGAATGTGAAAGAGCTAGGAGTAACAACCTTTTCGTTTGATGCTTCAACAGTTTTGCAGGTTTTATCCCGAGTCAATCAGATTATGCAATGACACTCAGCGCTTCTAAATCTGATGCCGCACCCGTTCCCTGTGAACTCGACGGTACCACACCACTCACAACACATGCATGGTTGCCACACATTCCCCAAGGTTAACAACAAAGCACATACCGGGCGTTCAAAATTAGGTTTTACTGGAATTTTTAAAAATCGCCTGCGACAGGTAGTATAATTCTTATCGTTGAGCTTGGTTATTCGAAGAGGCGGACATTAGCAGCAGGACACATGGAAACACATATCAACTAATGAGCAAAAATTGACTAATGAACTTCTCAGTTAATACTTCATGACACATTGAAATTTACGAATTGTAGCCGGTGAGTTCGGCAGGCGTATCCACTTGGAATGATATTTCCAGAATGAAACCAGTTGGGAGATATGTGCCATCAAACTCGCCGCAAAAATGCACTGTTGTTCCACTTGTATTTTTAACAAAATGCTATTTTATACATTGAAGCAGAAAAGTAGCTGGAACCATGTATTTTGTACCACATTTTGGGAAATACTATCTCGAAAGTGGTGTCAGCCTGGAAATTCATTTCAAGTCGATGCGTCTTGTAAACTCAACGGCTGCAATTCGTAATTTGTAAAAATTTGACGAGTTCATAACCGTTCATTTTATGGTGTTATGAGCGCAAACATCATCATAATTCATCATCATCAACATCATCATTGATATCGTCATCCAAACAACTACAACGTCATCATCATTATAAGTATTATCCTATTTCTATGTTACCACCAGAACGAAGACCTTTCCTAGTATCCCTTTATATGCTAATCCCGAGAAATTACCCTCTTCTTGCGACCTTGAATTGGCCATGTATTTCGCTAGCTGATTCCAACTTGTGCCTCCATAGTTCCACACTTAATAACATCATATGATTCAATGCTATTGTCCTACTGCGCTTTCCTTCCAATGGAACCGACTCTGTAACTACTATTGAGGAACTGGTTATTGGAACTAAGAATTACATAGCCTGTCCAGCTCCATACTTCCCTCTTAAAGTTAAATAAATGTATGGGTACCCCCAGTGCCTTCTAATGCACAGCACCGTATTCTTGTCTCTTAACTATAGACCAAACTTTCTGCATTCCATCACTCGTTACGCGGTCCTTAACTGCTCACGCTTCTTTGTTCACCTTCAAGTTTCTGCCCTTATGTGAGTAGCGGTAGTATGCAATGCTTTTACATTTTTCCTGTCAAGGATAGCGGTGAGCTGCAGGCGGTTATTTGGTAAAATCTAATGTATGCGCTCCAACACATTTATATTCTTCTGTAAATGTTGTTCTAATGGTTGGGGTCGTCAATGAGTAATTGACCTAGATATGCGTACTCTTGCAAACAATTTAGAGACTGACTGCCAAACATGATTTCTTGATATCTTGCCACTGTATGAAGCATTGCTTTTGTGTTCTGCATATCCATCTTCAACCCAACTCTTACACTTCCTTGTCTAATGCCCACAATAAATTGTCTAATGCCCACAACTACAACATAGGAAATTTCAGCGTGCTATCGAACTTCAATTTTTAAATCAAGTAAAAACCCAAACGAGCTTGTTTCTCAGTGGTTCACACTTAGCCATCGTTTGAACACGTCATACGGTCGCACGGACCAAAAGGCCACGGATGTCATGGCATCGTGGTTGTAATATTTTAAAACATTACAGGGACTGATCTGGATTGAATGATCTGGCATGCAAGATTAAAAACGATGCGCACAGGAACCAGTGTTGTCACCATAGAAGATCTTCGGTATTGCCATTATTTGCTCCTATCCCAGCCGAAGGTGCAGGTGCTGCCAATTACAGCCTCGTTAAATCAGGAGCCAAATGCGGGATGTTTATCGATGCATGTTTCAAAGGAAAAGCGATGGAGTGAACGAAATCAAAAAGCCCACTTTAAGAAAATAATATCTTACGGCAACCTGAGGCTGCACACGATAAAAAAATGGTTGATTCTTCTTTCATAGTGGAACGTGTCTTCACAAAAGCTGTTGCATGTTTATTGTACGTGAAGAATGAAGTTGCAAGTATCTATCAGCGCCACCCTACCACTGCACAGGGATCCTCGACCATAGCCAAACAAGCGAAACGACTCACGACCACAAAACATCCCCCCGAGAAT
Source organism: Dermacentor silvarum (assembly GCF_013339745.2). Taxonomy (NCBI): domain Eukaryota; kingdom Metazoa; phylum Arthropoda; class Arachnida; order Ixodida; family Ixodidae; genus Dermacentor; species Dermacentor silvarum. Next base: position 83,212,468 of record NC_051160.1, read on the forward strand.
CACTGCATGGCACGCGCCGGAGCACTGCGCAAGTCCACCATAAACCACAGGTGCGTTCGCGAACCGTACAAGCGATACCGAACGGGTTGTCAGAAAATCGCTTCGGGAACTTAAGGTCCGCTACAGCGAAAGGCGCATTGTTGGCGGGTCGGCAAGCGTGTTGCAGGTTTGCTTGACGCTCGGCGTCCCGTTGGCGAGTGGCGCCCTGCTGCTGAGTCGCTTCGGCGAAGGTACTAGCATTTTGGTCTTGTTCTGTAGTGCTTTTGGCAGCCACTTGAGTTGCGACGCGCTCAGCTTGAGGAATGCGAGTGGCAGAGTTCGCAGCCTGCGCCGCGAATACGCGAATGCATTCTGCATCACTCCGGCGTGTTTCTCGCGGGACCAAAGCGTGATTCGCCCGGCGACGTCGTTGCCTTTCTGTGGCCCTTAGCGCACCTGTATTCTACATCTTCTTCTTTCTGGGGTTTTATGTGCCAAAACCAGTTGTGATTATGAGGCACTTTGGGTAACAGCGCAAACAGACGACCACAAAAAGGGAGACACGGACACACAGGCGCTGACTAACAACTGGTTTTATTGTGAAGGATAGCACACCTTATATATGCCAGAGTGAAGCAAGGGAAAGGGGAAAACATAACAAGGGTAACATCGTGCCAACAACGCAAGCGCAAAAACGCCAACCAAGCGCAACAAGACGCAAACAATTATTTTTCTTTCTAATCTGAACCCCCGATAGCCGCATCCAGAAGATAAAATTCAGCGTCAAAGAGAGCAAGGGAAGGGGTGCTGAAGCACTTGCTACCGAACTTCCTGATGTGGTAGGCTTCCAAACTGATGCGCGCTGTCTTGTCACTACTCTTTCCTAGAATCGACGTCTCCTTTAACCGGGCCACACAATCAGTGCACTTGCTAACGTGCGCAACTATATGTGCGTATTTGTCATCTCGTTTTTTCAGTTTTAGAGCGTGTTCCCCTAAACGGTCATTGACACAGCGACCAGTTTCGCCGACGTAAAACATCCCACAAGACATGGGAATGCAATACACCACTCCAGTGGAACATTTGACGAACGGCGGTTGGTGGTTCTTCTGGCATCCACGTTTACTGGTGTTGCAGATACGTGGGCACAACTTTCCCAGCTTGTTAGGGGCAGAAAAACATATTGGCACGCCGTGCCAACTTGCCACCTTCTTCAGATTGTGGGAGAGTTTATGGATGTAGGGGACCACCTCAGGTCTATGTGCCTTCCGGTGATCCTCCGCCGTTGTACTTCCCGTTCCACGCTTGAATTTTTGAAGGAGGGTTTCAGAAACAGCAGTAAAGACCGAGAGGGGAAACCCTGCAGCCAAAAGACGGCTTACCTGATTGTTAAAACTGAGCGTCATCTGATGTGGGCACGATTTCTGGAGAGCCGATTCCATACACATCACCGCTATTCCTCTCTTAATTGTCTTGGAATGTGCCGAGTCATAGGGCAGTAGCTCCTTCTTAGCCCGTGGGTAGTATCCCCTGCCCTATGACTCGGCACATTCCAAGACAATTAAGAGAGGAATAGCGGTGATGTGTATGGAATTGGCTCTCCAGAAATCGTGCCCACATCAGATGACGCTCAGTTTTAACAATCAGGTAAGCCGTCTTTTGGCTGCAGGGTTTCCCATCTCGGTCTTGACTGCTGTTTCTGAAACCCTCCTTCAAAAATTCAAGCGTGGAACGGGAAGTACAACGGCGGAGGATCACCGGAAGGCACATAGACCTGAGGTGGTCCCCTACATCCATAAACTCTCCCACAATCTGAAGAAGGTGGCAAGTAGGCACGGCGTGCCAATATGTTTTTCTGCCCCTAACAAGCTGGGAAAGTTGTGCCCACGTATCTGCAACACCAGTAAACGTGGATGCCAGAAGAACCACCAACCGCCGTTCGTCAAATGTTCCACTGGAGTGGTGTATTGCATTCCCATGTCTTGTGGGATGTTTTACGTCGGCGAAACTGGTCGCTGTGTCAATGACCGTTTAGGGGAACACGCTCTAAAACTGAAAAAACGAGATGACAAATACGCACATATAGTTGCGCACGTTAGCAAGTGCACTGATTGTGTGGCCCGGTTAAAGGAGACGTCGATTCTAGGAAAGAGTAGTGACAAGACAGCGCGCATCAGTTTGGAAGCCTACCACATCAGGAAGTTCGGTAGCAAGTGCTTCAGCACCTCTTCCCTTGCTCTCTTTGACGCTGAATTTTATCTTCTGGATGCGGCTATCGGGGGTTCAGATTAGAAAGAAAAATAATTGTTTGCGTCTTGTTGCGCTTGGTTGGCGTTTTTGCGCTTGCGTTGTTGGCACGATGTTACCCTTGTTATGTTTTCCCCTTTCCCTTGCTTCACTCTGGCATATATAAGGTGTGCTATCCTTCACAATAAAACCAGTTGTTAGTCAGCGCCTGTGTGTCCGTGTCTCCCTTTTTGTGGTCGTCTGTTTGCGCTGTTACCCAAAGGCTCAAGATGTACCAACTCGCCCAAAAAGAAGTATTGATTATGAGGCACGCCGTAGTGGAGGGCTCCGAATTAATTTTCACCACCTGGGCTTATTTAACGTGCACTACAGCGCAAGCACGCAGGCGTTTTTGTATATCGCCTCTATCGAAATGCGGCCGCCGCGGCCGGGATTCGATCCCACGACCTCATGCTCAGCAGCGCAACGCCTTAGCTAACTGAGCTACCACGGCGGGAAGCAGTATTCTTAGTTTATGCCATCGGAAGCGAAGTAGTTGGTGGCGTGTGAGCACTGGTGATGCATGCTTAAGCTAGCTGCACTCCGTAAATGACGAGGCGTCACAAGGTAGTCGGATGCGAAAGACAAACCAGGGGCGAAAACTGCGTCATCACCTCAGCAGAAGGCCTACACAGCCTACACCGCCGACACCGGGTTACAGCGCGTTGGAGCCTACGCCGTGTTGAGACTACCGAAGCGCTCTCTGTCAGCTCTCGTTATATAGTGTCATGATGCAGTATACTTGGCTTCACCACTCCTAAATGGCGGCGCCATCCCGGTGAAGACAGAGCATTTTTTACGGGTCACATCCGTTACAGGAAGTTGATCGTGGACCCCGGCATGAAACACTTTGGTGTTAAATTTAAAAAATCGGCACCTAAGGGGCCAACTCTTCAAGGGCAAAAGAAGTGTAAAAAACAAGAACATCCACTATTTACCAGATTTACAAAGGGCGCGCTTGAAGTTGAAAACAATTTTATACATTGTTCCAGTATTAAAGATGACCTTGGTGCTATACATTTCGCTAGAACATATCGAAGTGCCTTTCACTGCTACAACAATAAAGAGCCGCAAGAGAGAACTGCAAGTGTGGCACCGACGAGTGCCTCGCATTGTTTATTCCGTGTTCGTGTCTTTCGGTGGTGCAGCTTGCAAGCAAAGATTGGTTATGACAGTTTTACTTAAAACTGCTCCGGAATAATGCAGTTGCATGAAATTCTTTTAAATTGTCTCTACAGCACTAGAAAAACGGTCATTTCATATTGGTCGATTGAAATCGAACGGAGTTATCTCAGCGGGTGACATCTGGCAAAGCAACGATGCGATTAATTATAAAAAAATAAATCGTGGCGTTTTATGAGCAAGAAGTATATAGGCGTGTGTGGTGAGGCTTGGCCTGATTAATTTCTACCACCTGATTTTAACAGCGGAGCTGTTTAAGCCGAGCGTTTGTACGTAACGTGCGAACAGAAATTGTGTGCCGATCCTGGTGATAGTGCAGACAGGATCCAAGAGCAATTACACATACCCCTGTGAACTAGCGATGCTGAGCCTGGCTAAGTCTAGCTAAGCATGGTTGGGACTACTTAAGCTTAGTCATCGATAGCCAATCAAAAACCAATCCATAGCTAATCGATAATCGATCAATAATCAATAAATTCCTGGAAATGCTGGGGATGACATGTAGTGCTTAGCCTAGCTCAAATACGTACCCAATACCTTGCGATAGCCAATCGATAGCCAATAAATAGCTAATCGATAATCTATCAATAATCAATAAATTTCAGAAAATGATGGGGATGACTTGGTAGTGCTTAGCCTAGCCCAAAAGCCAGGACTAACTGGGTGCCCATCAGCTCCGCTGTCTCTTTAGCGTTGCGCCTCAAGTGCAAGCTACGCAATTTTCTTCATTATTAGCATTTCTTGAGTGCACCTAAACCAATATGTAGATACACCCGCGTTCCTGCTTTTCGCCGCGATTCAAATGCCTCCGCCGTGGCGGGGATCAGACCCTCGACTTCGTGCTCAGTATGGCGAAGTAATAGTGACTAAGATGCCGCCCAGGATAGTTACAAACTGTCATTGTAATCTTCGTAAGAATCGCTGATACCAGCTATCACGTCTCGGCCAGTGCACGGTTTGTTTTTCCCACCCGGACAGCAATATAATAGCTCCGCGGAAGTCGGTTAGGCTACGCACGACGGCGTTCTGTCATTGTTTTCCGCAATGCGGCACAGCTTTGGTGCTAGGAAAGAGACCGTTGCTGACAGCAACTAAGAATACAAGGTGCTTCTTATTTCCTCGCAGTTCTCTCTATCTACGCGCAAGCCAGCGGTTATTAATGTGCGCCATCATGTATACAGCGTTGCATTCATTCGAAACCCTCTGTGCCTCATTTTGATGCCCTGCTAGAACAGTTGCCCCCACGACAGAACCAGAGACATTTCCAGAACAGTAGCAAAAGAAAGCGTTCTTTATTATTCCTGTCCTTCTCGCTCCTGCCCTTTAGCCCATCAAAAGTCATCGTCGTATTACGGAGGACATTGCGCCATTCTACTATGGACCTAGCAAAAAAAGACGGGCACAGCTTTTTCATATACGAGGGGCTCATTAATAATATGGGTACCAAAGCTGAGCGAATAATAGCAGAAACGTCGCGCGCAGGACGTTAGTATAAGAGACCTCAAAAAAGTGAAATTGAAATCTCTCCGATGGCCAGCGACTACGCATCACCATTTATATAACGGAAACGAGCGCGTTTTTCGCATGGGCTCTAGGACGAAACACGACTCCCGAGAAATTGCAAAAAGAAAAGGAACAATGGGATACGTACTTCGGAAAGCGCACTGGTCGCATTAAAATGGGGTATATGAATAAGTGAGCTCGCTAATGGCCAGGACGCCTGCAAAACCTTATTTTTGTTATCTTTTGTACTCAATTCTGACGGCGCTCTTAGCCGGTAAGGAAAACCAGTAAGCACTCGACGTCGATATTCGAGCAGTCATCGCTAAAATCTCTAAACTCGCGGGATAATTATGGGTACTTGCTGCGCTGCGACCTTCCCTTGTGTGAGGGAGGTGCGTGCGTGCATTAGTTTTTTCAAGCAGAAGCGTGATCTCGCAGTAAAATGGGTCGTTTTGACGTTTTGGTGCGCAACGCGAAACGATAGGTGGCTTCTATTATTTAATTTATTTAACTTATTTATTTTTTAAAACTGGAGCGCGAATAAAGTCATTTATTGTACCCCTAATGCGCCTTCTCCCGCTAATGTAACTCGAAAATATTAACGCAAGCGCTGCCTCTGTACTTATATGACGGCCTGTTTCTGTTACCCCTACGTCGTGACCCTCGTCTACGGATTGCACTAAACCAATAGGTTTAAGGCCTCGAGAATGTTTGCTATGCCTCGCCATATACGATCTAGGCCCGCTGATATTCGCGGATACAGCACAGCCGCTTCTTATATGAAGTAAGCGGTTCTTTGGGTCAGAGTTCGCTGATGCAAGAGCATCGTAGGTTCTTTTGGGTACAGCCTGTCGATGTTCCTAAATGTCATATGGAGTTGGCGCATTTCAAAGGCCTATAGTGTTTACACGAATCCGCGATTTTGTGGCTTTCGTTTGAGGAATAGCGCTTAGATATACTTCTCGCAAAGCAGTGATGTAGAACTTCACTATTGCTGTTTCGTATATAGCTGGGAAGCGAACACCTCAGAAGAAAATTAGTGTCATCCTTGTGGTTTTGGAAAAACGCCTACCACGAAAACGTGTTATGCGCGCTCTGGTTGCAAACAACTGCCGGTCCGAGCGTAAGTCCATGACCAAAGGCTTTCTTTATGTTCACTTGGAGGCTGTTCACGGCGTTATAGCGAGCCTGTAGCTTGCGTAATACATAAGATTTGGCCTTTCCTGTGAAGATTTTCCGTAGGTTTGGTGGTTTGCGTAACTACTAAAAGAAACCTTGACCCCCTACGCTGGTTGCCGAGTGATGCTTAGAATGTTTTATTGTATAGAAAGCCCCGCCGTCGCTGCTGCCCTCCGCGCCTGGAAAGATTTGCCGTCTTTGCATAGGGCTTCAAGAAAGCGATGCTCCGTCCCCCGAGTAAACTGCGTCTATTGACTCGCGGTCAAGGAGGTCATCCAAGGGGGGAAAAAAAGCAGAAAAGTCCGCTTCGTGGTCGGCCTCTTGGGGTTTCGGTTACATTTATTTAAACATCAGTTTTTCTGCAAGTTTACTTTTATATGCCTACGCTAGTGTTCACTGAACTACTATAAAAACTAACTGTAAGGTATTTCTTTGCTTAATGCTCCACATATCGAACGGTGCTTTTATTGCGATAGCAATTATATGGACACTCAAAAGCAGATTTCTGCCGTCGGCGTCGCCGTCGCCGTCGCCGTCGCCGTCGCCGTGAGGTTCCGTATGACGTCATTTGGAGATGAAATCGTCGCCGCGCGCCGAACGCTGTATGTGCGAGTGAAAGGGCGCGAGGGGCGCGTCTTTCACGGGGAGTGAACGCACGGCGGAGAACAAACGCGCGTTCTGCGCCGTGCTCGCTTAAGGGCTGCAGAAGTAGGCGTCTCTTTTCTCCTTTACAATCACCATATATGTAGAGCAAACGCGCCTTCTTCGGACGCGCGAGAGGCCGTGGGGGAGGGGGAGGGAAGGGAGGCGACGTTTAGCTGCGGCACCAAGTGCCTATTTATATCAGAGGCTCCAGCAACAGTCACCAACGCCGCACGCATTTTGAGCTAACGCGGGCAAAACGCCGATGGCGTCGACAACAGTTCTGCGTGTTGTTGCTACCAAAGCCGCTCACCTTACTTCGTATGACATTGCTGTGTTGCTATCGCATTCATTGCTTCGCCCTTAGGGCGAAACTGTGACATTTTTTTTTTGTACAAAAAGAAGTGTTGATTTTACTTTTGACTGAGGACCCTGACTGTAGTGCCCTAATTAGAGCCGTAGTAAGACATAGTAAATTATGCAGATTATGATTATTATGATGATTATGGTATTGATGAAGAGATAAGCTAAGGCAGTTCATGACTGTGGACCCGTTAGATAGCATCTTTTAAAGGAAGAGCAATTTGTTAATGATGTCAGTGGCGGATAGCAAAAGATGCGTCTTCTTTCACTTCTGATTATTTGTTATGCTGTTTTCGATTAGAATTTATACGTGAAAATCGGTTTCTTCTATTTCGGTGAATATATCTTTTCAGATCAACATACATAGCCTTTCATTTACTCAAAGCAAAATATTTTGCATCGAGGTTATTGAATTTTGCGTCGAATGCCTACTTTAATAATAGTCGTGACGAGGAAACGTACTGGAACGGCTAACATTATTCTACGGCACTGAAGTGGTATGCAATATACACAATATGAAAGCTTTCAGTACAAGTCTAGCAACTAAAGAACTATCCCGCAGTTGATGAAGCGCGAACACTGCAAGGATCCGCACCAGGTATAGGCATCACACATAGAACTTGGCGATCTTCAAGACGCTGATAAAAAATCCCTCCGAGTGCTTTTACTTCTGTAGCATTTTAAAATCTGGCACGAACAGCACCTCCTCTGTTGGACAATTGTTTAAAGCTCCGTGTACGGTACGTAGGCCTGGAACGCAATCTGCCTCTGACAGTCCCATTTAAAATGATACCCGTACCATGCTTCGTTTAACACATTTTTTGCCGTTCTTCTCAGCCACTTGCGCCCTTTGCTCAGCATTCAGTTCCGCTCGACTCTCAAGAGGGGGCAGAGCGTTCGCAATTCTCTCGACCGGGAGAAAGAAATCGACGTTACATGTAAAGTGCCACGGGAATTGAGACACGAAGAAGGGATAGATCGATGAACCTTTGCGAACTTTTGTCTAATATCGGCGGATGGATTTGTGGCTGCCAGGAGCAATATAGGCGCACTCTCTCACATTGAAGGATCTCCGGATGGAAAATGAGAGAGGCGCCGAAAAGAAAGCAAAAAAAAACAACAACAACATTGTTTTCTTTCGTTGAGCTGGGGCCGTTCGGAGACAAATGTCGTTCTTATTCTGGTCGCGTTTCGCAAAAGAAGAGAGTGGCTGCCCCCGACGAGGTTAACTGAAGAATATGGAGTCTTGTAAACTACGTTACTTGATAAGTGCTTACCAGTGTATTCTTTCGTTGCTGCAAATCTACGAAAAGTAAGATTAACATTGCTTGCAGTTCAATCAACGCCTTTTCTTTGTATTGAGCAAACTCAGTTTAGTGCCGGATACAGATAATATTTTTCTATCGCCCTGAAGAGGAAAGATGCTCTGAATAGGAGGCCGCTATTATTAGGAATAGCTGTTGGGTGTATCGCTATCAGAAATACTAAAGAACACCGTAGCGCGCCTATTATTGGAGCTTGTTAAGGAGTCAGAAATATAATCATAAAAATAAATCACACTATCGTGCCATATTCGTTAAGCGCTTTCCTCGTGTATTTACCGATTGTCTTATTCTTGTATCTGCTGTTTAGTTTGCTACTGGATTTGAGCGGCTCTTGTGTGCGTTCAATTGACTGTTCTGTTCGGAATGTGGCCCACACGCGGGCCGAGATGTGTAAAGTCTTTGTCAAAAACATACGGGTAAGGTTTCCCGTGACGGAAAGATCAAGTACAGGATGCGTCAAGAATTCGCTACAGCATAATTTTAAGCCTAACACTATCTCGAGTGAAAGGAACTCTCCTACTTATTATCCAGACGCCTGAAATGGCTAGAGTGCCACGCGAAACCGACCACACAGCCGATAGGAATAGATGAAGGAGCTGGCTAGCTTGTATAGGAGTGACTGAGGCTGCTCCTCCCCGGTAACATTTCTATTTACAGTGGAGCTGTTCTTTGTCGACCCTTCGCCGTCGGTCCGGCGTCACGCAGGTCCCGCGACCAGGAGAGGATGAGAGTCGCGCCGGGGGAGGGCAGGTCACGTGACCAGCAGAGGAGGAGAGGTGCGCTGGGGGAGGATGCTAAAAATGAGACGGCGCACGCAGGGGGGAGGAGGCGACCAATAAGACGCCGCGCTGGGCACGAGGAGGTGAGGCGATAAGAAAAGGTGTTTCTGTGCGGCGCGCCCTTTCGGATAATGCGCAACGCGTAGAGCTGCTGCAGCGCCGACGGCGTTTCCACGCGTTCCCGCCGAACGCGTGTGGTGCCCATGCCTTTGGCGGTGGCTCAGCCGATTTCGACCAGAAAACTGGACACTCGTCGAGTAGCGTTGGAAGTCGCGGCCTCTTCTCGCGTCGCAACGTTTCAATAGAATGTAACCAAGGAGGGTAAGTTTTTTAAAACCTTCTTGAATATAACTTCCTGTTGCAGATTGGTGTTTACTTGTGTTTACGCACTTCCATAACGTGCAACACTTGCTCATGTAACTCTCGTAACACTCGCTGAAACTAACGCAGCTTCGCTTTTCAACCATCTTCACGGAGTGGAAGGAGCGCTGATATTTGTGAACCTTTTAGGAACGCATGTTTTCTGTATGCGCGCCAACGCGTGTGTTTTTCAAATTTAGAACTGATATCACCATATTTTTTCTATCTTAAATTGGTTTGTGACACTTGGATCCTTATATGCTCTCTGTAAAATGAGAAAATTAGAGTAGGCGGCTTCACCTACAATCGCCAACGTCTCCTGAGGCCTAAATACTATTCTTTAAAATGTTTATCAGCTGCAAAATCTTGATTTCTCTGCGTATGGTATCAAGTTTATTGCAACGAAATTTGGTCCAACTACTCTCGAATCGCGCCAACCCTCGCATATACTGCTATCGCGATAACATAGTTTGGCATTTTTAAATACAGTGGCCGAATGTATAGACTCCACCATGAGCACACGCGAGCCAGACTGCCTAATCCCTACCTAATAGATGCATTGCGAAGACACATCGGAAATGGCCGCCATAGGAGTGGCCCAAACCTCCTTTTTTCTGCTCTTTAAGGTTTCGACGGGATTTTGAGCACGCAGGTTTAATTTTTCTGAAGCGTTTTGCCCCGGAAGAAAGCCGAGCACCAGCACGGGGTACGTTTGCGCCCATTTGAACACAATTCTCAGCATATGTGCTTGCAAAAAACAAGTGCAGGCCCGGGGGAATTTCAAGTACGCGGATTGGACGTGAGTGAACGGCGAATATGTGTTTTTTTTTTTAGACTTCTCTGTGTGATCTTCACTTCGCTGGGGAAGCTTAAGTGCTTTCTGCTTTCGTTTAGGAATGGTTTTCCCATTTCAGTTTGCACACGTGGGACAATCGCGTGTGCAGCCTCCTTGTTTATCCCTAAAGTTTAAAAGGTATGGTAACTGAACGAGAGCAAAAATGTTAGAGGGAGAACATTATCGAATGCCCATCTTTTGAAATAAAAAAATTCAGAGCCCTTCCACTACTGCGAGAAGTCAGCGAAGCTGTGACTATGGTGGGTCTGCTATAGTGAATGTTGCTATGGTGAACTTATATTTTATCATTATTGACTATATTGATAGTCTTTGGCATGCTCGTCAAAGACCAAGGACACCGGCGTCTTGTTTTCGCCTGGCGCGATGGCCAAGTAGTGCGCTTGTTACGCCAAGTTAGCCCCATCGTCATCGACTGGCGTATGCGCCACAGCGTTCATATATTCGCGGCGCACTGCACGGTATTATCAGGATCCTGACGTCCGCATGCTGGAAGATGTGGTTAAACGAGCATCGATCTCATAGCGAGTCCAAAGGGCAACTGCTGATAACAGCGCTAGTGCAATCTCTACGTCACGGCACAAAGGGGCACAACGATTGGTGGGGCATGCCGCCGCCGAGTATCGCGACACTTGTCAAAGAGGCATCGGCCACTGGCGAACGGTATAACAATGGGACATTCATCATCCGTTTTGACACCTGTGCTAAGGCACAACTGGCGGGAAACCACCACGCACATGGAGCCAAGCAGATGCTGATGATGATAGTTTTTTTTCTACACCCAGACGTGGTCCTGGGGAACCTAGCCCTTCACAGCTTCACTGCAAAACGGTTAGGTACATAAGCACGAACGTTCCCAGAGCTCCTCTCTTATTGGAAATATCAAATTGGACAGACAAATAAGTCGTTTCAAAACTTTGTGATTTGAACATTGCCGTAGCCTACGCCAAACAGCAGTTTTTTTTTTTTTTCAGCAGTCTTCATTTCCGCCTGAAGGCTATATGCCCACTGCTCTGTTCATGTGCTAGGCCTAGCGCAGCTGGGAATCCTCAGGTGAACTTTGGTGGCTAGAAAAGCATAATATTTGTTTGCCTTCTTGTGAAGAAACAAATGTTGGTGATAGCATGCCATCTCCGGTTGCAGCGCTTACATAGCGATGTAGCGTGCTATGATATCTCTGGTTGCAGCGCTTACATAAGTCGGTCTTTCGAATAGCGGCTATAATTGCTTCAGTGAAAGCCTAACGCTAAGCAGCAATTATGTCGTTCTGTACAATGCAGCGGATGCATGCATTCTAGTGCTGCCTCGGTCTAGAAATAGTGAGCCCGGTCTTTTTGCTAATATATTGGACACTTCATGTAGAGCTCGCTAGACCGAAATAAATAGAAATGCCATGGTAGCCGTCTGCTCTGAACTCATTTACATACCTTAGTGTATCTCTTTAACCTCAATGTCTGAGGTTGTTCTATGCTCAGCTAGTTGGCTTGTATACACTGAAAAGAAGGTTTACCGGAAAATGCAGACGAAGGCTGTTGTGAAATAGACAAAGTCGTCCATGAGCGTAAAACTGCGTATCCGAATAATCTCATGTCATCAGTAGTATTAATGAAATAATTTTGATGAAATGACATGACAAATGACAAATGAAATGACAAATGAAACTTCAGCGTACTAGAAGTTACAGCTTGATTGATATTGTGAAGAGACATTAGAAAGAACTCGGAAGCAACATTTTTTCTAACTTGTTTGGAGAGTAACTAGCGTATGTAATGTGGTCCTGTACAAAGGGTTGGGGGCCATAGACCGCATTTTAAGTTTTGTCTGGTTGCCCGGATGGTCTTGTTTTGTTCTCGCAACATACAACAGTCGTACGCGTGCTTACGGGCAAATAAATTTCCTTGTCAACTTGCCAGTATGTTCTCCTTTTGAGTGCCCAGATAACGGCTGTGGCTTTTGGCCCAAGGTCACTTGAAGGTCGCCGACAATGGGAGCTAAAAGCATTTCATGCTTAAAACCAGCAATGCTTACCACTTTTTGTCATAATGGGCTGCACTTCGCACTATGTATATACACCATGCATGTCGGTGGACTGCTACATAACAATTTCCAATTTGTTTCATTTCCTATTCATTGGCAGCTATTTGATGCCACTGAGTTAAGCTTTATAGCAGATGGTGCAAATATGGCACATTGCAGAGCTAGAGCGATGCCTTTATTCGTCGACTGCCAAATCCCTTGAGCTCCCTTTATCCTAGCGGTTGCCACTCCTAAATACACCGTCCGTTGTCTTCAGTCAATACGTTAGCTACGAAGGAGACGCTTGGAGAGAGGTAGGAGACGCGAAGGAGAGAGGTTTGGTCAAGGAACGATTCGGTTAAACAGAAAGCCTACCAACATTCATTGTACGTTATCACAAGGTGAAAACAACATAGCTGTTAAGCACTTATTGAGACATCCTAGTGCCTGTTTTGTTTCATAGTTTGTGGTGGCAGGTTTCTTTCTGCGCGGGAGTGGAAGTGGCCGCATTTCATTATGGTGGAATGCAAAAACTATGGTGTGGTACACTGTGGTTGCAATAAAGGACACCAACTGGTTGAAATTAATGTGGTGTTTTCTTTTTTCACTGTGACCCGTTATGGCCCCTGCAGTATTAATTCTGGCTGCTAAGTTGTATCAATAAATTGATCATATTTTCTAAAATCAAGCCGCGAGCCAGTGGCAGGACAAACAAGTACACAAAAGGAGTCATTATGAGGAAATCGTGTTCTGCAGATAGACGCTTTTCCCGAGTTTTGCAAATGAGATGACTGCGCTCTATTCTACGCTTTCTATTCCTCTTTTCTCCTACCCCGCTGTGTAGGGTAGCAAACCACACCTTCGTCTAGTTGACCTCCCTTCCTGTCCTCTACATGATTTATCGCTCTCTCTCTTTTAGCCAAACACTTAGTGCACTTCTGAACTTTCTGCCAAAGCTTGTACATTCAAAGCTACATAACCACTGTGCCAGACTAGCAAGCTTTGTTGCAATGCAGAATAACTTTAGAACTGGCGTTTTTTTCCACTTTTTAAAAGTAAAATATTTCTTACTTCGCAGAAGAAATAGCTTGGAACACACACATACTAGACAGGCAATTTTTTAAAATCTAGTACTCACATGAACCAAGCACCAAGTCTACGATTGGGACCTCCCTTACCATTAATCGTGACATGTCGTCCATTCTGGTGCGATTCGTAATGAGGTATAATTGTGAAGGCTTGGGCATGTTGGTAATTCATCGCAAAACAACCACTAGACGGGGTAAACATAAATAGCCGTGGACAAACAAGAGACAAGGCCATGTGTGTCTTTCTAAAACAGTCAACTTTCGCGCTTTGCTTGTTTTACGGTGTAACGACCAATGATTTACACTGCCTGTAGCCTTAATACCATTTCATGCATCTTGCTTAATATTCTTAAGTATATTGTTTGCGTATGAACGTTAAGAGAACGCTTAACCTAGGGCCAGCTCGTATATTTTTATTGTGATACATGTGAGAGATAGAGAAAAGAAGCGGGAAAGGTGGGGTGGTTAACCATGGAAGTGCCCTGTTGGCTACCCTACATTTGGGGAGACGGAAAGGGGAAGAATAGATAAGAAGGAAAAAAAGAAAATAGTGAAGAGTCCTTCATTCGCAGAGTCCCTCGAGGAATCTCAGCTGTCACAAGTGTTCGTACAGTGCAGTAGCCTTCAAAAAGGGCAGAAGGTCTTTGACGGCTTTTTGCTTGCAATAATGCGTATGGCAATGGTTCCAGGATTTTTTCCTCCGAGAGCGCTCTATTATCTAACAGGTCGAGCTTAGCTTGCAGACTACGTCGTTGAGCGTCAAACATGGGCAGTGACACCGGGGGTGTTCTAGAGTCTCATCGCACCAGCACACACTGCATACCGCACTGTTGACCATTCCTATTAGCAATGAATAGGCATTCCTATTAGCAATGAATAGGCATTGATAAATGCAACGCCCAACCACATGCGACACAGTGAAGTTGTTTCGCGATGGGAGAGATGAAGAAGGTTGATACCAGACAAACGCGCTACCTATTTACTGAAATTACGTGTATGTAGGAGAAAATGGTAAGCTGTACCGGCTGAAAAAAATTACCATTTTAGCATCGAATATTTCAGGAAAATTGGTGAAGATGCGCAACCTTTAAACAAATTATAGTCTCAAGTTTGCAACATTCAAGAAAAGTGAATATCACCATTAGGTGGACACTAATAGAATGCGTTTCGGCTGGACAATGTGATGGAAAAAAGTGTGTCACGCCGCCGAGGCCACAGTGAATGCCCGGATGTTTCAGGTACGCCGACCCGCCCGCAACCGTTGAAAAATACCTAGGAGGCGACAATGACTAAGCGACGTTAGCCTTTGTGTGCGCGTTCTCGCCTACTTCCCCACGGCATGCACGACGCTCTGATGTCTGCGTGTGCATGCCAGTGTTGTCTCCTTTCAGCGAGCGAGACGGTTAAACTTCGTGAGCGAAGGGTACTGGGACACTGGCAGAGACCGTCCTCAGCACAGAAGGCTTTGCGCTTCGTGCGGAGAACTGGTCTCAGTGACAGACTTTAAGCAGTGTCGTATTCTCAATTTTAGGGGCTTTTCTTTACACTTTTTTTTCTACATCCCGTTTCTATTATCTTTTATTTCCCTTGCCCCCTTTCCCCAGCACAGGGTAGCTAGCCGGTCTGAGAACTGGCTAACCTCCCTGTCTTTCCGTCTATTTTCCTTCCTTCGTAACTTCTCCTTTCTCGGTGCTGGAGGCGCCGGCGGCTAGTGTGTGCGTGTCAGTGCCTTTCCCTTTGCTGCACCAGTTCCGGTTGGAAAGTTCGTTGAACATAGTTCCATGTACCGAGCGGCAGTAGAAAGCATCAAGAGTGTTGGCTTTCTCTTTCTCCTGGGCGAGGGCGTTCCGACAAAGCTTTAAAAAAAAGTGAGCTACAATCCACGCTGTAAAGGTGGTTGGCCAGCGAAGCTGTGGTATCACCTGATCCGATAGACCAATGTGACGCAGCCTTGAACTGGGTCCTGCCAAGCCTGAGCACGCCCCGTTGTGGCCTATTCACACTGCTGCTCTTTACGTCACTCATTGTGTTAACGCTGCTCTTGGGGAGTCGTAAATATGCGTGACCTTCCCATAGTACTATAATACAAATGAAATGAGTTTCTAGGCGGCTTCTTTTTTTAGACATGAAAGGGGTGGGACAACACTCCGCGCTTCATATTCTACAGTGGCCGCTTACCGGAACTGTAGCTTACACAACCGTATTCTTTACCGGGGAACGCTTGCGGCAAACGCTATGCGTGAAGGCCAGCTTTCAGGTTCTTTCTTTCCCCACACAGCCGGCGCCGCCGCTGCCATGGATGCGCGGAGGCGAGCGCCATCTGGTGGTGCTGCAAGGGACCCAGTGGTGCACGTAACGCGTGCCTTCCGCTTTCATTGAGTGAGTTTTCTGTCGACGAACACACGAATTCGCGAGATCCTAGTCATATAGAGCGTCTCTGTAAAGCACCCCCACCGACCGAATGCAGCCTTCAGCACAAGCTTAGGGCGTTTGTATCGCTCCGTCACGAAGCTTGTAGAGCTGAACGCTCCTTAGTGATGTAATTAAATGTTCTTGTTACTCGTTACGTCGATCGTCTCGCGTCTTTGCTGGGGCCCCTTTCTGCTGTTCAAGGTCCTGGCCGCCAGGCCCATGCTATCTCGTCGGTGAAGTTGTTCTTGTTTTTACCTTGTGCCAGCGGTGAGATCCGATATCCGCTGGTTGTTTGCGTGAGATGCGAAGTGGCGTCGGGATGGTCTATGCCGGATTATTTGATGCGAGGTTTGGTGAGTGTACGGCTTTTGTCTACTGCTCAGTGGTGTTTCTCTACTGAATTTTACCGGACTTTTGTCAGTTTAGGGAACAAAATTGGTAAAAGGTGTCGTCGCCTAGTTTCCGTGCCTTGCAAGAGAGTAGTGTGTCCTGTAGAGAGGGCAGCACTTAACTCAGCCATGAATTAAAAGCTGTTGCGTTAACCGGAGTTGGTGCTTGCGAAGGAGTCGTGTGTGGACATCTGCGATGCACTCAAAGAACCAAAGTCGATAGAGGGCACTCTTGCATAAGAAGCCGATGACGACGAGCTATTGGAATGCTTTTAGATCGTTTGAGAGAGTGAAGCCATAAAAGGGCAGGCAGATATGTGTGAAAATCAACGTGAGCATGCACATGAAAGACTAGAGCGGTAAGAAAGCCTGGAACGCGAATTCGCATTTGAAATCACGCGGCTTGATGCCGAACAAGAATGCCTTCGAGCTGGAAATCTGGGTAACAAGGCGCCCGGTGAAGGAGAAAGTTTCAGCAACACCCGAAGAATTCTGCCTTCGAGTTGGGAAGGTTGCGAAAGGCCGAGATATTGGAGTTATGTTGGGAGCTTCATCTAAATTTAAAGGAAGATATGACGGTTGCCGCTATCCGTATAATAATTTTAGGAGGTGAATGTGATTGAATGAAGATCAAATACGTTATGAAGACGATTCTAAAAGAGGGGCTCACGAGGGAAAGAATTCGAGGGAAGAAGTTGAAGAACTCAGACAAGAGCTGCGGCGCAAAAAAAGAGCGCGAACATTGTGAACGGGCGAAAAAAGGCAAAGTCGCGATTACGGTTCCGTCAAACGCTGGTGAGCTCGCTGAAACGGCATTAGATCAAGAAACGAGTTTCAAGCGGCGCAAGTAAATTAGAAGCGCAGAGCGCTAAGATCGAAAGCGCCTACGCGTTGAAGCCGATCGACCGCGTTGCGAATGCCGTACTTAAAACGACGGTTTCAAACGAAAAAAAAAAGCGAATCAGAGGGGCAGCGCACGGAGATTGTGGGAACCTCCGTGTTAGGCCCGAACGAGCTCGCTGCTAAAGCAGTAGTTCCAGAATGCACAATTTCAAGCGGAAAACAGAAGTGAGACACGCAGCGTGCTGTAATCGCAAGCGTGTCCTCGTTAGAGCTGAATGATCAAGTTACAAAAGCAATTGTTCCCGAATCGGCGGTTTCAAGCGGCGAACAACAGTCGCAAATGAGCGGGCTGTGAACGACCACAAGTTATCCTTACAGGCGAATGAGCACGCTGCGAATGCAGATGTCGCGAAGGCAGTACTTGGATTTAGGTACTCGTTAAAGAACACCAGGTGGTCGAAATTATGCCCGAGTCCCCTACCGTATACGGTGTGCCTCCTGATCAGATGGTGGTTTGCGCACCTTACGCCAATAAATTATTTTTTCTTCATTTTTTAACGTCTTCGGCAAACGGTCGCGAAGTTGAAAATACCGGAATCATCAAAGAATACCTGCAATATGCATAAGCAGATCCCCCGTCTGCTATATTTAGAGAACGTGCACTTTATTTTCATAAATGTTTCAGGGAGTTTCGATGCATCAAAAATTTTCTTTTGTTCACTTTCGCTCAACAGACGACGCATTCACCTCGACAGCAAGGTTCAGTGTTGTGCTTTCACCCCTCTGACGGTTTTTCAACTATATGTGAGTGCGACATCTTGGCGCGACACTACACGCTTCGCAACTCCTTCTGGGTAGAAGGAACAGTGTCCTGACAGCCACCAGGCGTCTCAATACTCTGGCAGGGTGAGGAGCGGCGCACGTGGCGTTGCGGACGTCGCACCACGGTGCTCTTCTTTTAAACCTCATTTGACAAGACTGACGGCCAACCGCCAGCGTTACTCATCGCAACATGAAATATTGAACAACTCAACCTCGGCGCTTAGTGCCCTGTTCTTGCCGGAGCAGTGCATACACACAGCAGCTCAGCAGGAACACTAGTGAGCTTATAGTGACGTGTGCACACACACTCATGCCAGCAGGGGAACACTGTCCTGCCTCCCCCACCGAGGCGGCTCAGGGTACCGTTGATGGTGCATTGACTTCGCTTCGTCTTGTTTTGCAGCCAAACACACTGCACGTCTCTGGTGTCCCCTAATTAACCCACCAAGCTCGAAAGGCGCATGCGCCGTCGAGCCGGACCACACGACGACGGTAGCAGCGACGGCAGCGTCGACGGCGTTTTTGCGCCTCGAGCATCCAATATTCATTGCTATCGCCGTAAAAAAAACAGCCTTCGCCCAAAGATAATGAGCTAGACCTTCGCGACTGCACGTTTGGCGTTTGTGAGAGCTGAGATGTGAATTTTCCGCACAAAATTCAAAAGTGTGTGTCAGAATCAAATCGCGAGTTATGATATTTCACTACGTCTGTGAATCAACAAGGTATATGAAGGTATTCCGTATTTGGTCGCCTGTGCTGGAAAGATTTTGTATTTGGTGCTCGCCTAGTTAGAGTGCAACCTAGTCATGTCACGCTGTGATTTGTGATGAAGCAAAGATGCTACAAATAACAATATTATGCTCGTCAGGGTCGCTATAGGAGCTTCCGCTTGTACACCATTGCACGGTTTCTTTCACTAGGACAGCTATGTAGTATCGCCGCGGTATATGGCCTGTTAAGCGGCTTGTGAACGGCGTTATTGCTTCACGGAGTGCGGTCCAGTTACAATTACGACAGCCAGCGCCCCTGACAACAACTACAAGAAAGCATGGTGCTCCATATTTCCTCTTAGTTATCGCTTTTCGTGACAGCAAGCGATGAATAATGTGGGATAGAGGGTACACAACATAGCATCAATCGGAAACCTTTTGTGCCTCGTAGTTAATGTTCTGATGCAGCAGTAGCGCACAAGGGCCCATGGACAGTATCTAAAGCTATCGTAAATGAAAGCCTTGTTTATTAATCCCATCCTTCCTGCCAGCGCAGTATAGCCCATCAAGAGTCGTCGTCCAGTTACAAATAAATAGCGCGATTTTCCAAACTACTTAGCGAGAAAGGAATGTTAGAGCTTCTCAGAGCAAGAAGCTGATGCACTATCAATGAGTCTACGAAAGGATAGTGAATAATGGACGAAGCGTCGCACGTAGTAAATTTCTTTCACAGAACACAAGAAGCCGAGTTATAAAGCTCTCAAATAGCCAGTGACTGCGCTGCACCATTAATCTAGCGAAGAGGAAGAGATTTTTCTCCGAGGGATAGGACAAACCAACTTTGATGAAAGAAAACCAGCAGAAAAAAAATAATAACGCTAGAAAAAGCGTATTGGTATGGTGAAACCCTGGTATAACGCAGGAAGTGAGCTAACCAATGTCTACGACGCCGCCTGAACTTCATTCCCGTTTGTTTTTTTGTTTTTGTTTTGGGGCTTCACTATTTGAGGCGTTCGTAGCTCGGTGATAAAAAACAATTAGCCCTAGTCGGCGTTTTAAAGTCCACCTGTAAGGAGTAGTATAAACTCGGGGGATGATTATATATTCTCGCTGCACGGCAACCTACGCGTTGTACACCAGCGTGTTGTAGCATGCGTAGTGTATGTGTGTGTGCGTGCGTCCCTGTCTGTACGTGTGTGCGCCTGCATGTGGGCGTGTCTTTTCTCGACCAGAGACTGTTTCCGAGCCGCTTACAGCCGCTTTCTCAGCGGGGAAAGCAGTCCTCGCTGCCGGAATTTCCTAGTGCAATCGTCTTGTATATTGTTTTGTGAGCAGTTCCTCCAGGTATTGTGGTCTGGCGTGGCATGGACGCACTTTAAAGCAAAATGTTCCCACGGAGAAGTCACGCCTGTGTGCCTTTGATTGCATCATTAGCGTCTTATTGGAAAGGCACAAAGACTGCTCTAATAGTTCGGTATGTGTATTGCGTATAACTGTGAAGTGTTACGCTCGGGCAGAGCGTTATACTTGTAATAAAATGCTGCTTCCGGGAAAACACCAGAATGCGTGCTACGCTTTTCGGATGTGCCACATTTGCCACTTGGGGGTGCTATTCTTAGAACAAAAGCAATATTTAGGCTTGCTTTAGATGAGTTACGATGGTGAAATCAGGTTCAAGAGTGCACCATGCTTAGGGTTCTGTTTGACGTAATAGTTCCGCGGAAACCCGCTTGGTGGAGTAATTAAATGGAAAATGAAACATCCACCCAATCGTAGCAATTGTTTGCGTAGCAGTTAGTTTTCTGTTTCAATGCATAAAACGGCGTTGTGGTAACAAAATAACTGGAACATCAATGCATTTCTCCGCAAAGCTCGCGAATTATTATCTCGAAACTAGTGTTACCCTGAGAATTCGTTCGAAGTGGAACCGCCTTGCGACCTCCACGGCTTGAATTCGTAAATTGCAACATGGTAACTAGTTAAAAACTTAATTCGTGAATTTTTGTTATTTAGGCAATTATGCATTTCAATTTTTTGTACAAGTAATGTCCTGCCTCTTCGAGTAGACGAGCTCATGAACAAGAATTGTGCTATCTGTCACAGGCGACCTCTAAAAAAATGTTGAAAGTGCTCGCTGCAGCACCCTCACAGTAGCGGGACTTCTCTTTCGCCCTTCGGATGGATGCTATGAGCGTCCCCTTTAGGAGTAGGGGTGGTGGTTGGCGCCACCATGCTCTTTTTCTTAATTTGCCGAATGTCTTACCAATCTGAATTTTTTTACAGCCTAAAATTCTGAGTATCAAAGTTTCTGAGCCATTATTTGGAACTTTGTTTTTGTTCGCCTCCGTTGTTTGTGGGCTATCTACTTTTTTGTCACCAAGCCTCCAATCGTCTTTCACTAATCTCCGTTGCAGACGTGTTTAGATTCCACCTGCTATCCCTGAACCCAAGGACTTCAAGAAGGCCAGCGGAGCCTAAACTGGCGGCTTGGTAGCTATCTCCAGATTCCAATAAAACTTGATCCATCCTTTCCCTCGCTCCACGACAGCAAGCACATGCTTCTTCTTATTTGCTGTGCCTCGCTATATACCTACGCGTTCTAAGGCATCTTATCTGACTTCGAAAAGAAAATAGCTTCCTCTTGGGTTATGATCAATTATTTCTCTCTTGATTTCGTCTTTACCGCAAAGGTAAAATGGCTACTCATAGGCTACTCATAGCCTGTTTTTATTTTTGCATGGCTTACATCTGGGCGATTGTGCCTGCCTCTCTGACTTTGCACTTAACGTCCTTTCTTTTCCCATTTCTTACTACACCGGTCGCATACTTGCTGGTGAGCGTTCCTCGGTATCTAACACTCCTCCGTGTACCCGCGCTCTTGTTCGGGGCGGTGCCGCCGCCTACGAGCAGAAAAGAGAAGTACTGCATTATGACACTAACGCGCACCGACAGTGAACGCTTCGGTGGTCTCACCACTACGACGCCTCGATGCCAGCATTCGAAGGGACGCTGGCATCAAGAAGCACTACCAACGCCACCTAGGTGGCGTTGGTAGTGGCGTTCACCGTACTCAGCACAGCGCAGCGTGGCCTCCGCAATTAGCTCTGAAAATGTTTCTGAAGTTGATCGCGGAGGCTGCAATTACGACGCGCTGTACGCGCTGATTTGACTCGGTGACGATTCAGTTACGTGCTTTGTCTTGCGCGTTGTATTAGTGTGTCAGTTACGTGCTTCGTCTTTCGCGTTGTGCTAGCGTGTGCAGCGTAGTGCAGCTTCCATATGCACGACGGTTGCTCATGGTCATCGACGTTGGTAGTCGTGATGGAGGAGACGTGCCACCAGGCGTCAGTTTCTTACACCGTTGAGTCAATATTTGTCTTGTACAAATACATGAACACTCGCGTGACCCATTTACATTGTTTTACATTATTCAGTTGCTCTTCGGAATCTATTTCACTGGGAGCAACCCGTACTTCAAAACTTGTTCAGTTCATATCACCCTGCACAGCGTCATTTGTGCTCTTCGGTAATGTCCAAAAAGGCCACATTTATTGGTATCCTTTCTTCTCTGGATATTTCAAAACACTGTGTGAGAACAATTCGGTTATCATCCAGACGTCTACGGATGGTAAAGGTATTCTGAAGTGCCCCCAATTTGCCAATATATATGTTCCACCCACGCTTACTGTTTCAATTTAATTGCCTGCCTTGCTATCCTGTATATTACCAGTGTAATGGTCAACTGTGTATATAGGTAAAACCGTTACCTTTATAAATAAAATAATTTTATTTTGTCGCCAACTGTATAGTATTTGCCTGTTTTTAAAGCTTTCTTCTACTGTTTTAAATACAGCTTCCTTTATTTTTGGTCCTAGTTCAGTATTCAGTATAACGGGAACCTCGTCTAAGCCTGTGAATATGCGCTAAGGAATCGTTTCTCTGGCTTTTGTTTTTTTTTCTTTTCATTTGGAGTGTATCATCCCTACTTCCCTTTCCATTTCGCTCTTGTGCATACTCTCTTTTTTATCTCAGAATCCGCATTGTATAGGCTTTTCAATGATTAGGGCGTTAGTTTGCTGATATAATTTAATGACTCGCCTAATTCTTATTTGTTTAAATGTTTGCCTAGGACATGTTGTAATGTTCCTGCCTAATAGGTAAATCCGGTTCCAAAATATTGTGGGAGCGACTTTCTTCTTCTCACATAATTCTGCTAAGAAACGGTCATTTTCATCTTTAATCTTTGCTTGAACCATATATTTTGTTCTTCCGATATGTTTCCAATTTTCTGTGTGCTTCATTCGGCGGCAACTGCGCTTCTCTTTTTTTCCACCTGCTTATGCACTTGTGACGCTTTCTCTCGTTCATCGATCGCTTCTTATGTTCTGTTATGTTATGTTATGTTCCATGTTCTGCCAGCTTCTTGGTTTTATTTTTATTTTTTCTTTCCAACAACGTGTTGCTTCTTTTCCCCTCTTTCTGTCATTATTACACTTAGACGATCACTATATGCTCACGCATTGCTTGGCATTTTGCCAACTTCCTTCTATACTCTTGTGAATATATTTGTTATTTGTGTGGCGTTGAAATTTCGACTGACCATTCTTTGCTCCTTTCTCTCCTTCCCAACTACATATCCCATTCTCTATGTGATGCGTTTACGGTCGCTCCCTTTGGTGCTGTAACCTTCCTAGTCAATGACCCTTTATATCAATTTATCATTATTTCCTTCTTCCATCGGACAGTAAATCTTTGATTGCCTATTTCTGGCCTCCCATGTGATCTGGCAATCACGTTTAGGCCCCTTAATCATATAACGAGATCACGTTGCTCGCCGATAACCAGCAATAACTTCTCGTTGTCTGTATATTAGGTCCTGTAATAGGAAATTCATTCACCCAACAGGATAATTCCGACATTATTTCAGAACACTTGGACATTCCACTAGCTCTTCATTCTTCTCTCTGCAATTTTCCCGTTACAAATACGTTACGCCCAGCCAAGTACTCCTTACACTTAGTGTGCCTCATAACCAAAGATGCTTTTGACAGTTTGAATAATACTAGAACACCATCCCCACCGATCATCGGCCCAGAAGGCAGTGAATTGAAGGAACTTTTGTGCTTTCTGAGAGCGTCTGATTTTTACGAGCGTCTTTGCCTCTGCAGGAGGGTCTGAGCACGTCTCTATACCCCCAGCCTCTCTCCCTTCTTTCGCTCCTCGTTCTCCCTTCTCCCCGCGTAGGGTAGCCAACTGGACTCCTGACTGGTTAACATTCCTGCCTTCCTTAAATCCCTCTATCTCTCTCTTGAATTTACCTTTTCTTATTTGGCTCCCTGATGTACATAACCTGCCGTGGTTGCTCAGTGCGCATGGTTATGGTGTTGCTCTTCTAAGCACGAGGTCGCGGGATCGAATCCCGGCCACGGCGGTCGCATTTCGATTTGGGCGAAATGCGAAAACACCCGCGTACTTATATTAAGGTGCCCGTTCAAGAACCCCAGGGGGTACAAATTATTCTGGAGTCCCCCACTACGGTGTGCCCCATAAGCAGATCGTAGTTCTTGCACGTAAAACCCCATAATTTAATTTCAATTTTCGCCGATGTATCACCACTCCCACTACCCCTATAATTATTTCCGGTTTTGTTCTGTTGCACCCTTCGAAAATATAACTCTCAATCACTGGGGACTCTTCTTGGGCTCTAAGATGTGTTTAGGTACCCGCGTGCATACCTATTTGTTCTATTTTAACTGCGCCTCAATCTCTAATCATTTTGCCTTTTTTTCTGCCGCCCTGCATGCTTATGTAACCTATTGCACGGCAAACTTTCTTCTTCATTTTTCTTCCTTTTCCCATTTTTCATGGCGATGCTAGTCTGAGATTCCCCTAGGACACTTTCTTCTTCATTACTACCTATGCTGGCTCGTGAGTTCTCAGGGGTCGCCCAGAACAGCTATTGCGCGACGAGCAATTCGCAGGCCCACTTCTCACCCAAGCCCGCGATCGAAGTGGATTCCGTCCCGTTGAAACCCTCCGTACCTTCTCATTTCAGTGTTTAGGTACAACACCTTTAAACCTTTCTCTCGACTAATGCGCAATACCACTTCGTTGGCCCTCAAAATAACTCTTCGTAAGCATGTGTCAAGTAGAGGTACGTCCGCCACCGTAGACACCACAATCTGCACCCGAGAGCATATATCGCGCTAGTCATCTACGGCGCTTGCCAAATGGAGGACTAGACCTGACCCTTATTCCTTTAGCACGTCATTTCGCCCGCCTGATACTATCACCAGGTCGCGCCACTGTGCGTTACCCGCGTGCTTTTCTATAGCTCGCTCTATGACAGAGCCCAATGCCTGCCCTGGGAACGTCCCTACCTGCCACTCTTCCTGTCGTCTTGCACCCTCTCCAAAATAGTCTTCAAAATCGCCTCTTAGCGCCTAGTTAGATTTTAATTCCCGTTGTCTAACAACGTTTCACTATGTCCTACTGACAAGGACTTCTTCGTGCCTCCCCTTTTGCTCCTTTTCCGCATGACTCGGATTTGACGCGGGTCACTGACCCCCTCGTTCCTTGTCTCCGTTCGTGGTAGCGTCAAGGAAGATGGACCTCTTTCCAGCTGCCGAAATCCCACGTTCCGCGCGTTCCGCGCATTTCGCGCGGTTTGTCGGCACTCCTGGTCCTGCCACGCCGGGAGACGGCGTCCTTTCATCACCACCGGTGTGTCTGCTATTTTCGTTCATGATGGCAGCCCTGTTAATTATTTCCTCGGTTACTCGAAGTATTTCCTCTACCAAGTTCCTGTGCACCCCACTCTAAATTGACCTTATTATTGAGCTGTTCGACCCGCAGCGCGTGCCAAGCTCAACCTGGACACCTTCCATTTCATTCAGTGTCACACCAATGCCACAGATCTTACAGGTTGACTCGACTTCCCCACCCTTCCTACCCGTCTCCCGGTATACCGTTGAGGGACTCCCTGTACACTGCACGCATTGGCCTCCCGTATGCATATGTTGCACTTAGCTTTCTAAAATTCTGAAACCGAACCTTTCAATGCCTGCACTGTTCAAGCAAAAGCTGACACGCGAAGAATAGGAATCGTTAAAATGCCACAACTCATACACCTGCAAAAACCTAAAAAGCAACAAATGGCGAATAGACTTAAGCTACCGCACATAGTCACGCGTGTTCAAACGCGTGGCAACGGAAGGCCGCTCTGGCAGTCTTGCGAAACAAATATACCCGATACACACATGCAAACAGTACAAAAAAGCTAATAGCATTTCAGCCTTGCCGCTTCCAACGTACAATTTAAAGGCTAAAAGTATGCCAGCAAGCTTAAAAGCAGAGACAAGCTCTGAGCCTGCCAAAAAAAAATTCCAGAGAACTTATACGATGCATGGCGCGCTGGTGCGTCGAAACGCTGTGAAACGCGTCATGTGGCAACCAGGCTCCCCTCTCGGGCTTCTTTCTGGACACCCTGAGTCATCTAGTGGCTCCTGCCGAGAAGTACCTACGGGACCTCGACGAAGAGAAGCGCGGCATGCCAATGCGTGTGAACGCTGACGCTTGTTCCTTCGCTTGCCGCACGCCCATTAGTACATACTCAGTAACTAAAGTTGGTGAGATGTTCACTGAAGAACGTCACAGACCCAGTGCATTCATGGCGCATCTCGATAACGTATTGGCGTGAAAGACGTTCATTGAAAAACGGCGCGTTCACAAAGCATTTGTGGCGCAGCCTGCTAAAGCGTATGGTGACTGTCCTTGAGGAACCCCTGTTGTGTCCGTTTGATTCTAGAGAAATTCACAGGATATTTTAATGCGACTAGCATTTTGTGCCTACTTCTGCCGTTTTCAGCCCATCTATCTATTTGTCTATTTAGCCTCTAACGTTGGCCCAGCGTTACAAGTTGTCTACTTGCTTGGGCCACTAGGTATGTGCTCCTGGTCGTGCCCTTGTGGTCGTAACCATCGTCATCATTCTACCTTCATGAGCTTACTGTCGTCATGCCGTGGTCGTCAGGACTTCTACCCTTACCCAGTTGCCCAAGTTGATACGTCGTCGTCATTGTAACTTCGTCACTCGACTTTAGTCATGCCGTCCTCGTGAGTCATCGTCTTCACAAAGTCGCCGTCATGCCGTTGTCCTCATGTCGCCTTCGTCAGCGGTGTCGTTTTGCTATCTTCATCACTTCAGCAACTTCATTCTTTAGTCGTCATTCCCTAGTCGTCATACCGCCTTCGCCGATCAACTGACGCCGTCCCTTGTTCGTCATTGCAGTGTATTCGTGCTGTCGTCAATCAATTGAGACTACGCCACCGTCGTCGTGCCTTTGTCATCATTGAGTCATTGTCAGACGCAAGCTATCGTGCTTCCGTTGTCACAGCAGTCGTCATCTCCGCCATCGTCTTCATGCAGTCGTCGTCATCCCAATACATTCCTGTAGTCGTTACATCGTGCTCATAATTTAAGAACGACATCTCATTGCGGTCATGCCGCTGTCGGTATACCACCTTCGATGTTCCATTGATATAATGCATTCGTTTTTCCATTGTCACTGCATTGGCGTGTTACAGTCGTCATAATGTCGTCATGCCCATGGGGGACCTTGGCAAACGAGTGCATAGTAAAGCGGGGACGACATCGAAATAGGTCGCATGGGGCCGAAGCAAACACAGTGTCAGTATTACCGCTACAAGTGGTAAACGAACGTTTCCTCAGAAACGTGGTCCGTAGCTTGATTGCAAGATCGCTATTGCCAGTATCGTCGAGTCATCGTGAGATGAGTTCCGCCATAATTTTTTTATTGCAACTGAAAACGCTGAACCCTAGTTATATTAAACTGTCGTAACCAACGCTGCCATTCATTTTACCCAGCCAACGATGTTCATAATAGGCTCCCTGTTCGTGACAACATTTATTTGCGGTGCCGCCAATGTTCTTACGGACATCCGCACCATGCATATTTGAGAAGCTGCTGTAGCCGTTCGACTGATACGTGCGTACAAAATCTTGTTTGTTGCAGCCGCTCTAAAAATGAGGGTCTCACGCTACAAACCCAGAACAGTGGCATTCTCAGCGTCGCACCAATCTTGGAGCTGTCATAAAGTTTACTGAACATTATACGTCTACGCTCCAGGGCACAACAGCAGCCCCATTATTTCTGTGCTGGGCAAATCCTAATGAGTTGGCGTGTTTCTGATTACAATATGCAGTGCACATTATCCGATGATGCCAGTTCAGGCCATGAGCTTGTTGTCCCTAATAAACGGATATGGTTTGTGTGTAGACGCATTTGCTAACAAGGTTTGTGCGCGTCTGTTTAGCTGGCCAGATAAGCCTATATCGGAGCTCACAGACTTCCCGCCGTGGCTGCATGTTCTTTCCGCTATTGGACCACATACTGAGCTAACACAAATAAGAGTAAGCATGAATTAGCCATCATCATAGCCTCCGTGTATAAACACGGTTTGTCGGTTGAATTTGGCGTTTTCTTGTTTCGTTGGTTCCAGAGACTGTACCACACATGCACTGGAACGTCTGCATCTCATCTAGAAGCAACAATCTTGATGATTTTGTTTGTATGTACGATATAATAGCGCCGAACGCCAAAGGAAGGACGGCGCGCACAGAAACACACACACACACACACACACACACACACAAGCACATAAAGACACTCACACAGACACATAAGCACACACACACGCGCGCGTGCGCTCACGCACACACAAGCACAAGGGCGTTGAGTGTTTGGGCAGTCTAACGTGAGCGTGCCTTTTTTATGCTGTTGTTTGAAATATTCTAAGGATGGGAGACTTTTTCTTGTTCCTACTGCCCCGGTCTACTTGTTGTCGTTGTTTGTCGTTACTTCCTCTTACGTTATATTTTTACTGCAGTTCTTTTGTGTTACAACTTTTTATTCTATTTATTTGTTGTGTTTCGTTGTTGCTATGTTGCAGTTATATATACAGTTCTAGCCGTTATTTTTTTAACTCATAATTGTTCTGCACCTTAGTTTTCTTGCCTTTCCTGCCTTATTGCTAATTTTACAATTTTAAATCAACTACAACATCGACCTGCGCTTATTAGGTCACAAGAGCTGCTTGGACGTTTTTGTACATAGCGTCGGAGCAATTGCGCAAGCTTGAGACAGGGACAGCGGAGGCAAGAGGGTGGTCGTTCTGTTACATAAAAGCTGCGTTGAAAATGGTTTCTGTGCCCCCATTGTAGCTGTCGTGGTAGTTTTATATAAGCATTAGGGGGTTTCGTAATATAACGCCTATTCGCATAGGGGCAGCAGAAAAAGAATGGGCGCGATTCTCAATTTAATCGTTTTTTAAAAACCTGTTCATGCCGGTACACCACATTCTAACGGACGGATTACTGCAAGTATTGCTGGTACACTAAAATATATGTGTTTTTATTGTGATATAGACACTCCAAGCGGATTGCTGCCCTCGGCGTCGCCGTCACCGTGAATTTCCGTATAGAGTTCAACGGCGATGAAATCATCGCGGCGCGCCGTATGCTGTATGTGCGAGTGAAAGCGCGCGAGGGACGCGCTCGTTCACGGGGAGCTAGGGAGCCTACATGCAACGCCAGCTGCGCTTGAATATAGGCTACCTACGGGGAGCGAACGCACAGTGGAGAGCAAACGCGACTTCTTCCTTCGAGCGAAGGGCCGTGGGGTACCCTATTCTAGTACGCTGTGGGTGGGGGTACCGGAGGGAGGGAGGGGAGGCGACGTTTAGCTACGGCACCAAATGCGGATTTCTATAAAAAAATACAGCATCTTCCTGTAGAGGAACCCTGAGCAGTATGCGAAGCAGCCATGGGGTCGACTAAAGTTCCCATTAGTTTTCAGTTCGTCGTTTCCGTTAGGTTGAGGTACGTAGCTACCGTTATATTTACCGTGCGTTTCGGGAGCAGCATGAGGAGCGGAGCGCGCGCACGCGTCATTATACCGCGAGCTACAGTGCCCCCCCCCCCCCGCGGAGTATGCAACGCCTACCGTCGCGCCTCTAACCTAAGCTGCTTCGCATTATCGCGCGCGGAGCCGCAGGTGTTGCCATTCGTTGTGCAATCCGGAGAGGAGAGGAGCGTCAGAGAGGAGAGGAGGAATGCCGAGAGAAGAGGAGATGAGACAAGGCAATGCCACCTAGAAAAAAAGAACTTTTTTTCTAGGTGGCATTGGACAAGGAGAGGAGGGGGAGGAGGATGTGCATGCGCAGTAGGGTTGTGGACGCCGCATGGCGGACGGATTGATGGATGGATGGAGGGAGGGAGGGAGGGAGTGACATAGCCCCGACCATAAGGTGCTTCGCATCTAAAGATTGTCGCAGTTTCACCCGAAAGGCGAAGCATCAATTGCAAGAAGGAGGAACAAACTATATTCAGAGAAATGAGCAGACGGTAAAATTGTCCGAGGTAGGCGGCGTCCCTAGTCCAGGATGCCGTGGGCCTGAGCCGATAGCTTGGCCCTGCTCACCAGGCGATGCTGGTCTTCAGGGCTCGGGCTTGTCAGTTGGGCCTCCCACTGCTCGATGGTTGGTCCGGTGATGGGTGGTGTCGATGGGTTTTGTCGACATTCCATACCATGTGGTAGAGGGTATTGGGCGCAGAACAGAAGGCGCATTTGTGAGTATAGCTCATGGGATACATGGCGTGTAGCAGGGTGACGTGCGGGAATGTGCCGGTCTGTCGTTTGCGGAAGATCACCGCCTCTTGTCTTGTCAGCTTGAGATGCGGGGGTGGGTAGATCCTCTTACCCAGTCTGTAATGACTCAGGATATCGGCGTATCTTTTAGGGACGCTATCATGTAGGTCTGCCGGTGCTCGTGAACCCGGTGGGATAGACCGGATAATGTGATATTGGGCAGCGGCGTTAGCCGCTACATTACCCGCCAGGGACTCGTGTCCCGGAGCCCAGAGAATGTACAGTTCTTGAAAATTGTCTAGTTTTTCTAGGATGCTCAGAGCTTGTTTGGAAATGCGGCCCTTTTGGTAATCAATGGCGATAGAAAATTAGTAGAGAGCTATATGGAGTAAGGATAGTAGTTTTATCAGCTGTATAAACTTGGATGTGCACCAGCACCAGCAACGCTCAGAACTGTTGTCGACGCCGTCGGCGTTTTGCCCGCGTTCGCACCGAACGAGCGCGGCGTTGGGGACTGTTGCCGCTGCCTCTGGGGGTGGCTCGGAGGTTTTAGACGAGATCAGAATGGGACACTCGTCGAGAAGCGTCGGAAATGTTACCCACTTTCTCGCCTCGCAACGTTTTTATATAAATACGCATTTGGTGCAGCAGCTAAACGTCGTCTTCCCTCCCTCCCGTCCCCCCACAGCCTTTCGCGCGACGGAAAGGATCGCATTTGCTCTCTATATGTGGTGATTGTAAAGGAGGAAACAGACGCTTAATTCTGCAGCCCTTCAGGGAGCACGGCGCAAAATGCGCGTTTGCTCTCCAACGTTCGTTCGCTCCCCGTAAAAGCGCACGTCCCTTGCTCCCTTTCACTCGCACATACAGCGTCCGGAGCGCGGCGACGATTTCATCGTCGTTGACGTCATACGGAACCTCACGGCGAGGCCGACTCCGACGGCAGAAATCCGCTTTGGAGTGTCCACATAATTGTTATCGCAATAAAACGGTGCGGGGCGAGAGGGGGGTAAAGACGTCCGACGCTGCTCGACGAGTGTCCCGTTCTGATCTCGTCGAGAACCTCCGAGCCGCCGCCAGAGGCACCGGCAACAGTAGCTCTCTACTAATTTGCTATCGCAATTGATACTTCGCCTTTCGGGTGAAACTGCGACATTTTTTTAGAAGGAGTGTTTGATGAACTATAGTGATCCCGGTATAACTTGGCGATTTTCAAGCGCTGATACGAAATTGCTCCGAATTATTTTCGTGCTGTAGAGTTCAAAATATGACATGACCAGCACCAACTCTGCTGCACAGCTCTTTACAGCTCCGGGTATTGCACCAGGAACATATTCTGGCTTTGACAGTCCCATTTAAAATGACAGCCATCTCATGCTTCGTTTAACACCTTCTTTGCCGTTCTTCCCACCCACGCCTGTCAATTCCTCCTCATAGTTCCGGTCGACGCTATAGGGGTCAGGGCGTTCGCATTTCTGTATACCGTGACAAAGACATCTAGGGTAAAATTTACAGAAAAGTACGGTGAGCGTTTCGTAACGAAAAACAAATCGATGAACCTTCGAGAGCTCTTATACAAAACCGGCGGGTGGATTTGCGGTTGGCAGGAACAGTATAGGCACGCTCGGCCGTCTTGAAGGATCTCCGGAGGGAAAATGACAAAACGGCAGCATTGAAAGGCCTCGGCGTCTTTCAGTGAGCCGGAGCTTCCTGGGAGTAAATCTGGCTTCCTTTCTCTTCACTTTTCATTTTAAAGAAGGAAAAATGGATGTTTCTAGCGAAGCGACCTAAACACATAAAAGCTCTGTAAATACTTTTACCGCTTATTACTGTCACTGTACAGCTTTGCTTCTGGTCATGAAACTCTCGCTTACCGCTTTGGAAGAGTTTCACATGGCGCCCGCAATAGACCCCCACAGCGCTGGCACAGAAAGTAGGTCATCGGAGTGGACGGTGGATGCAAGCCAACTACTGTGCCATTAGCAGCGTGTGGACACTCACTGCTGACGCAATGTGCAAATTGCATCTTTTCTTCTATACAGTGTCCAAAGTTGAAATACGAACACATCCGAAACAACTGCAATGCCTTGTGATAGTTTCCGATGTCACCTGCGTTCGCAAAGCGCCTCAATTCTGACCCCCAAACTGTTACTTAGGTCTACTCTATGCTCCGAAACCTGACCACATATTAATGACACGTCGCACTTCTCTGCAATTACGCGTGAAAAGCGTTCGTTGCTGTTCGCGTTTGAATTTTTGAGCAGTGTACGTATTTCTTCGTGTGGCGGCAGCGGTGCTTCGTGACACACGCAATGCCTAATATTTGTGGCGTGTCTGCGTGTCGGTCTGGTTGGAACGGCGCTGATAAAAAAGGATATTTGTTCTCTTTCCCGACTGGCGTGGACCGACGAGACAAGTGAAAGCGAGCTGTTCGGCGGCTAGAAACTCTCCCCTTCACTTTTGATGATAAATCTTTTTGCCTATGCGAAAAACAATTTTATGCCAAAGACATCATCTGTGAATACGTTTGCACTGTAAATGGAAATGTGCCGCTGCAGCATGTGCGATATGAGCTGAATTCAGGCATCATTTGAGTATTTATTTCAGGCCGGCCGGCTTATTTACTTGTATAAGCCCTAAAGAGCAGCCGCGTTTATAGTGCCATGGTATTGTACACGGACACAATAACATTTTGCAGCTACCGTCTAATAAGTACTTTATGATGGCAACCGGTCTGCCCTTTCATTAAGCGCACTGTCATGCAAGAGGATGCGTAGCTAGCACAAATTAAAATTCTAATGCAAGGATGCTTTCAAATAATTTTTTCCTACGGCACCTGAGTTGCCAACTCATGAAAATAAGTCCATACAGACTGATTCTAGCCGTTAGCTTTACGTCGTTTACTACTAAATTGGTCTGTATATCTATCGTGATGGCTCAGTGCTCAGTATATCCGCCGCCCTGCTAATAAGCACAATGTCGCGGGTTCTAAAGACATCCCCCATTGGGTAGTATCATAGGGTAGTATCCAATTTAGGACGTTAATCACCAGTAATGAATGAATGTACAAACATAATATTGCCGATTGATCGAAGAATTTCCATACAAAAGCGCGCATAAACTACTTAGAGAAAATGCTCGCGCACTTTACTTACTGCTCAAACTGGTACAGGCTGCTCGGCTTTCCCTTCTAAGAGAGTTCCGTTACAAGCTCTATTAAACGGCCCTAAGTAAAATGGGTGCAGCAAACCACTGTTGCGTTGCAGTGCTGTCTTGAGTATTTTGGGCAGGCAATGCGACTTTGCAGGCCGAGTTCATTACGCTGTGGTGCATATTTAAACTTAAAATCGCCTGCAAAATTGTCTTGCCTAAAGTTCTCATTGCGTGTTCAGTCTGCGAATATCCTAAAACAAATGTGAAAGAGGCACCTTTTTTGGTGAAAGATTAATGTGAGCGCATAACCTCACCCATGTCGGTTCGACAGATTTATGCCGGTTGAATGGATGGATGGTACGAGCGTCCCCTTTGAAACAGGCGGGTGGGTTGCACCACCAAGCTCTTGTTCTTATTTTGCCCAACGTCCTACCTATATTTAAAAAGAAAAAAAGAGCACACACACAAATATTGCACAGCATGAAACTTTCTTAACCACTATTGGGAACTTCGATTTCGTACGGCTCAGTTTGCGTTCTCCCTACATGTCTTCCGCCAAACCTTCAATAGCCGGTTACTAATCTTTATTGCGGACATGTTTACTTTCCCCTCTGGCTATCCCTGAACTCAACGTTCAAGGAGGCCAGCGAAGCCTAAACCGACAGCTGGCTATATATATTTGCATAATCAAACATGTTCTATCGTTTCCCTAGTTTTACCGCAGCAAGAACATGTTTCTCCTTTGTTGCGGTATCTCGCTTTTAACAACGAGTTCTAAGCCATTGATCTCGCATTGAAAAGTAAGGAGCTTTACTTTGAGTTATAAATTGTTTCTTTCTTGTTTCTATTTCTCGTCTCAGTAAAATGCCCTCTACCTACGCCAGCGCCTCTCGTGCTGGCTTCTGTTCCTGCAACTGTCGCGGAATTTTACTGACCAGAAGAAAAGTACGGCAAGACCCGGCTACTATATTAAGGCGAAAGCCTTAGGTGTCTAGGTTGGTGGTGCCCTTGGCGAAACTGCGCCGGGACGAAGAATGGCCGACGCCGCAAAGAATGAAAACACAACAAAGGCTCGGATTGACATCACATTTCTCAGGGAGGTTCCTGTATACACAGTAAATTAGTGACTTTGAAAAGAGCATTTCGTACATTTCGGTCTGGGTGAGCATCGAACCCGGGTCTCCGGCTGTGCGAGATAAGCACGCTGAAGCCAAGGCTGCTCCCCGATTCTGGTTTACTAAAGATGTGCATCGTGCGTGCGTGGTTGCACACGCCACAGAGACGCGCGTGTGCCACTGCTCGCGCGTTCATCGCCGTCTTTTATGCCGCTCACCATGACAGCGTTCCCATATTGCCCCTCCCTCTGCGAAGGCACTGACGGCCCTAACCGACTATTAGTAGGTGCGGCGATTTCAGGTCTGTTGTGCCGTGCGCTGCGATGGACAAACCTTCGAGGAGACGCTACAAAAACAATTAAGCAAGTGGTACACGTTTGTAAAGCGTAAAGGCACAAGCCTGATTGCACACTTGGCAGCAGTTGCCACAATTTTTCATAACCGTATCTTAATCGTGACTAAAAGTGTGCCAAGAGTGCAATCAGGCTTTCGCCTTAACGTTTTACGAACGTTGAACACTTGCCTAATATTTTCTAAAAAGTTTCTCTATTCAGCACAATACCTCCACTCAAGAGGGAGGATGGCAGAGCCACTCCTCGGCAGAAGTGGTCATTGCTATTCAGTGACACTTCTCGGCGATTCTTGGGAGGCGTAGCGACTTTCTCCGTCGAGTGACGGCGCTGTAATCAACTCAGTGGAGAGGAGGAAGAACTTCGAGTCGGAGATGGTATGAGAATACATGGGGGGGGGGGGGGGGGGGGGGGGGTCTGGCTTCATGCCATCGTCGCTAATTGTGCTCTCACTGTGGAGATTGAGGAAACTGGGCTAGAGGTAAAAAAACAGCAATCACACGAGCGCTAGTTCAGTGATCACAATTAATTTCAGCGCCCAGCGCGTTTCAAATAATGCTTTGCAAGATATATCCGACATATATACGAAGGTGTGATGTCTTGCACGGTTTTCCGGTACCGAGCTTGTTGCTGCAAACTGGTACCCGATCTAGTGCGAATCAAAGCGGTCAAGCTGACAGCTGATGAATATTGCTCAGCGACTGAAACACGATACTCGGAGAGCGTGGCTGCCAGCGCTGGGGACACCGAGCTGATGCATTGTGGTATACGATGAAAGTGAGAATCTTTGCGAGGCATTATAACGCAATTTGGCACCCCAGCCATCACGCAACGCTATCCGGTGTCGCAAAAAGCGGCAGCTACCAAGTGTTCCGATTATCACGTTTCATTTGCTGAGGGCTGTACTAAGAGCGGACGTGAGCCTTCAATCCGCTGTGACCACTCCTTCACGGTCATGCAGTCCTCATCGTTCCACCCTCTTAATTCTCACGTTTCCCGTTGCCATTTCGTCAAAATTCCACCGCCGTCATTCCGTCATCTTCATTTCTTCGTCGTCATATCGTCGTCATCACACTGCCGTTACCATGGTGATCCATTCCATCGTGAACATGCCGTAGTCGTCGCACATTCGTTGTCATGCGTTCGAGGTCTTGCCGTCGCCGTGATTCCGACGTGGTGCTTGCATTGTCGTAATTCCAGCTTGGCCATGCGATTGTCGTCGCGCCGTCGTTTTCAAGGCACCATCGTCATCATTGCAAGACCACCATCGCATTACCATCATAACGTCATGGTTGTACAATATCGTCGTCATTCTGTCGTACTAATTCCGGTGTCGTCGTGCCGTGGTCTTGCCTTGGTTGTCCTCCTATCGTCACTGTCATACCGTCGCCATTATTCATTCGTCGTCATATGTGGTATCCACATGTTCGAGCCCCACAATCTTATGTGGGGCTAGGCGTTTTCCGGTGAAAATGTACCCAACTTGGTCGTGTGCTGTATGCTCACAAATGGTCGTTAACCAAGAACACTGTTTCTCGCGAACACGAGAGCTTAGCTTAAACAGATTCACACAGCGAGTGGCATCAACAGCCTTTTGCAAATATATAACCCACGCATAACCTACGCAATAAGCAGCGGTTTCATGGGAATGTAGTGTAGAATACATGTGGTACCATGAACACTGGGAGGAGGTGGGTTCAAAAAACCTAGCGGAGATGTGACGCCGTCGCCCCAACTTGGGGTGCAGTGTGCAGCATTTTCGCATGCGCATGCTGGACAGCTCCCGCTAGGGTCTGACCTCACCGCCAGTGGGACTGCGGGCCTTTGTGGCATTGTCGGGCTGCAACCAGAAACTGGATTAGCTGTCCGGAAGGCAGGTGCAACAACGTCCCATCCTATAGCTTTTTTGTACTGAAACGTTACAAAAACTGAGACTAACATAGCTTGGTATGGTTTATTCGACAAGCTTGCTTTGGTTTTTGCTTTGCCAAATCAGTTTTTTGGCGGTGAAAATAAAAATGTTCTATCAGTCTGCCGAGAATACTTGCTGTCGATGGGGAACCTGTATCATTAGCAATAATTTTGGGTGCCTTCATGGCCACCAGAAATACTGAACAGCATTCCGCACCCAGCAGCACAGCTTGTTAAGGATGCTCAAATATTTAAATGCTACGACATTTCATTATCAGCCCATGTCCGTTAACTGTTTTATTTGAGTATTTACTCGCATTCTAATTCTCGTATATGCATTCCAGCTTGTTTCCGAGTTTCAGGGGCTATTGCGTGCTTATTGGTGGCTGTTGTGTTCGGAATTTGGCACACACGGCGGCCGAGGTATGTCTTAGACGTGACACTCCTTGTAAAAAGTATTCGGGCTATGTTGCCTGTTATGACAAGGCCGAATGCAGTGTGTTTAAGGGAGTTACTCTGCTATTGTCTTAGGTCCAGCACTCTCAGGAATGAAAAAAGAACCCTCGCACTGACCATGCGGAAATTGGTAGTTTTGGTAGCGTAAAAAAACGGTACCATCCAGACAAGACAAGAAAACAAGACAAATTGTGCAGCTGCGTGTGAACCCTTTAATTTTGACAAAGGCGCTGTACGTTCAATGAAAGCATTGGTATTTTGTGAACTTTTCAGGAACTATTGTGTTTGCGTATCTGCGTTAATAGACAGTTTTAGTATTGCGGAAATGGCACCACGCTAAACGCAATAAAATAGCGGGGTAAAACTGCGCATGCTCAGAACGCCATTTCAGTTTTGCGCGTAGCGTGCGTCCGCTATTTTTCGAATATAGCGGAGACCCTAACGCTCGCTAAGTTTTTAGCGTTGCAAACATGGCGGCACCCTCGGCCCGAGCGCTTGACATGCATGCTCGTTTCAAGGCTTGGCGTGGATCCACACGGCTAGTTTGGTTGTCAAGCTGCTCGGTTTGCTGCTTTGACTACTCGCAGCTAGATGTTTTTGCGCTTAGCGGCGCATCTTTGCCTTACGCTATACTAAAACTCTATCCAACAGCGTTCCGCAAAGATTTAGCGTGCGTAACACGCTAACGCTAACGCAAGCATTTTCCGCAATACTAAAAGTCTCTATTGCCTGCGTGTTTGAACTTGAAATTAATGACACCATATTTATTTATTTTCCTTTGGCTTGTAATATGTGAATTGTTTTCTGCACACTGTAAAATTGAGTAAATCAGAGTAGATGCTGTGCCCTACGATTGCCAATGTCTGCTTAAGCGTAGATATGATCGTTAATAATTTATATCAGCTCAAAGTCTCCATTTCACAGTGTCAGGAACAAACCGCGTATTTGTAGGAGAGTCATCCTCGATGCGAAGCACCATTCCATTTTCTTTGCAGTTGTTCTTGATTCCTTCTAACCCCAAAATATTGCGTTCTGGATGGGATTGTTTCGCTCTTAAAAGCACATTGGAGGGGTTATTTGGCTTGCAGTTGTAAGTGTCTGGTCATTTCGCTGAAGATTGATACGAGTTCAAATTTACTTATTCATGACTATGTGGGACGAAGTTGTTGCGATTTATAAACAGCGCGAAACGGTTTTAAATACGTGTTGGGGTGGCAGAATGTTCAATTCGCTTTTGAAGGTTTCAAAGATTTCTACATCCCGACAATCTGACTGCAGCATACCGATGTCATCGTTACACGAAAAAATTGGCAAGCATGCGTTGCTATCAAACATTCCCTGAAATTTTGTCATAACTTCTTTAGATAGACTATTTTAGACACCATAATGAAATATCTGCAGTACTAGGAATATTGGTGCTACAAAGGCGTTGCTAACGACCTTTTTAGACGTATGTATGGTGGACAGTAAGGTCCGCATAACAAGGTATAGTACCTCATTCTATGAATAAAATATCGCTGAAAGATTTCCTTTTTTTGTACTATGCTGCTGATGACTGAACTGATCGCATAACTCTCCCGCAAGAAGCAGTAGATTCCATCCTGTTGGTTTAGGTTGCGCAACGGCAGAAACAGGCAAATGCGTGCCAGACTCATTTACGGGTTTTCGTTGACCAGGAAATTGGCTTGGGATAGATACTGCACTTCGCTACTCTCTCGTCTGGCTACGAGAACGAAGTCCTTAAATTTTCAGCAGCGCCCAGTTGCCTCATTCCAAAACTCGTCCCAGACTGAAACACGAGAAGATGTCTGTACACAGGGCTTCCTCTATTCCTAGACCAGCAACCTCTTCCTCCTGCCTGGTTCTTTAATGCTTCATCCAATAAAATGACACGCACTCATGTTCAGAAAATTGAAAAGCTCGCGATGCTCTCTCTATACAAAGACAGAGCTTACTGTACACAGTGAAGCTGCATTAGAAGAAGACGAAAAAAAAGAAAAGGAAGAAAGAAGAATCTCCTCATCCTCTTCCCGTGTTAAACGCAAAAAAAACAACAACACTGAAAACGGCCAGGAGTGCCTCCGAAGCCGCAGACCAGATGCCGTCTTGTATCAGACCGCACAAATTGTTGTTGGGCTCGCTTCGATCGCCCAACGGTTCTACTGGCGCTTTCTTTTTTTTTTCCTTTCCCCATTTTTATCTCGCTCCTTCCCGCAACCGAACAGCGCCACCTCATCTCTGCCTCTCTCTTCCTCGCTCCCCCATTTTCTGCCGCAGTGGCGCCATCTGCATTCACTCTCTTGTGGCAGTGTCGGTGGGACGGCGCGCTTAGTGTGTGTCCCGTTCGTTGACGCGAGCAGTGCGTGTGGGCCGGCCGTTCTCTCCCGCACAAAGAAGAAGGACAAAAAAGAAAAGTCGCACCGACAGTCACGACGCTGCGGCGGCTTCCTGAAATCCCACCCATTTCGGCAGTGATTCGAGCGGGAGTGTATTACTTAGAAAGGGACAATTGCCGTTGACGTATCCTACGCTTGCGGACTTTCGCGGACCTCTTCGGGCGGAGATTACGCAGTGTGTAAACGGACAGTTCGTCGTATTGTGGGGAGGTGTGTTTTTCTGTGCAGCGAAGACTGTCTTGTCCTCGAGAAATCGAAAACGTTAATCTAAAATTCTATCTGCGGGCCTTAAAAGCGGTAGACACACTCTGCCACTTTGGTCTTGGAGGAAATTCCTGGAAGTTTGAGGCCGTCCTCTTTCCCGGAGCAGTCGAGTGGCACGTGCTTGGAACTGTGAGCTACTAGGAATGAGGGCTGCTGCCGGCTTCTGCTAGTGCGCGATTTGCACTAAAGTCAAGGTGAGCTTGATTATGTTGTCATACGTAAATGTAATGGAAGTACTCTTCGGCTTCATTCAAACTGCAGCACAAATTTCCACATGAGCTAGATCGCGGCGGCAGTATTGTGCTCGGGCAAGTGAGGTAATTTCCAAGAAAATCGGTGTAGGCTTTGCTCTTCAAGCTCTTCCGTCGCGGGATCGAATCCCAGCCACGGCGGCCGCATTTCGATGGGGGCGAAATGCGAAAACACCCGTGTACTTATATTTAGGTGCACGTTGAAGAACCCCAGGTGGCCCAAATTTCTGGAGTCCCCCACTACGGCGTGCCTCGTAATCAGATCGTGGTTTTGGCGCGTAAAACCCCATAATTTAATTTATTTCTTTTCCAAGCTCTTCCAGCATATGCTTCTTTTGCTGCAGCAGTCACGGTGTATGTGGATAAGACTGGAAGTTATTAGAGGGCTAAGTACTTTTTTAATACTCACTGCGGCCATGGCTTGTTTCCAAATTTCGTACTTATTGCAATATTTTTATATAGAAGTCGTTCATCATTTCTTTTTGATATTCACAATATTTAGTAATTAATCATTTCGATTTTGTCAGATATCATCACCTCAATTGTACACTATTCTTCTCAGGTGACGTGCATTTGCTTCCCTGTTTTAATAAAAATAGGCATGCAATACATATAAAGAGATGTTGGTGCCTTCTAGAGACGCCGGCTGCTCCTTTACTCCGACGAGGAACAAGAAGAGAAGCGCACGAAAGATAACGAAGGCCTAGTAGTAATATAATAATAATAATAATAATAATAATATAATAATAATAATAATAATAATAATAATAATAAACTCGATAACGAGTTTCCACAAATACTTCGCGAGTCTTGACACATACGCCACAATTTCTCAGATCACCAAGCGCGTCTAGCGCAACTCATGAGAAAAAGTAAATGAAAAAGTACAAAAAAAGAAGAAATACGTAGAGACTACCACATTTCACGATGTATAACACAGACCTACCTCTCGAATGATGGTCTCTTTATCACCACGTGTGTAACAAACATTGTTGCACGTACCAAGAAAATAACAAAACGACCAATATCTTACAAATTATCGAAAAATCACTAATTATTTTAGAAACTCTCGTTTCTTCAACAAATTCTCCGGATACACACATTGCCTCTATTAGTAATGTTTCTGTTGGTAACACTCCCAAGAGTTTCTCTAACGGCAGTGGTCTTCCATTGACGACGTGTGGTGTTCTTCACAATCATTCGAGGCAGGCTGAATATTTTCTACAGACCAGGAGAAGGTCTTCTACATCTTCGTAAGATTTTTCACAGGAATAAGTTCGGCTATTACTTCTTCCTATTTTGCATGAGAAGCACTTTGTGTCGGCAGTGTCATGTTCTAGAGCATGTGTAACTGTTTATGCAGCACCGCTGGCCTTCATCGGTATGGTAAAATTCGCTTTAGATGTATTCAGAATAGTGTTTAATACTGAGCCCAAACAATCAACCCATGTTGTCTCGTTATTTGGACGCAGAATTTATTAGAAACCCTAAGCACATGCCTCTTTGAGAAAGGCAGGATTGTTTGTGTGCCTCGAGTGCTACGCCATCTTCAGCACCATTTCCTGTAATTGCACAATAATTGGGGCCCACTGGGGTACTCTAATACGACATTGTTAGAACTATTGCGTTTGTGGGAGAATTTTGTTTCTCTTAATCATCTTCATCATCAGCCTATATTCATGTCCACTGCAGGACGAAGGCCTCTCCCTGCGATCTCCAATTACCCCTGTCTTGCGCTAGCTGATTGCAACTTGCGCCTGCGAATTTCCTAACTTCATCATCCCACCTAGTTTCCTGCCGACCTCGACTGCGCTTTCCTTCTCTTGGTATCCATTCTGCAACTCTAATGGCCCACCGGTTATGCATCCTACGCATTACATGGTCTGCCCAGCTTCATTTTTTTCGCTTAATGTCAACTAGAATATCGGCTATCCCCGTTTGCTCTCTGATCCTCACTGCGCTCTTACTATCCCTTAGCGTTAGGCCTAAAATGTGTCATTCCATCGCTCTGTGAAAAGTAGTGATGCTTGACAATTGCTCAGAATTCGCCAGTCATGTGCTTGTGTTTGTCGGCATATAAACCTAAATGCAGAGAGAATCGCGTAAAGCTGTGTGTTGGCTGTTACAGCAGTGCGAAACAAGTTCAGTGCGTTTCTCGAGCTTAAATTTCTATAAAATTTTAACCAAGGCACTTTTTTGAGGCAGGATGACATAGACATCACAACAGAAATATACTTGTGTAATCCATTCTGTCGAAAGCGCGCTTAGTTGGTCTGTGTGATTGTTCTTTTATATTATTTTTTCTGTTTATTCTCGTGTTCTAAAGCTTTCAGGGAATGTAACATAATGAGACCATGATTGGATTTACCTAGCGCTGACAACATAAAAATAAACTCTAAAGGTTACTCGTAGGTTGCAATGTGCCTCCTGCAGCTGAAAAATTTTGTCATTTT
The DNA here is from genome assembly GCF_013339745.2 of Dermacentor silvarum. NCBI lineage: Eukaryota > Metazoa > Arthropoda > Arachnida > Ixodida > Ixodidae > Dermacentor > Dermacentor silvarum. Next base: position 83,255,217 of record NC_051160.1, read on the forward strand.
AAACAGCCCCGCGTCCCCGAAATGAGCTCCAGAGACCATGAAAACGATTCGGATATATCAAGTGCCATGACTCCTGCACGAGATCAAGAATAGGCGCAGCTTACTTAATGCAAAGTATGCACCAGAATCATATATATATATATATATATATATATATATATATATATGCAGTGAGGATATGCCGGGATCCGGTAGTTGATCAGGAACTTGTGGTTGAGGACGCAACTACGAAAAACACTATACCTTATTTGCTGCGTTTTTGCCATGCTCCAGCCTTTGTCAGGGAATGCATGAAACGTTTAGGCGTTGTGCTTAAATACGTGCATGGTATAGGGGTCTAGCCACGAAACATTTTTGCGGTAAGGTTATTTTACCCGCGTGGAATCAGCATTGCGCATGTTCAACGTGCTAAAAAATTCTTTGCACCACGGCATGGTTGTGAGAACAAAAACAGGGTTTACACAAAGTAGACACATGGTGAAAAAGGAGACAAGTCTTTACACCACGTCATGGTTTTGAGAACAGGTTTGTACGAATTCGTAGAGCAGCAAATGTAACGAACCTATAGATACAAGAGCAGGGTTTACAAAAAAATGACACGTGCCTAAAAAATTAGGAATGACAAGCAGCCAGGACATAAACAGCTTTTTGCTTTAAAGTACGCGCACCATGACGAATCATCAGTCAAACGTGGTAAGAATGCACCACGGGATAATTGTAACAACAGGTTCGTAGAGCAACAATGGTAGCGTTTACAAAAGACCTTAGCTTGAAAGCACGGGGAATGCGGCAGATGGAAATTCAAGACGGTGAGCAACATGAGAACAAGGTAAGAGCAGAGCTAGAAAGCATGCTAGAAAGGTGTGTACACAACTTTTAACAAAAATGCGACAGCAACAATCCGTGAACATCACTCGTCCCAGGTTAAATACAATAGAATGACACATCAGCAACTACAAAATTGTTTCGGGCGAAGCGTGCGCATGCGTGTCGGGTGTGCAAAGAGCTATTCTGGCGACGTGGCGTAAACGACACGATGATAGACGAGCTGTTTATTCTGAGGACAATGAGAATGTGATTCTCTATTTTGTGGACAAAAAGGTTAATGCACCCATCACAGCCGCCATCTTGCGTGTAGTTCAGATTCTCCCACCAGACGACGCCACTCAGTCGAGGTGTAGTTGAGGAAAATCCCCCCCCCCCCCCTTTTTGTTTTCAGGACAAGTTGTGCCTGGCACCATTGTTGTTTTGTTGCTGCGCTTGGTGGCCTTCTCCCTGCTGATACTTTCAACAATGTCTCAGCCAACCTTTCTCTGTAAAAATGGTCAGTGCTGATGACGGTCGCTATTAATGGTTCATCACTGCCGCTTTTGACATGGCTGTCATGAGAGTTCGGGCCGCTGTTTCGAAAGCCGTCCCGGAAGATGGCCTGCAGAGCAGTGCTCACTGCAGAACCTTGAGGGACGTTGATCGCTAACTAGTTTTGATTCTTTCTCTTCCTACTGTTTATTTTTATTTTTTAGCATTCTGCAAAGTACGGACCCGCTAAACGAAGGTTCTAGGCTTGAAATAGTCACTGTTGCTTTGTGCCATTAAACGGATAGATACATAAATAAAGGAAAGGTAAGGAAATTGCTACGGACCGCAGTAACTGTCTAACGCAGTCTGCTGACACTTGAACAGCGGTCAGCAGTGGAGGAGAGGTGGCGGTAGCAGAGTAGAGGTGAAGGTTAGTAGAGAGTATAGACAGACAGACAGACAGAAAAACAACTTTATTCACAAAGTCCTGAGAAGCCCTGCCCTAGGGCAGAGCGGCGGGCCGCTCCCACGTGGGGACGGGTAGGCCGAGCCTAACTGCCGCATCGTGGGCTGTCTGGACAGCGCAAGTTTGTCGTGAAAGTTTTGAGCTCTGGATGGCAGAGCTCCATTCTTCTTCCGTGATGCGATTAACTCTGGCGATGCCCCTAGTTACAGGGGCATCGCCAAAGTAAGTACGAAATATTTACAACAGAGCGACTAAGTAGAAAGAAAGAAAAAGACCGTTTGGGGAGTGATATTCTCGAGAAAGTTTGTCCCCGGCCCTGCACACCGGCACGGTTAGGTCACGTGGAACAGCGGGCTGTCGAGGCCCGACTGTTCGAAGAAGTAGCAGAGCTTTTGTAAGCGACCCCGGTCACATTAGCCTATGGAATAAGATTACATGATCTACACAAGCAGGGACTGCATAAACGGATCATCATTACATATAGTGTAAAATGGGACGTGTTGCTTGCCTTTCTCGCGCTGTCCATGCTTTCCTTTCTTTCTCTCTCTCTCTCTCTCCGTCTCTTATCAGCTGAATTCGGAGACTTTTGAGCACATGTGTCACTGTATTCTGTTGTGCACACTGTTGTGCATGCAATAGTGGAAAAGCTACACAAAAAGAAATGTCAGAAAACGCTGGTCGATCGGCTGTCATACAGCGCAACATGCAAACGGCAGTCATTGCAGTGATTTTCAAGAGTACGGTGATCACTCAAAAAAGAAAGTAGACAATGTGGGGGTGCGACCATTAAACGAGTGAGATGATTACGCAGGCAAATACGATATATTTTTCAACGAGAAAAGCACCTACTGGAAATCCCGTGTTTCAAAGCTTCACTGGGCGTCGGAACACGTGACATTTGGTTAGTAGCGCGCGGCTTGAAATGGTGCAGGTGACCAGTGGCGTAGCCAAGGGGGGGGGTTGGGGGGGTGCAAACCCCCCCCCCCGAAATTTTTTGCACCCCCCCCCCCCCCACTAGCCCACCCTTTGCTCTCGTCGCTTCGCGCTGACATATTTCAAGAAACCGGTGCTACTTTCACACTTTCATTCCTGGGCGCTTCCGTTTGGGTTGGTAATTTACAGCGAATCATGTCTGCATATGGAAAAAAACTGTCACGGTGTTTGTCAAGGCCTTGGCACTCTGTGAGGTTTTGGGCGCGAATGTGGCGGCCGCATTCTGAAACAACAAATGCGCAACAAATGAAGCAACAAATGCGGCAGCCGCATTTTAGATGAAGGCGAAAATGCTCGAGGCCCGTTTACTTAGATTTAGGTGCACGTTAAAGTCCCCAGGTGGTCGAAATTTCCGGTATACATTTCCGCCGCTTCCCTTCAGGTGCCGGTTAGGCCGCGTTTGCGTAGGAACTTGGTCTCGAAGCTGGCGGAAGCGGCAAAATCTTGCAAAAATCCGCCCGCCTAGGCGGCAAAACAGGCAGAAAAACAGGCGGCGAGCCAAATTGGTCTCGGACCGATTTTTTCGCCATGGCGAAGCGGAAACGTGGCGGAAAGTCGTTCTGCTCGACCGGAAGCTACACTAGCATGTAAACTTCCGGTCGTAACATTGAACATGGCACCAAAAGTGTAGGCTGCAATGCTGATCGACGCGATCAAGAACCACCCCTTGCTCTACGACAAGAGAAGTACTAAAACGTACTGTCAGCAATACTCGCGATAGTATTCAAGTTCGCGCGACCGGAGGCGCGGCAACGAAGCCAACGCAGTCGCGTGACCCAACTTCTCGCGCTTTTGCAAAGCCAGGCGAACCCACCACCGCCGTTTTCGAGGTTTTCTTGGCTTCCGTTTATTCATTGTCCATTTCTAGAAAACAAGTAGGTAGAAGTATAAAAGCCATTTCTTCTTCCACTTCCATGACAGACAATAGTTAGGCAGATTCCTTGTTGGCGCTCCATAATTTTCCTCGCACGTGCACGGTATGTTGCAGAAGTCGCGGGGTGCTTTTCTCGTCGCGACGATAGATTGGGAGCGTAGGTCTCACGTAGGACGCGCCGGCTTCGGCGAGCCTCAACACAAAGGGCCAGCCGGGGTTTTAGCTTTGGTGTTCCCGTTGCCACTTTCGTGTCCTGGAGGCGCCGAAAATAATACGAAATGATGAAATGTTATTACAACTTGTAAATAAAAGCTATTAAAGAAATATAATCACGCCTAGGCAGCAACCTGTGACACAGCGCTACCGCGCCCGTGTGAGGAGAATTACAGAACGCCAACGAGGAATTTACCGAATGTCGCAGATGACACGCGAAATTGCGCAAGATGATCACTTTTGATGACGGGTGGGTCAGTGAATGGACATACCGCTCCAAATAATGCGATAATGAGCGCCACCACGCCGACAAACGTACGCAGACTAGATGGATGTGGACGAAAGCGGCAGCGGCGGCCGCGGTGGTAGCAAAACAAATGTGAACTTGGACATGCGCGGAAAAGATTTTCCGGCCGCTTTGGCCTCTCCACCCGCTTGCCGCTTCCCAAGTGGGAACGTAGGCTTAGTCTGCGCGAGAAACGTCTCTTGTTTGCGATTGCGCCCCTACGGAAGGCTGGTAATTACTGTTCTGTTGTTGAATCCCAAACCAGCAATTACGGAAGGCTGGTAGTTGCTGTTCTGTTGTGGAATCCCAAACCAGCAATGTACACACCAAAGGGTTGATGCCAGCAGTGAAATTCCACCGACTCGCAACAGAATGCACGAAACAGACAGCCTACAAGCATGGATTACATGTGCGCAGTACAGCGTAAGTAAACTCTTGTTGCAGGCGCTGACAGTTCTCGTCGGAGTTCACGCGTCCTGAGAAATTGATTATGTGCACTATGCACTGAACAAGACCGGAGTTCATTCCTGCATCACTAGTACACCAATCAGTCGAGATTCTGTGAGGTACAAGGCCGTTTCCTGTTTGCACCGGCCTAAGTGAAGCAGAAATGACTCGCACGCGCTACTTAAAATGCGTACACATGCCATAACTATGCAGTGCGGTGAAATATTCTGTACAATTCTGAATCTGTTGACGTAAAGGCAAATGACGGCTGCACGCTCGCACACAGCGGAAGACACAGCGGCCCATGCACTTGCCGCAGGAAATGCAAGGCGACGAAAGCTTCGTAAAAAAAAGCATTACTCGTTTTTGCGCGTATTTCAGTTTTCTAGCGCAAAGACGCAGCGAACAAGCTATTGCTATAGGAGTAGGTATATAGCCTGCATGGTCACACGTGCATTTTCACGTGTATAGCCGTCCTTGACTTGTGAAACGCACTTCGCCCCGACGAGGACGACGCCATCTACGGTTAACGGAGATTAACAATTAATGATGTCTTCTCCGATCGGGCAGGTCGTCTCAATGATGCGTTTTCGAAGACTGGTCCATTCAGTGGCGCGATGAGAGACGGTTGCACCAAACTCCCACTGTACCTGTCGTACTTACTGTATTTTACTGAGCTTACATTACTTTTTACTTAATTTCTTCACAAGCACACACTAGAGCACTGCACGGGCCGATTTTTTCAGCCCGGGCCTGGCCCGGGCCCGTTATTACGTTGGGTGGCCCGCCCGAGCCCGATCAAAACTTTTATGGCGAGACCCGGGCCCGGCCCGGGCCCGGAAATAATCTACGTTACCCGCCCGGCCCGGCCCGCCACCCCTTTACCTTAGGCCCGAGCCCGGCCCGAGCCCGGCCCGAGCCCGGCCCGAGCCCGGCCCGAACATGGCCCGAGACCGAAAAATAATGTTTTTCAGAGTTGAGTCGCCCGAGAATAACTCACTGCACGTTACATGCACACCACCAGAAAGCCCGAGCCCGGCCCGGGCCCGGGTCAAAAAGCACACGCCGTGCCCGAGCCCAGCCCGTGAAAAAACAGTTCTACCCGGCCCGGCCCGGCCCACGGGCCCGGGCTTTCGGGTAAGCCCGAGCCCGTGCAGTGCTCTAGCACACACACACGCGAGGGGGGAGGGGGGTCCCATGTCTTTGATATACATGCATAGAGGGTGCTTAAACTACCGATATTTATTATCGAGCACGTCACGTAGAGGAAAGCAGACGCTTGCCCCCCCCCCCCCCCCCCCCCAGTCGGGCCGATGAACCCCCCCCCCCGAAAAAAATTTCTGGCTACGCCCCTGCAGGTGACGCTGCGATCAGCACTTTTCGCTGAAGTCTGCAAGGCCCGCTCGTTGCTTGCGGCTAATCATATGTTCAACCGGCGTCGCGTAGAATAGTCAAACACAGTACCCTGCCACACACATCGTGCCTCACCGCGTGGCGATAGCAAGCATGCAGATATCGTCGTATGAGCCTCCAAATTGGAGGAGGCGAGGGCAATTTGCAATTCTCCTTGGCACAAGAGCCTAACCTTCTGGCTAGCTGGCATGCACTCAAGATGTACCGTGGATCGTGCTTTCTTTCGTTATTTCTTTCATATTTTCTCCCCGCAGCCACAAGTAAGTGAGCGCATGTAGGACTACATTGAAGGCGTGACTGCAGACACGTGTGCTTGCAGGAATGTGGGGTATGCGCGGTGACTAGACTGAGTCAAACACCCAAACCTGGAGAAATTATTCCCTCCCCGTTTTGTCAGCTTTAGAATGTTTAGTCGCGCCATATGTGACAAATGTTGAAACTGACGTGAAACCGCTTGATATCGTTTTGCACAGATGGCGCTACCACCTAAAATCGCCTGTGACATGAGTTATTGAAAATACTCCGTGTCAAGCACTGCTTAGTAAAACTCGTGAGTGATAGTAATTACAAGACACTGTATGGCTCTAGTAATGTGCAACAATCGTGTATTAGCGTGTACATGAAAAATACTGTCAATTTACACAGTACTGGCCAGCAGAAAAATCAGCTAAATTCACTGCGCGCCTGTTGATTTCCTAATTAACATAAGACACTTTTCTCTTCATAGTGTCACGTAGTAGTGACGGTAGAGAAAACAGTCACAAAACTGTGTATGACGAAACTGGTTGTTTATTGGGCGAACCTGTGCCCACAAAAGCAAGCTACACTCAAAGCACAACGATAGCGGCGAACACAGTCGGCGATCGTCGAAAATCTGATCAGCGGCGAAACGCGTCGGCTTTTATACCTGAGTCATCGAAGATTCCAGATTAATCCCTGATGCCCGCGTGTCTTCCAGAAAGTTCTAGACAATTCGCGTCGCTCATACAATCAGATTACATGGGCGTCGGTGACCACAGACGACGGATAGAAGCATTGATAACGTCCGAGAAGCTTCCAATGCAGACGCGTCCTGCGCCGAGCGATAACGTTTAACATTTGTCAGCCAATGTTGAAAGCGGCTACCGGTGAAAGATAAACATGTGTACGTGTCAATACCCTCCCCTTAAAAAGCATCGTCCCGATGCTACAAACAAACACGAAAGCGAAAACAAAACCGTGCGTAATAACAAAATAACAAAAAACAATAACAAAGTAACAAAGTACCTAAGTTTGTCAGCGGGCGTAGAAAGGCTTAAGACGCACCACGTGGATGACTTCAGGTCGTGCCCGGCGCCGCTGTGATTGCGAAATGCCGTCTGGCACGACCTCATAGTCCAGTGCGCCAATACGTCGGGTGATCTTATATGGTCCGAAATAGCGACGTAACAGCTTCTCGCTAAGTCCTCGTCGGCGTATCGGAGTCCAGACCCAAACACGGTCACCGGGCTGGTACTCGACGTAGCGTCGTCGAAGGTTGTAGTGTCGGCTGTCGGTCCTCTGCTGGTTCTTGATGCGCAGGCGGGCGAGCTGTCGACCTTCTTCGGCACGCTGCAAATAGGTGGCAACGTCGATATTTTCTTCGTCGGTGACGTCCGGTAGCATGGCGTCAAGCGTCGTTGCCGGGTTCCTTCCGTAGACCAGGTTGAACGGCGCCATGTGCGTCGTTTCTTGCACGGCCGTGTTGTATGCGAAGGTCACGTACGGAAGGATGGCATCCCACGTCTTGTGTTCGACGTCGACGTACATTGCCAGCATGTCGGCGATGGTCTTATTTAGGCGCTCGGTGAGGCCATTCGTCTGCGGGTGGTAGGCGGTGGTCCGGCGATGGCTTGTGTGGCTGTATCGCAGGATGGCTTGAGTTAGTTCTGCCGTAAAGGCAGTACCTCTGTCGGTGATGAGGACTTCTGGGGCACCGTGACGCAGGAGGATGTTCTCAACGAAGAATCGGGCTACCTCGGCAGCACTGCCTTTGGGCAAGGCTTTTGTTTCGGCGTAGCGGGTGAGGTAGTCCGTAGCTACGACGATCCATTTATTCCCGGACGTCGACGTCGGAAAAGGCCCCAGTAAGTCCATCCCAATCTGCTGGAACGGTCGGCGAGGTGGCTCGATCGGCTGTAGAAGTCCGGCTGGCCTTGTCGGCGGTGTTTTGCGTCGCTGACAGTCTCGGCATGTCCTTACGTAATGGGCGACGTCGGCAGAGAGGCGAGGCCAGTAGTATTTTTCTTGTATCCTTGCGAGCGTGCGGGAAAAACCGAGGTGTCCAGCCGTTGGGTCGTCATGGAGAGCTTGCAGAACCTCTGGACGCAATGCTGAGGGTACCACGAGGAGGTAGTTGGCTCGGAGAGGCGAGAAGTTCTTCTTTAGGAGAATGTCGTTTTGCAAGAAAAACGACGCCAATCCTCGCCTGAACACCTTCGGCACAGTGACGGTCTTGCCTTCCAGGTAATCTACAAGGTTCCTTAGTTCCGGGTCGGCTCGCTGTTGTTCGGCGAATTCGTCGGCACTGATGGGTCCCAAGAAAGTGTCGTCATCCTGGTCATCCTGTGGCGGCGGTTCGACGGGGGCGCGAGACAAGCAGTCGGCGTCAGAGTGCTTTCGCCCGGACTTGTAAACGACGGTGATGTCGAATTCTTGAAGTCTCAGACTCCATCGTGCGAGGCGACCTGAAGGATCCTTCAAGTTAGCTAGCCAACACAAGGCGTGGTGGTCGCTCACAACTTTAAAGGGCCTGCCATAGAGGTAGGGGCGAAACTTTGATGTAGCCCAGATGATGGCGAGGCACTCCTTTTCTGTTGTGGAATAATTTGCTTCCGCCTTCGATAGCGACCGGCTAGCGTAACTTACAACCCTTTCTAGTCCATCAGTCCTCTGCACAAGCACGGCGCCGAGTCCTACGCCGCATTGCGTCGGTGTGGACTTCGGTATCGGCATTTTCGTCGAAATGCGCAAGGATGGGCGGCGATTGTAGGCGTCGCTTCAGTTCTTCAAATGCTTCGATTTGCGGCATCTCCCACTTGAACTCGACGTCGGCCTTCGTGAGGTACGTCAGTGGCTCGGCGATCCGTGAAAAATCCTTGACGAAGCGCCTGTAATAGGCGCACAGTCCCAGAAATCTACGCACTGCCTTCTTGTCAGCGGGCAGAGGAAAGTTGGAGATGGCCGCAGTTTTCTGAGGGTCGGGGCGCACTCCAGACTTGTTGATGACGTGGCCCAAAAACAAGAGCTCCTCATATGCGAAGCGGCACTTTTCTGGCTTTAACGTGAGTCCGGAGGTTTTGATTGCTTGAAGAACTGTTTCAAGGCGCCGCAGGTGTTCTTCGAAGCTTGAGGCAAACACAACGACGTCGTCCAAATAGACGAGGCAAGTCTGCCACTTCAAGCCTGCCAGTACTGTATCCATGACGCGTTGGAAAGTCGCAGGTGCCGAGCAAAGACCAAACGGCATGACCTTGAACTCGAACAGTCCGTCTGGTGTTATAAAGGCCGTCTTCTCCCGGTCCCTCTCGTCGACTTCAATTTGCCAGTAGCCGGTTTTGAGGTCCATCGACGAAAAATACTTTGCGTTGTATAGTCGATCCAAGGCGTCGTCAATCCGTGGAAGGGGGTATACGTCCTTCTTCGTGACCTTGTTGAGGCGACGATAATCGACGCAGAAACGTAGGGTTCCATCCTTCTTCTTCACTAACACCACGGGGGACGCCCACGGACTCTTGGACGGCTGGATGATGTCGTCGCGTAGCATTTCGTCGACTTGTTGCCTTATGGCCTCGCGTTCGCGTGCCGAAACTCGGTACGGGCTCTGACGCAGTGGGCGGACATTTTCGTCGGTTATGATTCGGTGCTTGGCGACAGGGGTTTGTCGAACTTTTGACGACGACGAGAAGCAATCCTTGTATTGCAGGAGCAGAGCTTTTAGTTGTTCTTTCTTATGCCTGGGAAGGTTCTGATTAACGTTGAAAGTTGCTTCAGGTATTATAGTCGTCGTTGCGGGTGCACTGGAATCCGTGAAGGCGAAAGCACTGCTGGCTTGTACTATTTCGTCGATGTAGGCAACCGTGGTGCCTTTGTTAATGTGCTTGTATTCGGGGCTGAAGTTCGTGAGCATCACCGTTGCTTTCCCTGCACGTAGCTCAGCTATGCCTCTAGCGACGCAAATTTCACGGTACAGCAGTAAGTGATGATCGCCCTCGATGACGCCCTCCATGTCTGCAGGCACTTCCGTACCGACGGAAATCATTACGCTGGAGTGAGGCGGAACGGTGACTTGTTCTTCAAGCACATTCAAGGCGTGGTAACTGATGCATGTATCCGGCGGTATCGCTTTGTGTGTTGAAAGCGTTATCGACTTGGACCTTAAGTCGATGACTGCACCATGTTGGTGTAGAAAGTCCATGCCTAGGATGACGTCCCTGGAGCAGTGCTGCAGGATTACGAAGCTCGCCGGGTAAGTGCGGTTGTTTACCGTGACTCGCGCTGTGCAGATTCCAGCCGGCGTTATTAGGTGACCTCCCGCTGTCCGTATATCGGGTCCTTGCCAGGCCGTCTGCACCTTCTTTAACTTGGCGGCGAACGCGCCACTGAAAACTGAATAGTCGGCGCTAGTGTCGACGAGAGCGGTGACGTTATGACCATCGATGAGCACGTCTAGATCGGTAGACCGGCGTCTGGCGTTGCGGTTAATTCGTGGCGTCGGATCACGGCTGCGTCGGCTTGCTCTGCTGCTGCTACGTCGCGTCGGAAGGTCTTCGTTCGGCGGCGATGTGCTGTCAAGGCTGTTGCTAGGCGGCGTGCTGATATCTCGTCGTGATGATTCGCGAATCGTCGTCGTCGTCGGCGGCGGAGGATCTTCGGCATTGCGTCGTACAGCAACCGCACCTCCATCGGTTGCTGCTTTTAGTTTCCCGGGTATGGGCTGGGAGATCGGCCCCGGGTTGGGCCGGCATACAGGCGGCGATGCGGCGAGATGTAGCGGCCTGGTGACGGCGAGCGTGAGGGCCGTCGTGGTTGCCACTGGGCTCCGGCAAGGTAGTCGGCGATGTCACGTGGTCGCTCGCCAAGCTGTGGACGTGGCGCGTTGACGGCGAACCCTCGTAGGCCCATCTCGCGGTATGGGTATCGGCGGTAGACATGGCCGGCTTCCCCGCAGTGATAGCAGAGCGGGCGGTGGTCGGGGGCGCGCCAAATGTTCGTCTTCCGCTGGGAGCTGCGCTGGGCGACGGGCGGGCGTGCTGGCGGCGGCGGCGTGGACGACGGAACTGCGGCGTTACGGGGCCCTGGCGCGAGCGCGGAGGGGGGCCTTGACGACGGGCGACGGCGGCGTAGGTCATCGCTTGCGGCTGTGGTTGAGGCGATACCGGAACTTCTGGCACTTCTAGTGATCGCTGAACCTCTTCTTTAACTATTTCAGCGATTGAAGTCACCTGAGGATGCGATCTTGGGAATAATTTCTGTAGTTCTTCCCGTACAACCGCTCTGATCGTCTCGTGCAGGTCGTCGGCGCCTAGAGCTTGAGCTTCGGCGTAGTTTGTCAGTGCACGGCGGTTGTATTGCCTGGCTCGCATTTCAAGGGTCTTCTCGATGGTTGTGGCCTCCGAAACAAATTCTGCCACAGTCTTGGGCGGGTTGCGCATCAATCCAGTGAATAGATGCTCTTTGACGCCCCGCATCAAGAACCGAACTTTCTTTTCCTCTGACATATCGGGGTCGGCGTGGCGGAAGAGGCGAGTCATCTCCTCCGTGAAGATTGCGATGTTCTCGTTCGGCAATTGCACTCTGGTTTCTAATAAAACTTCGGCCCTTTCTTTTCGCACGACATTCGTGAAAGTCCTCATGAAGTTCTCACGAAATAGGTCCCACGTCACCAGGGTGGTCTCTCTGTTCTCAAACCAGGTCCGAGCAGCATCATCTAATGAAAAATACACATGGCGCAGCTTGTCGTCGTCGCTCCATTTGTTGAACGTCGCGGTCCTCTCGTATGTCTCCAGCCAGGTTTCAGGGTCTTCAGCCGATGATCCACGAAAAGTCGGTGGCTCCCGAGGTTGCTGCAGCAGGATGGGGGACGCTGGTGCTGCCATTTTGGTCGTTGACTTGGTCTTGATTGCAGTGGTCTTTTCGGGAAGAAGTCCGAACTCCGGCACAAGTCCTTGCTGCCTACGGCTAGCTCGCTGGTCCTTGGCGACGTTGGTCTCGTTCTCCGGTTTCGGGCTTGGGTCGCGGCTTTGCGGGGGCGTTCGGTGCATGAACGAACTAGCACCTCCACCAGATGTCACGTAGTAGTGACGGTAGAGAAAACAGTCACAAAACTGTGTATGACGAAACTGGTTGTTTATTGGGCGAACCTGTGCCCACAAAAGCAAGCTACACTCAAAGCACAACGATAGCGGCGAACACAGTCGGCGATCGTCGAAAATCTGATCAGCGGCGAAACGCGTCGGCTTTTATACCTGAGTCATCGAAGATTCCAGATTAATCCCTGATGCCCGCGTGTCTTCCAGAAAGTTCTAGACAATTCGCGTCGTTCATACAATCAGATTACATGGGCGTCGGTGACCACAGACGACGGATAGAAGCATTGATAACGTCCGAGAAGCTTCCAATGCAGACGCGTCCTGCGCCGAGCGATAACGTTTAACATTTGTCAGCCAATGTTGAAAGCGGCTACCGGTGAAAGATAAACATGTGTACGTGTCAATAGTATCCGAGAGAAAGGCTAGTATCCGAGAGACAGTGCTGCTTGATTATTGAAAATTTGAGTTTAAGCTTGAACAGTTTAGTCCCTTCTTCGGTAATGCGTGACCAAGTTTAGTGATAAATTGCCAATTTGAAGTAATAATAACTCATGAACTTTTCATCGCAACACAAAACAACTTTGCATAGATGATAAGTACACTGTAGCCTAAAAAAACACTAAATATTGTTTTCCTGAGTTTAAAAGGAAAAAAGATATTTATTCATAAACTGTTATAGTTCTGCCAATTTTTATCGGCGCCTATGTAAATTTCTAATTGCTTTACAAGCAATTTCTCTCTATAGAAACCTTGTGTAACATTTCCTTTAAAGGCATAGCGAATATCATTTTGTGATCTTGCGCAGTTTTGCCGTAAACGAAGTTCAATGGAGACTAGTACAGCAAAAACACAGTTTTTCGCTCACACTGTTTTTATTGGCGTCAGGTAACGCTTTAACCTAGGCAATAATACTAGGCGTCATTGGAAAGCGCAGAAAGTAAACTTTCTAATGAAATAAAGTTCACATTCGTCCATTATTGAGCGCAGGAAGCACAGTGCGTCCGCAAACAAGGATTAAAATTCCGAGCGCGTACCGACGGGGTAGGACCGCCAACTTAATCCAAGAAGTCACGGCACCAAATTTATGGACTATAAGTGGTTCGCCAAGCTCCCTTTCGTGGTGCGATTTGAAACCAGAGTCAAGTGTGGTGGCTGCAAGCTTGCCAAAGGAGTGGCCCGGGATAGAGGCATGTTTGGATAGTGGAAGATTAGGAAGGCTCACGGCATGCGATCTATGATTTTTAAAACGCAATCTAAAGTTTGTTTTCGTTAGTCTAATGTACTGCAGCTCGCACGTTGAGCATTCTAGCAAATAGATAACATTGGTTTCGTCGCAGTTACCTTTTATCTTGAGGCTAAAATTTGACGTGCTGCTCATAACAGTCGGCGAAGTCGTCATGTTAGAGCAATCCTTGCACCGTGACTTGTTGCAAGGATTACAGCCTATGAGAATAGGTTTTGTTATCTTAAAAGACGTTAGCATGTCACGTCAATTTTTTTACCATCGGTAAACTGCGTTTGGCGGATGACATTAACGTTTCGAATCGATGCAGTGTGTGTTAAAACTATATGAACAATTTGAAAAAAAAATGTTACTGAGCATGCGCAGGAGGGCAGACCCCCGTCAAGCCTGTGAAAGGCTTTTTGTCTACGTGTTCATTGTCCTGTTAATGTTCTAAACAAATGTTTTCTGTCTGTAAAAAGTTTTTTCCTACCCAATAACCTCGACCACAGACTACCAGAACGAACTATTCTTTCCATTTCACACTCGTCCCTGTCCCTTGCTTACTTTCTTTTCTTCCTTTTTCTTTGTACACCACGGAGATTGCAATAAAGAGGGACATTCCGCAGAAAGTTTTTGAAACACCATTTTGGTGCTCGTGCGCCTTCGATGGAATGTACAGGGGTGAATGAAATCAGAGCGAGAAAAGCAGTCTGTGAACGATAGTGTGATACATATTCTTGCAGGAAAGGCAACTTACAGATTTTTGCTTACTGTTCATTTGTATGCATTCGTTGCTCAACCCGCTTAACCAGTCTGTAAACCCTGCTCTTCTTGTACATATTTGTAGGTTACATTTGCTGGTCTATGAGCCTGTAGAAACATGTGCGTACAACTGTGCCAAGGTGTGGAGATTTCTCGTTTTTTTCGCCACTAGTCATCTTTGTGTGAACCCTGTTTTTGTTGTATAGATTGGTTGGTTACAGTTGAAACATTAGAGCTCCCGGGCCCAACCAAAAAGTGTTCTGTGCAGGCTTGATGTCACTGTTGGCGAGGTCAAGGGCCGACTGAAAACGGCGGCACGGACATTTTGTTACGACGGGTTGTGCAACAAAGTATTGCCGTAGTCGAATGTGAAAATGAATACACAAATAAAACTGCAAATAAAAGTGGCAATATTTGGCTACGAAATTTTTTGCACTTTTTTGTGTTTGGCTACATTTGGGCTGTGACTAGCGCGGAACGGACACAATTCTGTGTGCGTTTTTATGGCGAAACAAAGCATCATGGACTTCACTTTTGCAGGATTTGACCAAGGTGTTCTTCATGCGCACATGCATGTGATTGCTCAAAAATGGTCATTTATGCACCAAGTAATATACATTATAAATAATATACATTGGTGCATCAAGTAATATCATAAAAACAGGTGTGACATAATCCTGCTTATTCCACGCGAAGAAACAAAACAGATTGCTGATTGCTGGGAAATTTTGCACATATTAGATTTTAATCTGGCAGATAATTTTGCCATGCATCTTGCATTTAGCAAAATGATCGGCAAATATTATAGTTGATAAGGTATCATAATGGAAACACAACAAACGTCTTGTATTTCGAGAATCAGCTTGATATCAGCAACAAAACGTGCTTCGTAAAGTATAAATTGATACATTGTCACAAAGATAAGCTCGGTGAAGTGAAGAGCTTTCTTCCGTTTGTCTAGGCAGTCTTTTGTTAAGGCCATTCGGCCAATTTCAGCAAAGGGCGCACACCTGGGCTTTACTTTTTTTACATACGCTGCTTCCTAAAAATTTTAGTAAACATCGAAGTTATCCGCAGAAGCTAATGCGTGGGAAAAGATTGCACCATAGCATGCCCAATATTCTGAGCCTGGCACAAGCATTTCAACGCATCTGAACTAAACGATATCGCGTGTAGAATAAAGAGATGAAAAATCTTAAGTAGTCATGCTCCTCTCAAGCATAATCTTCATTATTATTGCCGCTTAAGACAGACGCGTAATATTGAAAAGACCTGATTAAAATTATACGTGACAAATATTTCATTTTAGCTTGTGACGTTTATTTCTTATCTTCTAGAAAAACTTCTGGCACGTTCAACAACACGTAGAGGAATATAGTGCTTTCAAACGAAGCATAAAGCTTCCGACAAAAATTGTCCCTGAAACTTGACAAGAACATAAGTGAAAAGTAAAAACACAGAAGAGCCTCTTGTTCGCCTTACACTAGAGAAACTTTAATTGAGTTCAGCACAAAACCAATTAAGGCTTTACATCGCCGGCAAGGCGCCTACGTTTACACAATGTGGGAAGACACAGTCAAAGTGGATGAAGCTTCGTTACCAGCAACTTTGAATTTTGAATCTTTCACTAATTAGAAAACAAGACAAATTTTTTAATGTTATTTTTTTAGTAATGTGAAAGCAAGATGTGGTCCATTACGCGAAAGCCCGGCGTCGTACAGACAGTGCAAATATGCCGGAGACAGTGAAAAGAAGCGGGAAGCGCCCAGTGTAGTGCCTCTGCAAGATTATTCACATGACGTCTTCAGGTGACATCATCACTTCATCACATCATCACGAAGAGGTCATCGCGTGACATCACGTTTGACGTAATGAAGTCATCAGGCAACATCGTCACGGGACGATGCCGTTATCACGTAACGTAACCTTTAACGTGATCTCACCACGCGACCTTTAGTGTGATGACGTCAACATGCGACGTTTGAGGTGATGACGTTATCACGTTTCCCCAACGTGGGCCGATCCTGGAGACAGTGCAAAGAAACAGACTGTGCACAGTTTGCTGCTTTTCCGAGTGGCAAGTGATGACGTCTTATCGCGTTACGTCACGTTTGACGGGGGAACTTCATCAGATGACATCATCAGGTGATATGGTGAAGTGGCGATGCCTAACCAGGTAACGTTTGTCGCGATGTCGTCAAGCGACGTTTGAGGGGATGACGTGATACGTTTCCTTATCAAGTAAAAAGTGACGTCGCCACTTGGTCACATGGGTTTTGGTACCATTGGATGTTAACACCGGATTTTTAACTTCGTGGGCCATATAATGATTTCGTATTTATAAAAAATAACCCCCTCAGCAATTGTAGTGGCGGTTTTCCACAGCTTCATTGGAGATCCGCTTTCGCAGGGCTGGTATGGCGAGTCATTTTTTGTTTAGCTTTTACATAACGCATGAATAAAATTGTCTGCGTTACTATTCTGGTTATTGTTAAAGTAAATGCAACATCTACGACCACGCGCGTAACACGAAAAAAAAGAAAAAGAACGAATTCAAACGAAATAATTAACGTAGACAATCTAATCTATACTACAGTGCTAATGGGCTGCCAGTTTCATGCCGATAATGAAAATCTGATCGTCTACAAACCCAGCGACGGCGTCCTCTTCTAATCTCAACCACTCTCACTGTCCCCCACAAAATCATATCAATTTCAATGCCAAAGATATCCTTGCTCACCAGCACGGAGTGCGGAGAAAATACCCGCAACCTCACCCACAACTTAGCAAGGAAGAGGCAGCCGACTAGCGCAAGATACTAACCGCGGTATTGCACCATCCAAAAATGCTAAACGCCGCCTATCCCACTCGCTATAGGGCCAACTATCCTTGGTGAGGTGTCATACCGACAATATGACTATATACGTGGCTATATACCCGCCGGGGTGGCTCAGTCAGCTAAGGCGTTGCGCTGCTGAGCACAAGGTTGCGGGATCGAATCCCGGCCCCGGCGGCCGCATTTCGATGGAGGCGAAATGCAAAAACGCGCGTGTGCTTGCGTTGTAGTGCACGTTAAAGAACCCCAGGTGGTCAAAATTAACCCGGAGCCCTCCACTACGGCGTGCCTCATAATCAGAACTGGTTTCGGCACGTAAAACCCAAGAAAGAAGAAGTATATACGTGGCTATAGCAGCACATTGAATGGCGTATCACGTGTAACATCATCGTTTCGCTTTCGAGAGCTTAAATTGGCTAGGCTGAAAAACAGCCTTGAATTGTTAATATCCAAAGCTGTTGAACAGGAAACCACGAAAAAACGTATCTATTATTCTAGAAATATTTTGGCACTTCGGAAAACATTAATGGCCGGGACATAATGGCCGGGACATCAGCTTGATAAACAAAATAATTCCTTGTCACAGCTACAGCCGCTCTTTTTGTCTGATTCCCACCAATGCTTGTGGGAGGCCGACGGTAGGCTATGGAATAGATGGGTCTCCCACCAATAGGTGGAGGTCCACCTGTTACTGTTTTCAACATGCTTCCAGTGAACGACTACATCCTCACTGCAGATGAAAAAATTCTTGTAAAAATGTTCCACGGTGATCTCCGTGTTACCACTTCATGATTGGACACTCTGATCGGTAAGCTTCCCACTGCGCTAAAAAATGGGTACGATAAAAATTGGTTGTCAGTCCCTTTAGGTTGGCGCTGTGAACATGAATGCAAGCTCGGTTAGGCGGTTTTGAAGCTTGGTGTGCTATAGAGGAAGCCCTGTTCAAGTTGCCCGAGTTCATATATATGTAAAATACACGTCCAGCCTATTTTATGAGAATCGGTCAACCGATGTCCATAAAACCCTTAGCCGAGAGAAATGGGGAAGGAAACGCAGAGAGGTCAAGCAGTCGCACGTCCGGTTTGCGACCCTCTACCGAAGAAAGGTGGTTAATGTATGCAAAGAAAGACAGCGAACACTGGGGGCGCGTCCAACCTATGCTGTGTATACTATACAGAGAGTTCAGTCGCTCACTGAGCTCGACGGACTTCAAGAACTGCAGCACTGCTCTTGTCGCTAGCTGAGCTTGCGACACATGTGGCGACGGTCCGTCGACATATGTCATAGCGAATGTTCTTGAGTCCAGCTGGTCATAATGGTTGTGTATGTTGGAATCATATTTCGTATTTAGGTGCTGAATGTTGTCTCTGTAAATTAATGGGAGTGGAATCAAATGAAAATCTCTTCGA
Organism: Dermacentor silvarum; assembly: GCF_013339745.2. Taxonomy (NCBI): domain Eukaryota; kingdom Metazoa; phylum Arthropoda; class Arachnida; order Ixodida; family Ixodidae; genus Dermacentor; species Dermacentor silvarum. Next base: position 83,273,769 of record NC_051160.1, read on the forward strand.
GAATTAAATAAAATTACTATGGCGTATTAGAAACACGTGTAACAGTCCTGTAAAAAATTGCGAAAAACCAGCCGCGGTGGCCATGTCAAAATGAGTGTACCATGCTTTGTGAGGTGGTTATTTGTGCCACTAGGTAGCTGCATGTGTTAATGTGTAGTGCCCACCTTAAGAATGTGCGTTAGCGCTACGCGTAAGACCACAGGTACTTCGAGTGTCACTTGCTCAATGACAAGTTAGGTAGTGGCTGCGAACAAATCTACTTAAAAATCTCAAGCAAGCCTTTGGCCTACCGGTGCCTACGTGGGCGGAGCCACCGACTTAGCCTGGGGGCTTTTGTCCTCGGGCCCTAGTTTCTCTGGACCAAAATAAAGTTCTTGCCATGCCATGCCATATGAACAGTATCTGAAACGACACCATCTGCATCTCCGGCCAGAGGCTTGGCGTCTCGCCAATAGCATCACAAAACGTTACCTGTTGTCACGAAGGTAGAACGCGGGAATGTTCCCCTTACCATCATGTCACCGTGTGGTACCGCATGGTGGTGCCACACTGCCATGCAGTACCACATGTGTCACCGCGCAGTGACAGGGTGGTGAGTGGAGCATTGTCACCTCATCCGCTTGTTAAAGGCACCTTTTTAGGACGCTGTCGTTGAGACGCTATGGCTCGGGTTGAAGACGCAGACGTGCATACACTGGGACCGCGTCTGCGACCAGAGGTGATCGCAGTAAAGGTGGTCGCAGATGTGCGCACGGCACCTGCGACATTTTATTTCGTGCAGTGGACGTCGCTTTTATGAAAGCATAGAGTTTCCTCCATAATAATGAAAGTACCAGGGAACGTTCGTAAACATACGTTCTGGCGCTCAGCAAGGCGAAAGCACGCCCCACTCCTTATGAGCCCCTTGAAGTTTTTCCGCTTTTTCCAGAGGTGGCGATCATTTATATTTTGCTTAAAAACATGCGTATAAATCATTGTAACAGAAAAATAAAGCATCGAGCAGGCTGGCAACTACCATCGGTAGTGGCGTAACACCTGCGTACTCTTCTGGAAGATTGGGAGAGAAAGATACAAATGGAATAAAGGAAGAAGGCAAAAAGAAATCCGAAAACAAGGGCAAACTCTTCGCAGTCATCAGCTCCTAAAAAGAAACATTTATCGCAACCTTTTCTTTCAGCACACGGACAAAGAAGCGTCATGTTTGCTGACAATTTCTGTGCATGGCGGCAGGCTAAATTTCTTTTAAGTTTTTTGATCGTCTTCGCTTTTGTTTACTCCCGGCGCGTGCCCTCCGCCCCTAACCTTTGACATCTATCTTCGCTAGGCCTTTCCGAGAACAGCAATTGTGCGCAGCGTAAATATTTGTGAAACATTTGGTGAAAGAACTGTGTAATTTTGTATACAAGCTTTTATAGAAAACGAATTCTTATATGTGCCACTCTGCTGCATTTGGGCACAATCATATGGGTGAAAGTTGTATACCATGAACTAGGTGTGTTTTTGGTAGAGTATAACGATCGCTCTTTTCTCTTTTAGGTGCATTCTCTTCCCTAGGTCCAATGCCGCTGAGCAACTTTCCATTTCGCCATCATGGTGTGCGGCGGCCCCACCACGCTAGGCTCGATCAGCCAATTGATGCCGTTGTCTATGTCAGCGTAAGTGCTATCACAGGATCGTTATCCCTGTTTATACAAATCACATTCTCTACTGCTATTGATTGGCTTGTTTCTAATACAAACAGCCTTCAAACCAAGGGTGGTGATGTATGGTTATGTGAGCAATTATGTACGAAGTATAGTGTGCGAACAAAGGTGCTTATTTAGAAACGTGTAAAGTGGTTGTTTTGTATCTATAAAGTGAAGGGTAACCAAAATCTTTGTTTATCGTACTCAGAAAATCGCATGCTCAATTTATATTTGCCTGCAGATAAACCTCCTGATAGCAAGCTGTCACTCTTATATGTGACACGTTCATATATGTGAAAGTTGTATTTCATGAACTAGGTGTCTTTTTGGTAGACTATAACAATCTTTACATTTCTATGTTGGCCTTCCGTCACCCCCTCCAAGCAACTGGCCTAGGTGCTATCCCTGCTAAATAAACGTTTTGTAATCATCATATTTACTTTCATGCAAGGAGGTGGGCTTGAGGCGTGCTTTAACTAGTTACCTTGTTCTTTATTGCGAAAAACCACGCGTGGGCCTTGAAAATACGTTGAGAGATACGAAGCGATTCTCCCCGCCAGGATGTACTTACGGTATAAAGAAGAGCATTCCAATACCGCGGGGGGTTAAGGGTGACCCAGAATCGAAGAAATTGAGAGTAAACTATTTTGGGCATGTTGCGCCGTTGTTGCCTCCCTGCGGTATTTATGCAATTGGTGGCTGAAAAATTTTTACTGATGCACTACTTTTCGACAGTGCCAACTCCACAATCACCAGACATTTGATATTATTCTTTAAATTTTAATAGACTTTGATTACTCATCCTACCATTGTGCATAATACGAGATCAAAACTAAACACATGCATTCTTCCGATGCAATCGTATTAGTGACGTCCGTTTTGCATCATTGTAACAGTCTCCTCTGTTACAAAAAGAATAGTTGTCAATATTGCCTTTGCGTTTCTAGGGGTCATGTAGGCTGAAACCGCATCCCGTTTTGGTAAGCAACTCCGCGCTTAGAAGCGATGGTACAATTGCATTCCCATAAATTCCGATTGGCTCTTCGCATCGCCCCGTGGTTCTTTGCGCGCAGGTGGTGTTCGTTCTGTTCGCGGCCATCATCCTGCTCCTGGTGGCCACCACTTGCCGTCGCTTTCAACCGGGCGGAATGTCGAACCCGCCAGAAGAGCCGCCAGAAAATAACAGCGAACCTCGGACGACGATTGTCAGGCTGAAGGACCACGGCACTCGTGTGTGCACCGAGACGCTGCCGACGAGGAACACTGTGTAGAAGGTAGCAATAACAGCCTCCCGTGAAGGAAAGTACTGACACCGACGTTATCACCTTACGTGTGGTAAGTTTTCTATAGTGTATCACCAATGGGCAATAGACTAAAGCAACATGAGTGCGACGATGTATGTTGTTCCTTTTGCGCTGGAATATTGTCACGAGTTTAACCTATGGCCTTGCCAAACATGCCGTTTCGTTGCATGATTAAAGTTGATTTCAATTTTAGCGTTTTAATAGTTTGTACACTAGTAAGAACATAAGAACTAACTTCTCTTTCTCGTTTAGCTGTTGCCACGACGTATACTAGTAACCCAGAGCCGATATCCAGAATATTTCCATTCAGTAAAGTTTACGAGCCTTACGTGGTGGCCGTAGTGAGCTAAGTTGTTTCATATTGGTGAAACAGCGCGTCAGACCATCAATAAGATACCATCCTGCATCTGAGCGGTTTGTTGTTTTGGAATAGGCTGTCGTTCATATCGAAGAAAATGCAGCAGCTCAAAACAACCAGGAACAGAACATAACCTGACAAGACTTACGCTTTCCAGATTATATGGTGTCTTCTGCGAAGTGTAAAATTTGATCAGTGGTCTATATTGTCCCTGTCATCAGCCATTTACGCATATGCGACACTGCCTCTAGTGATAAGCCCTCGGGCGTCGTAACAGACCACAGACTAGGTGCTATTTGTCAACTACCAAAGCAGGATGACCTCATTTCACATTTCTTATGCGTGAAATATTGCTTGTCATTTTAAGTTTTCTTTATCTTGCTTTTTTCTTGACCAACAGCTGACCGCAGGACTTCGAGACTACGCCTGTTGTCCTGAGCTACCCGTTCTTACTAGTGCCTTGTGGAACACAGACATGCCTGTGGTAAATGAGCTCACATGGATGGACAAGTGTTCACGCTGCCCTGTGCATCATATCATTTAAATGGGGCCTAAGTGTACTCACAGTATTGGTGCTGCTTCCCTGCTGCCATCGCTGCGTTCAGCACTCGCCCCACTGGGCCGTCTCACTTCTGGTGTCGTCTTCAACACGTGTTGTGGAAATTTGTGAGGTCCTCGCAGGAAAGCCTGATTATTACAACGCCAACAATGCATATCATTCACAGGAATTTTGCGGGTGCAAGTTGAAATCAGCTAGCGCAAGGCAGAGGTAATAGATCACTGGGAGAGGCCTTCATACGTCAGTGGCCATTAAAATAGGCTGATGATGAAAAATGATGATAATGACAATAATTATAATTAATGCATATCACAATGCCCAGAAATCCAGAAGTAACGAGTGTTAGTCAGTCGCAACTCCATATGATAGCAGAGCTGCCAAAATTATTACACCATTATTCACAGTCAAAATATTGTTTTATAAAATTTTAGCTCGACACTGCTTTAAAAGGGCAGTATAACCTCGTAAGTCTTGAAGAAAATTATAGAACGATAAACTTTATAGCGATGACGAGGAACGTTACTAAAACTTTAATTAGTAATTGGCAGTGAAATAGTAACACAGCACTAAATGCTCTCAGTATTGTTCACATAAAATCAGGGAGACGTTGTAATGAGTTATTAGGTCAGTTAATTCAGCAGGCTGATGCTACAAGTGACGTCACTGTCGTGGTCCTGCACTATAGCAATAGCTCAATTTACAACTGCAGTCAGTTGGCGTTCTCTGTATAAATGCTGAGTAGTTGGTTTATATACATATATATATATATATATATATATGGGTTGACATTGATGAGCTTATTTGTGGTGACAGGGTCCTTGCTGGTCTGGCTCCTGTCTTTTGAAAAGAACATTTAGAACGTGTAGTGCGAACAGACTACACGAACACTATATGGAAGGCAGGAATGTGAAAAACGGTGACCGAAAGCATGCAGTACTTAAGGGGATTACTTTGCTCACATCATTCTGTTCCGTAGGCGGAATCTTTATTGCGAAATGTTGATAATGCTGTAAAAGAGAAATAAGTCGCGGATTTCCAACAGTTATTGCTGACACGATCTAACGGTTATGCGTGCTCAACAACAGTTTAAGATTACCGGTGGCCGAAGCTACACTACAAATCACATATAGTGAACTCAAACCTTTATTTAAAAGAAACAGACAGCTTGGAATAACGGGTGTAATAACTTAGATGAGGCCTGCTTGTTCACATACGCACCACGAAAATGGAAGGACCATGCCCACCACCGCCACTCAAGTACACTTGCCGACTTGCGAGAAATGTGCAGTGTGCACGCATTCCTGTCTTTACACTTATAGAGAATCCGCAATGTTAAGTTTACATCATATATTTAGCAAACAATTCGAATGCATGGGGACTGGACTACTCGGAAGTTCCAAGATATCACAGTCATGCATTGTTATGCGCGCTTCAGGATGTTACTTGTATGTATGAGTGTTCTATTCATCATTTATGTGTACACTGTAAAAAAATAAAATGGAGAAAAACTGAGAAATAACGGAAAATGTATATTTTTACTACAGAAAATTTTTTGGAATGAAAAGAAGCACGATTTCAGTTCGAAAAATGACTTTTTTGCATGCGGTCAAGCAGAATTTTTCTTGACTTTAATAGAATCGATCTTCATATATGGCGAAGCAAACATTTGTCGTCGCTGCTATGAGCGAAATGACATTTGGGGCGCGATCGGAGATGTTTGTTCTAAACGCGTTCTGTTCAGTTGCTGCAACCTCACAAAGTGGAAGTATGGAAAATGTGTGAGTACGGGAGGGGGAAGGCAGCCAATCGGCAAGCGGTGAACCATTCCTCGGCCGCAGCAACTGATTTGATTCAATCCAATCCACCAGATCTACCATGTGAAGCCGGTCTCGCAGCGAGCGGATGATCGCTCGAACTTCACATCTCTCGTCGCGTTCTTCTCCTAGCAGACGACGTGCTCGCAATCAAAATGCTCGAGAGGAGCGTGTAGTCATTTTGACGTCCCCAAAAGCGACTAAACATCCGGGGAGTTCACCACTTGCCGATTGGCTGCTCCTTCCCTCCCGTGGTCACAAATTTTGCATACTGTCCCTTTGTGACGTTGCAGCAACTGAACGCAACGCAGAAATGAACCAAGATCTCCGATCGCGCCCCATTGCTCATCTCTTTACTATTCTCAAATACCATTTGTGCGCAGCTTCACCAGCCACCTAAGTAAAGGCACATATCTTATGCAAATTTCAATTGGTCGTAGTTTCTAAACAAATTACAGCTGCAATCATAGCGAGTGATGCTACTCAGAGCATGAGTATATAAACTCGTCAAGTGGATATTTGGATGCGTAGCGTAGTAGTGAGTGTGGATACTTGGATGCGTAGCGTAGTAGCGAGTGTCTCGGTGCCAGATGTTTTGTCAGGGGTTGTCTCATGTTGTAGAGTGCTCATCGGTATGATATGTTGCAACCGCATCAAACCCCTTTGATTATTCGGTACTACATGGAAGCTGCGGTCGTGAGGGAAATAACACGTTACTCCTTTAATGTAATAAGCTTCTTAAGAATCTGTTTCTGTAAGAGAACAGAAAAACCACAGTCATAATAATTTCGTTAAATCACAGAAAGAATACGCTAGCTGAATACAGAATAGAAAAGAAAAAATGTGTGAGAAAAATTCCCATACTTTAAGTACTGCATTATGACACTAACGCGCACCGACAGTGAACGCTTCGGTGGTCTCAGCAACTACGACGCCTCGATGCCAGCATTCGAAGGGACGCTGGCATCAAGAAGCACTACCAACGCCACCTAGGTGGCGTTGGGTGGCGTTGGTAGTGGCGTTCACCGTACTCAGCACAGCGGAGCGTGGCCTCCGCAATTAGCTCTGAAAATGTTTCTGAAGTTGATCGCGGAGGCTGCAATTACGACGCGCTGTACGCGCTGATTTGACTCGCTGACGATTCAGTTACGTGCTTTGTCTTGCGCGTTGTATTAGTGTGTCAGTTACGTGCTTCGTCTTTCGCGTTGTGCTAGCGTGTGCAGCGTAGTGCAGCTTCCATATGCACGACGGTTGCTCATGGTCATCGACGTTGGTAGTCGTGATGGAGGAGACGTGCCACCAGGCGTCAGCGTGGGTGCATCAACGCCTAAGCGCGCTTTAGCCACAAAACACCAATAGACATTATATATCTTCCCACAAGGACTGTGTCGATAGATGCAAAAGCCCGACTATGCCTGTGCAGTGTGCCCTGGTGTCTTGCTGTTTTTGTTTTTGCCCAAATAAAGGTAACAATAATTAATCAGCTTGCTTTCAGTATTGTATAAAATATGGACCAAGATAATTTCCAATAGAATCAGGGCAACCCTTCACATCCGTCAAGCAAGAGAAGAGGCTGGCTTAGGAAGGGATATTCTACGATGGATCATATGCATGTCATAAATCAGGTAATCGAGGAATCTGCGGAGTACAATCAACCTGTCTATATGGCTTGCAAAGGCTATGAAAAGGCATTTGGTTCAGTAGACATAGCAGCAGTCATAGAGGCATTGCGTAATCAAGGAGTACAGGAGGAATACGTGAATATCTTGGCAAATGTCTACTAGGATTGCATTGGTTCTCCACAAGAAAACTAGAAAGTTACCTATCAAAAAAAGGGGCAGCAAGCAGGCACAATCTCTCAAATGCTATTCACTGCATGCTTAGAAGATGTATTCAAGCATAAACAGCTCATATTTAAGCAACCTTCGTTAGCCGATAACATTGTCCTACTTAGCAACAATGGGGACGAATTACAACAAATAATTGAGGACCTTAACCGAGAAAGTGTAAGAGTGTGGTTGAAGATTATTATGCAGAAGACAAAGATAATGTTCAATAGCCTGGCAAGATAACAAGAATTCAGGATCGACAGTCAGCCTCTAGAGTTGGTAAAGGAGTACGTTTATTTAGATCAATTACTCACAGGGGACCCTGATCATGAGAAGGAAATTTACAGAAGAATAAAATTGGGTTGGAGTGCATACAGCAGGCATCGCCAAATCCGGACTGGGAGCTTACCACTGTCGTTGAAATGCAACGTGTACATTCATTCCATTCTACCGGTGTTAATATATGGGGCAGAAACTTGGAGCTTAACACAGAAGCTCGCGAACAAGATAAGGACTGCACTAAGAGTGATGGAACGAAAAATGTTAGGCCTAACGCCAAGAGATAGCAAGGGAGCGGTGTGGATCAGAGAGCAAACGGGGATAGCTGATATTCTACTGGACATTAGGAGAAAAAAATGGAGGTGGGCAGGCCATGTAATGCGTAGAATGGATAACCGGTAGACCATTAGAGTTACAGAATGGAAACCAAGGGAAGGGAAGCGCTGTCGAGGACAGCAGAAAACTAGGTGGGGTGATGAGGTTAGGAAATTTGCAGGTGCAAGTTGGAATCAGCTAGCGCATGACAGGGGTAATTTTAGATGACAAGGTGAGGCTTTCGTCCTGCAGTGGACACAAATATAGGCTGAAGAAGATGATAATTAATCAAAGCACTATATTTTTCTGGTTTCTAGGTTTCTTCTTCTCTAACTTTTTTTTGTCGCTGTGTGTAGTAACATGTGCAAACTTACAAATTCTAAGGTAATGGTGCGCAAATTGCTGAAAAGAACAAATATTTTCAGGAAAATTATGTCACACAGTAGGATTTTGTTTTCTCAAGCAGAGGAACCTGAAAATTGAACTGGTGTGGTTTATTGCTCCAAAAAGAGGAAGGTACATATTCCCACGTCTATGTTCCCAATTTACAAAAAGACTGTGATAACGCATGGTCTGTGTTAGCTGACATTGGGAGTGTTCAAGTACATATTTCCTGTAGAGAATGCCAAACAATAAGCAATGTACACCATTGCAACATTTGTTCAACCAATACACTCCACTGGAGCATCGACCGCACAGCATGTCAGCGCCTCATAATGGTAAAAGTGGCGAAATCAGCAGTAGTATGCAACAACTAAGCGCTATATTTACCGTAGGAACTCTAATGTGATTGGCCAGGAAAGAAACTGGAAGTCAAGCGTGTACCTGGAGTTTCGCGATATACGTACAATCAGCAGGACACACGAAGTTGCGTAGGCAAGCTATTCGAAAAAATGACTCACAAACGACTAAATTGGTTCCTGGAAAGTGCAACATTTTACCCGGAAGAAATGACTGCCTTCCGACAAAATGGGTCCGCAATTGTCAATGTCATTACCTTGGTCTCATCAACTGTAGAGGAATTGGTCTGTGGAAACACAGCTACTGTATTATTTTCACGACATTAAGGCAGCATATGACTGGGTCTATCATAAAGCAATACTTGACGCTACGGAAACCCTTCGTCTTGGAGGACGGTTTTACGCATAGATTGCAGACTATCTTCAAGGACGTCAACATTTCTGTGTACCCCGGATGGCTCCACGGCGCTTTATGACGTCGAGAAGGGAGTGCCAATAGGAGCTGTGTTAAGCTCGGTATTATTTAATTTAGTCCTCATTCATCTGAGAAGAAACCTGCCCCTTGGCGTCAGAATCGCACTGTGCGCGGACGACATCTGCATTTGGAGCGCAGCGCGTTCCCACAGCACCACCCAACAACGTCTCCAGAGAGCGCTGGCAAATATTCGGCCTACTTATATCCAAGTGGTCTGAAATTATCCCCCGACAAACGCATTGCTATGACTTTCACGCGGAGGCGTATGGAAAAATACCCACTAGTGTTGGCGGGTCGTACCTTTCCATAAGTGAAGACACAAAGTTTTCTTGGAATGACGATCGATAGGAACCTCACACGGTCGCCTTAAGTGAAAAAACTGAGATTTCCTCGGCGTCGCACGTATTCCGATTTTTAGCCGTACCAAAGTGGGGCAGCAACGGTCGATCAATGGTGCTCCTCCATAAGGCCTACGTCACAGGAACACTACGGTATTGCCTTACGATCCCGCATAAATTGTCTCCCACAAGCAAAAGAAAACTTGAGGGAGCACGGAAGAACTGCCGTCTAGTATATGTCTTGGCCTTCCGAAGGGGTCATCCCGCTCAGGAACTGTAGCAGAAGCTATCTTCGCAGGAGGCACTTCGAATTCACCTCAGACACGTCACTCATACCAAGACCCACTTTTTAAGGGATATTTCTCGAACCCGTGCTACATCTAGCTTTGGGCAGGCTGTCGGAAGCATATCTACTTCAATTCCTGTTCAGGCGTTACAAATTATGCCACGAAACATTTCATCTACAAGGGCAACGATTCTAGTTTCGTCTTGAGCGAGTGACATCATCTACTTCAGCAGAGTTTTATGGCATTAAGGAGGCCTTTGCGTGTGTACTTCGACAGCAGGCGCCCAGTGCATGGGTGATTTTCACGGATTCAAAAGCAGCCCTACAAAGTATGTGGAACAGACGCAAGGGATGTAATAACCAACCTGCAGCATTTGTCATTGCTTATCTTCACCACATGGCTAAGATTGCTGGGCATTGCATCAAGTTCCAATGGATACCTGGCCATGCCGGTATTTCGAGAAATGAAAAAGTGGATGAAGCTGCCGGAAATGTACTCGAATACGGCAATTTCGGAACAATATTTTTTACCAAAGCCGACGCCTCAAACACGGAAAAAAATATGCCTATTAAGAAAAAGACCACCTCCGGAATCTGCCACGTCATCAAAATAACTTTCTGGGTTATATTGACCCAGAAATGAGATCAAAAATTCAATGACCACTTCCTCGATATTTAGAGACATTGTACCGTTGTCTTCGACTGAACGTGTCATACACGAACCATTATCTGTACCGTATAGGGCGTACCACTAACCCCTACTGTGATAACTGTGGCAACTTAGAGACAATGGATCACATATTACTAGAATGCCCCGCGTACCGCTACGAGGCAATTTTTGAACAACAAATGGACATGATTTGCCACGATCCGTTAACATTACCTAGCATCTTAGGTCCAATGCCCGGCCCTTCAAAACAGTGGCGGGTTTTGGATTTATTGTTCAAATACCTGCCAGAAATTGGTCTTGTCGGAAAGCTTTAAAGATTCACCATTTCATATAGAAAAGTCAAAATTTATCCGCCATCTCACCTGTTAATATTAGTATCAGGTCCACTTGCGCATTTCATATTTATTTTTATTCTATTTGTTTCCCACTCTCCCCTGGAATCTTTTAATCCCATTCCTCATCCCTATATAGAGTAGCATGCCAGCTGTTGTATACGCGCCGGCCATTATCTCTGTTTTTCAATTAAGAGTCTCTCTCTCTAAATGAACGAACCCTCCCTGCGTCTTACGCCTGGTGCATGCGTTACTGTGATGTCAGGTTCTTCTGGTGTGAATTGTTACACTGAGGCAGAGCCTCCGTTCAGGAAAGACAAAGCCATTTTCTTTTTCAAAACAAACTTAATATTCAAAGCAAGAAAAAGGAGGAAAAGAACAGAACACTAAACAGAACACAGAAAGTACATAAAAACCAAAAGTACAATTAACCCCGTTAGTCCACGCGAGAAGAGTCTCAATCAAAACAAAGAAACAAAAATCATCGAGTCTTAGTTGCTCGGGCACTTGCGTTGACGGCGTGCACTAGCACTTGCGTTGACGGCAGTAGTGACGTGGCAGGCAGTGGCATGCGAGGGACGCGGACGCGCATTAGAGCCAACCCGGACGTCCGAGTCCAAGGTTGTCGGAGTCGAAGACCGCCCAAGTCCGACCGCTGTAGCTGAGCGGCGCCCGTACTGGTTCGCTGGCTCGCGGCTTCGCCCTGGCGCCTCTCGCCAGCGTCGTTCCAGGCCTCTGGTCACCCCCAGGTGACCTCTGCTCTCCGCACGGCGGCTCAGGAACAGCAACAGGAACGCCAACAGGGACCGGAACGCCAACAGGAACAGCCACAGGAACAGGAACGCCAGCAGGAACTGGAACGCCGGCAGCAGCAGCTGCCGCAGGAATAACTGGGCCTTACGCTCGGCGTATCTCTCCAGGGACAACCGGGGTCGTGCTGGTTCTGTTGAGGCTCTCGGGTTCGGGTCTGGACCCCGACGACACCGACCTCGACACCAGCGATCTTTGCCCCCTGTCTCCGAGCGATCCCGCTTCGAGCGTCCCAGTCTCTTCTTCTCCCTCCTCGTTCCTCGTACCACAGCCCGTGGTTTCGTGTCGACCACTGATTGGTCGATTCTCTTTCTCCCTCGTCTGGTCGCTCGTGCCACCGCCCGCCAACATCGTCGTCTTTGTCGGCGACTCGATGGTGTTTGGAGCAGACGCTCCTACGCAGTGCGTTGACGCTGTCTACTCACTCATGACAGTTACATGCCAACATCTACAAAAACAGGTATTTCTACTTTGATTTGGTCGGTGTACGTCTTTTCTTGTCGCGCAAGCTCATATACAATGTTCAGTTTGAATGCAATATCCTACGCTGTTCCCTTCGGTAGTGCACATGCTCAGCCTTTCAATGCGTAAGCATTCTTAGTCGACTCATCCCGGAAATATGTGCGTCGGTCCGTCGGCCTGTCCGTAACGCGTAACACGATGGGGTCCATAAGGAAAAACTGAATACATTCTAAAAGAAAAATTTGGCAAAAAATGGCGGCTAGCTTTGCATGGCGTTGCTGTTGCAAGGCTGAAGGCACAGCGGAGCTGTATTTTCTGTTATTCGACGGTTTTGCTAAGCTCGGCCAGGACTTAATTCCCGCTTGTTCCGCAGGTATTCCCGCTGCTGTTGTCTTCTCTCGAGATACTCGGGGTCAAGCTCGGCTAGTCGACGTCGTTTTGCTTCCTATCAACTCGGCTGCAAAACGACGAAGAGGCCAAGTAAACACGCTGTCACGCTCCGCTTAGTCGGCTTTGTAGCGGAGCGAGGGATGCGGTCTTCGTTCCTCTGCCGGTATGAGCGTTGTGCGCAAGCGCAATGGCGTTGCCGCTAAGCGTTTGTGGCATTTGCTAGCATATGCCGGTCTGAGTGGAGCGAACAGCAAGCGCTCAGCTAAAACACTCTAATGCCTTTTCGCGCTTATCGCGCTTTGTCAGTTGTCAGAGCGACGGTGCGCTCGCGTTACCAACGGGATCAGCCGGCCGTGAGCGGTGGATGATGCGATTAGTATACAATAAGTCATAAGGCGTCGCTACAAAATCGCGGCCGAGGAGTGCTTACTTTCTTGGATCTACCCATGGCGACACCAAGCTTGAATCCGCGACACGGAGGTCAGCCTTTATATACAGCTACTGGTATCGCCGCCTTTTTTTTTTTCTTTTGACGCGGCGACACGAGTAGCTATTGACGGAGTTGATCACGTGGTGCGCAATGACGTCACGGCTTGGCGCAGCAGAGAAGAGCTCAGCGCAGCCAGGTACAGCGATACGTGGCTGGGCGGGAGCGGCGCGGGGCTTGGGGTGGTGGTGGTAACAACTTTATTAGAATTATGGGGCTCTATAGCGTAAACTGATTCCAAACTGTTTATATTTCAAACTCCTGACGTCAAATTTACGTAATCATCAACGCAAGCGTCGGGCGGTGTCCCGCAGCGTTGTCCGAACAACCCACTCAAACACGCTCCTCGTTTATAGGAGGTCACCTTTGTTCATTATCAAAAACAATAACATTGGCTACACTGAGTGGTTTTTCTTATCTAATCGGTTGGCAAGAGGCGAGGAGCACGCTCTAGTGGAAAGAGTTTCGATGAGGCCGAGCCACAGTGAAAATAGATAACCGCATGAAGAGGTTGGTGCCGGCTTCTCCGATTGGTCCGCTTCGCCCTACTTACCTTGCGGTGGCTGGTCGAAAATCGTGGTGGCGTGCAACGGAAGGATAAGAATGCCGCTAAAATGGATCCTCAGCAAGGAAGAGTTAGCAGAGCGATGTCGTATGCATGCCGAAAAGGCTCGGTAACGTTTTACTGCCACGCAAAACGGTTTATCATGCGCAAATGCTCACCGGCAGGTGCGAGTAGCGAGGGCCTGAGCGATCGGCGGGCAGCCAAATTCTATTCCTTTCGGAACGGGGCAGTCTGTGGCTATTAAGAAAAATTTTCAGCTTTAACGCGAGAGCGTTAAGGCTCCGTGTCGCAGAAAATCCGGTGTCGGCGTCGGCACTGGCGCCTGCGCCCAAGGAAATCGTCCCCAACCACGTTTAGGTGTGATAACGGAGTAAGATAAGACAGGAGCGCCGACTCCGCTCGTCTGGAAGGGACACATTCTGCAACGCCGGTTCCTGCTTCACAGCGTGTTCGCCAGATGGCGCTACGAATGAAGAAAAACTCTGCAGCGGAGAGGCGGGCCCAACAAACCGAAGGACCAAAGGCGCGGGGACTCTCTCGCGGCGCCAGCTTGCCTATCCGTTTTGTCGCCTGCTCCGCGCACGCCCTGACGCCTGTAGCGCACATAGCTCTTGCGGTTCACGGAGTGACGTTAGCAGGAGAAATAAGTCATGTATCATTTTATCTAATTTATTTTATACAGGCCAAATGCAGGGCATTTGTCCGGTGGCCCACATGGAACTTTACTAGGCACAGGAACAGAAAGTAAACAAATTACGGAAACTAAGACGGAAAGAAAAACTATAGCAAATCGTAAGACGATATAACAACAGTTCGGGTGGTCTCAAGCAATGACGGACGACAGCGAAAAGAAGTTTTTATGAAAAAGCTGTCGTTTATCACTCTTTTTTATCTGAGCACGCATCAAGTGCTAAGATGCTTCGCTATCTTCTTTGTTTCTCGCGGTGCTTTTCGTGTCGCCCGGTTCTCTTGCGAGCAGAATCGCCACATTCTCATTAAACATAATAATTGGGAATTCCTACCAGTGTTTCCTGCTCATTATTTCACAAGAGAAGCTCTGATTATGTGTCTGCATAACTGGGGGAATCATCTCGAAGGCGAGACTGAGAATTTACAGGGTAGCCAGCCGGTATTTACACTGGCTAACCTCCTTGTCTTTCTTTCCCTTTCTCTCTCTCTCTACATTACGGCATGTCTCTAAATAAGGAAAGGCACCTGCACTGTGTGTAGTTGTAGACAAATTTAAATTGAGCTCCTCTCGTACTTCCGCATTGGCGTCTTCTGGTTCCTCCTGGCATTCAGCATCATTGAGCTACGCCAGGCTTCCCTAAACAAATTGAAGGAACGGCTCCGCTTCGAAGTCGAGGCACTTTCTTTACATCTAGTAGGACATCACCTTTGTCTTTGCTGAAGTAACTATCAAGAATAAGCTGCTTCTCGAATTGTCGCGTACATATTTTGTCCATTGCTTTAAGTGCTCACTTACATTCAGGAATTTTTTGACGCCACTGGTGCAGTAGTTGAAGACCAGATGGCGCCACGAAGAGCGAAAACTTCTCGCGTCCTTTGCCATACCCAGACTTACAGCCGCGAACAAAACACTGTCCTGTTGCTCAGTCTCTTCACGCACAAGTATCAAGATACCTTGTTCCGTCAGGCATCAATAAACATACTGCAGACGTGGTAAACAAAGCGAGGAAGACGAAAATTTCGCACCTTCGCTTCCGCGCAGACGTAGAGGAGTGAAAAACATTTACTTCTGTTGTGTCTTTTTGTACAGCATCATTTATGGTCTGTTTCCTCTAAAGACATCTAAAAATGCTTTCTATGCGTGCATAAAAGCGCTACCGCATGTTTATTTGCGCTTTTATTATTTGTGCGCATATATTTTTTGTGTTTGATTGCTTTCAAATTGAGACGGCCGAGGGTCCACGTTTGTAGCAGACAACACGCTCTACGGGTGCCGCGCTGCCGGTTCTGCGGCGCCGTCGCCGCCGGTCTCCGCCACTCAGCGCATGCGCACACGGAAGCAAGCTGTTGAGTGTTTTCCACGCGCCTCGACAGATGGCGCTACGCGATGCATAATTTACGTTACATGGTTTGTCCCGAGCGAATGCGTTGCGCGGCGGCGGAGTCGGCGCTCCTGTTTATCTTACTCCGTGGGTATGATACACCATTCTATCATTAATGTTGCTCATACCTTGTCTTGCATTCTTGGCAAAGCTATTCCTCAGAATTTTGAGAATGGCAATCCACAATCAAATGTCATGAAACAAAACTCCCACAGCGCATTCCTTTTATGTTAAAGCTTCTCAGACTGAAATATGAAAAGTGCGAAACAAATACGGAAACCTGGAAATGATGGAATTTCTTTGGCACGGTTGTGCACAATCTCTGGGATCGGCCCACGCAAGAGGCCGCGTTTCCACCAGAAAGCTCACCTACGTGCATAGCGTTCACTGCCAGTGTTTGCCAGTAACCATTACTGTTGCATAAGCTGCAGTCGCAGGAACTATGAGTAGCAGTCAGGGATCTTTGGATGCTATCACGTTTCACTCTCTTGTTTGGCAATTTAATGCATTTTTTTCGCCAACACGTCACTTGCACGTGGTGAGCTTTCGCGGTTTTGTGAGGTCACGGGACAGACAGGTGAAGTGGCTGTAACCAGAACACGTTGGACCAATAGCACAGGGATAATGATGAAAAGGCGTCGAATCAGGAATGATTATTTTTCTTTTGTATGGTATTATCATGCATAATCAGTGTGTACACGTTATATGAGATGGGGAGCTAGCGTGGTTTTCGTGACGTCGCGTGATAGAAAGGCAAAGTTGGGAGTGGCGCGAAAATGTTTTGACCAATCGTGGAGGCTGATTGCAGAAATTGGAATAAAAACAGTTTGGAATCATTTTACGTTATAGCGCCCCTGCTCAGGTAAGGTCTGGCAGGCCCGAGTCCTAGGATGGCCCCTCTCGAGGAGCGACCCTTTCAGCCCAGGCGAGGAGGGCTTGCTGTCGTCTTTCATCTGGCGTTCTCAGCGGCTCCTCCCACGTCTGTTGTGAGCGAGCTGGCTTGGGAGGGGGTAAACCCTCGCGCCCCCAAAGAATGTGATTTTCGGTAGCCAATGTGTGAATTGTGCAGTTTTTACATATTGGGTTTCATTGCCCGTTGGTAATTATGGTCACCAAATGTGGGCGGGGGAACCAATTAGTTTGGATTCGACGCAGGCTCGAGGCTTGTGCTCACGGCTTGGCGGCGGGGATGCTTGACATCATGCCAGCTGCGCCCGGTTGCCATGGCGACGCACTCATCGCTCGGCAAGGGTTTTTTTTTTTTTTTTGATTCAGCCGAAACATTACGCCCGGCTTAAACAACTCCGTTGTTAAAAACGTTGGCGGTGGGGAGTTCCGAACCTCTTACCCAACGCTCGTAAGCCGAGTAACTTACCCACTTGGCTAAACACATATGATCGCAGAAGGCAAATATATCTGATCCATATGAGAGTGCTGTACGACATTGTCTGCGTTGTCACAAAGGCCAGTGTGTTAATATAGATGATAAGGAGTGAGGAGGGTTATATGGGTCTGATCGCGGTTGATAATGGTTCGACAAGGAGGCATACAGTCTTAACGAGCAATAAGGGCTTATAATGGCGAGAGATCTTATGATAAGGTTGATCAGGACCGATAAAGGTTGATAAGGGTGGCATCAAGTCCGATAAGGTTTATAAGGTTCGATAAGGATTAATAAAGGTCGGATCACGTCTGATAAGATTGATAAGAACAGAGCAGGGTCCGATCGATTCTGACGATGTTAGTAACGACCGATAAGGGTTATGAAGGGTTTATAAGGGTCAGATCGAGTGCGATAAAGTTGATAACCACCAATAAGGTTTTATAAGGGTGAGATTAGGTCCGATAAGGTTGATAAGGAGAGATAAAGGTTGATAAGGGTCGGAGCGGTTTCGATAAGGTTGATAACGACCGATAAGGGTTCACAAGGGTCGAATTGAATCAGATAGGCCTGATAGCAACCAATAAAGGTGGATAACGGTCGTATCAAGAGCCAAAACAGATTACAAGGCAATAAAGTACATATTTATTGGATCATCGACTGCTTCGTCAATCGCGGTAAGTAACATACGTCGCGTCGTATGCGCGGAGATGAGCAAGCGGCAGAATGCTTACGCATATTGAGACAACCCAAGATGAAGTTCCTGCATAATTTCTTTTATACACGAAGCCCCGTCACGCGCCGAGGCAAACATCCAGGCCACGCCGCTACAAGCATTTCCACTCATAGCTGCAGCTTCTGCTTTAAGGACAGTACCTCCGACGTGCTCATAAATTTCCGTTCTTCTTTTATTCTTTATTTCCTGGCGCATGCGCAGGTTCCAGAAATGCGAGCAAAAAATAGAAGGCGCATGGCAGATCCTAGTCGTTGATGGCGAGATCCACCGACAAGGTCCTCTTTGCGCCGATCGGCTGCATGCATATGGTTATGTCGCCGCTGCCGCCGGAAACCCCATCTGCGGAACACAGTGGAAGCAATCAGAGCGCGAGCCTTTCGAGTCGGCCGGACCATCACCGGCATCGTCGTCGCTTTTCCGGCAAATGCCTCTTCTGCTCTTGACACGTAGCCAGAAATGCTCTCGGCAGGAATCTCAGAACTATCGTTTCCTTTATCCTGGCGTATCTGCGAAAACTAAAAAGAAAGGAAGAGCACGCAAACTCTGAGCGCGCGCTGAAAGCGTGTGGCGTGTGGGGACGTCCGGAATAACGTAGAGTGGGCGCATACTCGGCAGGTGGCGCAGGTGCTAAAATGTCGCGCACGCTTGTTGCTTTTTTCCCCCTTTTTTTGCGGTTTTGCTAGAGCTCCGGCGACGCGGTGAGCGAGCAATGTGAACGACGCGGCATCTCGGCGAAGGAAACTTCTAGTCGCTGCTGCCGCCGAATTCCTCAGTGTGAGACGCGGCATTAGCGCGGTCGATGCTCGCGTGTTCTGGTTAAAAATGTTTCAAGTCTCGCATTGCTTCTTTTTCTGTGTGCGTCTGAAAGAACTGGCTCCTCACTCGTATTAATTATGCATTTATACACAGTCGTCCGGCTCATCAGCATTATTATTTTTCCGGGTTTGGTAATGACAAAATCGTCGAATGTAATTACGTGATATTTGTAGCAATTGCGAAAAGGAATTTCTTGATAGATTTCATCTTTCTCAAAAATTCATGATCGTTGGTGAAGGAGATACAAATGAAAATTGCTTTAGCAATGCTTGGCCGGAAATCTGAGATTTGCCTTCTCTATTTATTTGCGGTGAGTAAAATATAGTGCTTTTTGAAGAACTTGTCAAAGCGGTCTTAACTTCTCTCCTGGAATTGAAAATATAGACTTGCCCATAACACAGTCATCCTCCATTTGAACATCGCTAGCATTTGGGACTTCTGTTGTACTGTATCAATTTAGTTCGAAGTAAGGTTAGTACACGACCAGATTGCGCGAAGATATGCTGGATAGTTTATGCCAATGTGCTTTTAGGTATTTCATTCTCAAATTAGTGAGCTTGACCACAGTTACTTTCTTGTGATGAGCCAAGTGTTATTTGACGCCATAACTATTTGTTTACCTCAAAACGAACCTCATTCTCTCAAGTATCTTACAAGTTATGACCCTCGAGCTCATTTTGGCCCTTTTAACTTTTCCTAGCTACGAATCTAGAGATTATTTAATCAGCATAAGCCAAACTTTATTGAAACACTGACTTCTTATTCACGCATTTCATGGAGAAGATTGAATGATTGAACGCTGCCCAGAATTGTTGCAGGAAGTTTGTGATTTCTTTCCTGACAGTGTTTAAGCTACGCCATATTGATAGAAAATTTATAGCCTTACTTTCTCGCACTTCTACTCCCAACAGCATGACTCTTGCTAGCGCCATGCACCGCTAATAACGTGAACACAAAAACATTCGATCCAAATATGGAGGGTTAATTCAAAGTTAAATTAATAGTAATTTTAATAAAAGTCTCTAATAATATGATAAGATCAGCTTGCAAATGGGGTGTATGCTTTTTAGAGGGCACAATTCTTGCGGACACGTGGAATAAATAATGAAAAACTAACAGGAATAACTAAATTAGCATTCTTCATTTAACGAATATAGCAATCTTTATTAGGTACTTGAAGACAATCGTACACGAAGACAACGCTATTTAATTAGGTTCGTTTAACACTCTTCTGTTCGAAGATATAATTATATTTGAAAATCAGTGCTGTATGTCTTGACAAAAAGAACCCCCTATTTGACGTAGATCATTCCTTAAGGGGATCGAGCACTGGCGACGGAGACGCTACGGCAACTTGTGTGCACGGATGAAATACGGTTACATCATCCGAAATGGAGGCCAAGAAAATGGTACATTTTGGATGAAAATATACACGCACCTGTATCAAAGTTTTCTGTAGCTCTATGCATCCGGCTAAGCAATGGCCATGCGCTCATACGTTCCACCTCGCTAGTTCTCAGTCAGGCCAGAATCTGGACACACGTATACCTCAAGATAATCGGTCAATCAGCTGACGCGAAATCGCAGCATGTGCTGCTGCAAACTGTTGCCAAGGGTCTCTGGGCTATGTGTTACGGTGCTACTGCTGGCGCGCCAAATTTCAGCGCCTGGTTGCCAATAGACAAGAATTTGTAGCGCTTTTATGTGGATTCCATCGTTTGCCAGGCTCTCCGGCAATTGTAAAAAAAGCAGAATAACAACAGCGATAACACTGTGCCGGTTCTTATCGAAAACCTGCCACCAGTGTTTGCAAGCCATGGCCTCTGTCGTTAGCTGCCCCGACATCAATCCCGCAGCACAGCACGCAGCGCCGACAGCTGGCGACGAGGTTGAAATTAAGTTCACTTGGTTCTAGTCGGCGGTGCTAGCGTAACAGATTCAGGTCTACAGAACCCCAACGTAGAATCTGGGTTAAGCTTGTAAGTGCTGTATTCCGGCTCTCGGCTTTCAGAAACGGGACTTTATTCCAGACAATTATGAACATTGGAAGCACCGCCGCATGAACGCTGCCGTCTTTGAACACGTGTCCGTGCCTCCATTGAGAACCTTCTGGCTTAGCCTTGTCGGTAGCGGACGACGTCCTGAGTAAATGCGTAAAAGAGCTGATTTCCCTTTCTTGGTGAAATAATATTCGCCATTTATCCAACGCTTTCAACCGAAAAAAGCTCAAACGGAACGTTAGTGAGGGTGATTGTTTACACAGGGCATCATTTTAGATTGATAGTGGGGTGCAAATCCGCAAATTCGGCGAGTTTGCCTCTCCCGATGTAGAGATAGCTAATGATGCGTTGTTTTCTCCTATTGTCTCTTAACAAGAGATTGCACTTACCACCTCAGTGTTTCGTAATCAGGGATTATGGTTGCTATGGGTCAGCAATAAATGCATGATACTGTTGCCATTGCCGCTGAAATTGTTCGGATTCCTTCATGCAACCATTTGTTATTCTGAACGTGCAATAAACTGATATTTCTCAGAGATTCAGCAGAGCTATATGTTCGCATCAAGATCCGACCACTTAGCTACGCTATTCTTGTATTAACTTATCGGTTACCAAGCTAGTCGATCATACAAAAAAGAAAACGAATAGAAATAGCTACTTTGCACCAAAAGTGTTTCGATCTATTGCACTTCAACGAGGCTGCACTGGGTTGAGGATACTGCGCTGTACTTGACGTACAAGGAGCGAAATTTGGAGTCAAACAACACCTAACTATCCCTGTAAATAGCAAAGTATTAGAAAATGTATCTCTATTGAAGTGGCACTTGCTTTCCTATCATGACATCAGTAAGATAACGCAATTACGTGTACCTACATGGCGTGAAGTTTCTGACTTGCATGCAAAATGCGCTATAGCAAACGCGATATCTTCGGTAAAGTACGATAATGCGGCGACACCAAACGTGCACGTGCGAAAGGACACTCAGTTTATCTTAGCTAAATGCTTGCAACTCTTAATATCGCATTCATATCGGAGCTAAGCACATATTTTTCAAACGTCAGTGACCCTATCTGTAAGTATTAAAATTCATATGTGACCGGCAACCATTTATTTACTTAAAGGCACTGTGTTCCCGACGCGCGAACTCGCGCATTATCTTATAGATACTACAAGTACGCTGATATAGGATAGTATCGGAAGATACTTTTTCTGCTTTATCATGCCATGCTTTGCTTCTTATATGTGATACGTTATCATAACCAGTCAATAAAGTTAGCACAAGACCACTCTTTTTTTTGCAGCAATTTAGGCATTCGGCTGCTCTTGGAAGTAATCGACTGCACACAGATCCTGGCGATTGTGCAGAAAGGGTCCAAGCTCAATGGCACATACCGGGGAGAAGAAATAAAGTAAGGAAGGAAGGAAGGAAGGAAGACAGAAAGAAATGAAAAAAAAGAAAGCAAGCACGGTGCTTCGCACACCCGCATTGGATATGCTACACGCTTGATCACGGATCACATTACACGCAGATCACGTGACACATGCGCGTCCAATCAGGTTCGTTTGGTGATGTCGCGAGGAGGGACATGGAAGGAAAGCGGGTTGGCGCGCGCTCCTCCGGGCTTCCCTCGCCTCAGATCAATTTCGGCGTGGTGCGTTCTGCAAAGGAGCAAGCTGCGTTTGATGAACGCCGGCGTGAACTCGCTAGGAAAAGGGCTCGTCATCGGACGTGCCGATTCTAGCGTGAGGGCTTCCCCAGCCGAGGCTCGCCGTCAGCGAAGAGCCGACGATCCCGAGGCTAGGGCTTCCGAAGCCAAAGCCCGCCTTCAGCGACGAGCAGAGCATCCTGAGGAGAGGGCTTTCGAAGCGGAGGCCCGCCGTCAGCGACGATCAGAGAATTTCGAGGCGACGACTTCCGAACGTTACCCTGACGAAGGTCAGATACACACACGACCAGCTTCGCTTTCCCCCATTTTCTCGACAGGGGATGGGCTGGAGATTTTTTTGAGAAGCAGCCACTAACCGCTTTAAGCGGTGTGTAGGTTGGGTTCGTCGTTGTGCGGAGATTCCCAGTGTTGGATTCAAAATTATTGCTGCGATTGCAAGATTTAATTGCAGTTGTATTTGGGATCACAATCGTTCTAAAATAAACAATTAATATAGGGTTATTCTCGAATAGGATGTCTTCATGTATGTAACGTTCAAAAATCGTAATCACAGCATTTATAAATGCTTGCTAATTGTTTATCTCTAACCCTGCTCGTTCACAAATATTTGACTCACGAAAGTACATAAACCATCCATGCAAGCATCATTTGAGCAGGTAGGGAGTCCTCCAATTAAAGTTGCAATAGCTTTGATTTGAATGTCCTGTACGTGGTTTTCTTGAATATATGTGAAGCAGATTTTCTTTTATAACAAGATAAAGGAAACGTTCTGGTAGGAACGGCAATTTTGAAACAAATTGGGGGAAGAACGGACATCGACCTTTAAAGGAGACCATTTATTTGAGCTGCAGTGCTTTCGTTACTATCTTTAATCTAGCAAAATTTCAACACAGCGGCAAGGTACGTATAGTCGCACTATCATCCACAAGGTGGAATAAAACGTTCACGTTTACGCTGGATACATTTGTGCAGTCATCCAGAAAGCTTTACGCTGGAGCACATGCTGCTGCGTTACCTCGTGCATGACCAACGACAGAGTGCAACGAAGAGGGAAAGCTCCTGGCACGAAAGCTTTTTCTATTCTATTTTTCCAATTTTTCTATTTGTATTTGTAGTTGTATTCCGGTGATTCATCAGTAAGTTTTTTTTATGAAAAGCTCCATTTTTACTCGCAGATTTTTCATTTGCAATTATACTTGCGCTTGCCGCAGCTTCTTTTATTGTTGCTTCCTTTTCGTGCTTTCAAAACTGTGAAACAGATTATCTCCATACTTAAAAATATTCGTAATGGCAAATTGTGATATTATACTTAGATGCTTTTTACTATACTGTGATTTGTATCAAGAACAGGAAGGACGCTACATTTATGCATGTACCTTAGACACAACAACAAACATTCGCCGACTATTACGATACTCCCTAATGCGCAATTGCGCGCAGCTCTAATACGTGTTTTCACTTCGCGATGTAATGGCTGGCGCGGACAATCTGTCTCGTACGGCACGTTGCAAACGGAGCGAAGTCTGGCGTGACTGCCTCGTTAATCCGGAGATCGCCAGAGCCAGCGCGTGAGTGACGCGTAGGTGCGATTCATAGCAGCCGCCGCAGACAGACTTCCCGAAACCCGCGCTACGCTGGCGTCATCGTCACCGCATTAGGGCGACGATGGCGACGATGGTTTTTCTCACGCTTTCGCCATACCCTCCTCCTCTGTTTTCCGCCCCATGGTTCCGCTGCACCCTTCTCTCTGCTTTCATCCTCGCGTCTTTCTTCCCCCGCTGTGCTCCGCGTTCGCTCTTTCATCTTTCGCAGACGCTTGCCGCAGAAACGGGCACTTTAGTAGCAGCGCACGAACATATTGCCTCGAAAGTTAAATTACATCTATCAGCAACTTTTGGAAAACGTCCTTCCACACTAACTCCTCAAGTGGTGCTTGCGCGGCTGCATTATATAGTTTGAGCGACACATTTCTCGCGGACAAATATGGTCAATTATTGCGTAATTAGCAACTATTTAATTTGTAAATAAAAGTTAGGTTCGCAAATATGGTATACATCGTATTTGGTACTTTAGGAAAATCGTTCAAAATTTAAGACAATAACCACAGACAGCTGATTGTCTGAAATAATTCTAGAGCGCTTGTGTTCCAAGATAAAAATGGTCAGTGTTGTCACGGTCGGATAATTTTGCCTTCGGAGGCGGGCTTCGAGACACAATTACGAATACCCAGCTGATTTCGTACAGAGCGCCAGTCTAGGAGGTAGACGCTGCGGACAACAGTGGCGCTCCGACTCTTGGCTCAGAAAAAAAAAAAACAGCTCTCTCGCCACCAAAACAATCAGCTGCGCAATCAGCACCAATGCAATCAGATTTGTTTTTGTGCGAAGATGTCCGCAGCTGAAATGAAAGAATGGACATAGTAGGCGCCAACTTCAAATATGAATATATTTGCACGCAACCGATCTATAAGTATAAAGCAAAGTAGAGTTGTCTTCTAATGCATTTGTCTTCAAGTACTGAATATAAATTACATCAAAACCACGAAAGAAAAGAACAAATCAAATAAGAATTCTTTGTTATTCATTCATATCATGACCCCCCTGTGTCACAAATGTTGTTTCTTAAAAAGCACATGTACACCTGCGTAAGCACGGTTTGAGTTTGAAGCATAGATCGTTTATTGAAGGTATTGGTATGTAGTTTACCTTCATTATTGTATCTCCTATAGCCAACCGTTAGACTGCCTATATGATTTATAGATTTGTGAAACATGTAACCAAGGCAAAATTAAAAAGACCTCAAAGAGATCAGAGGCAACACAAGCGCTGGCCAACTGGCCTGTTATTTACAATGCGGTACACCGGAAAAGTACACATACGAACGGGAATTATAACCAAGCACGGTAGTGACTCTTCCTCTGACTAGGTACTCATTGTTTTTGTTTAGATACAAACAAAAGTGGTGCTGATGTAGTTGTCTCCTTCTTCATCGATGGAAAAGACAACAAAGAATACTATTTTTCGTTCTGATTTACACCAATGTAGTGCAGCTGCATTCTCACTCTCGAGTATTAGATGCTAAAGAACTGAGACTACAAGGGCCCTACAAGAGAAGACAGCGGGTTCTTAGAGGAAACAGCAAGGCCGAACGTCTAGTTGATCACTGCCAAAGTTGTTAATGTCGCGTACTGTTAGAGAACATGTTTTGTAAGCTAGCTTTCAAGCAGAACAAAATAGACTGGCCTTTGATACGTTCTGCATTAAAAAATGGCCGAGATAACTGCATTATAATGCATCTGTTAGTATCATTAAAAAAAAGCTAAGGCGTAGCATATAGAGGACGAGTACCACACAGGCTCGGCTAGTAATGAGGTTTGTCACGCTTGCTGCCCAAGGTAGCTAAATGCTAAATATATGTCAGTTCCTGTTCGGCATTCGTTGTGTGTCAGTCATTTGCGTGTTCAATGCTTGATTTTGGCTGGAAATTTATTGTGCGATTCCTAGAGTAGTTTGTACAAGATGTTTATTTTTTGTCCAAGAACCTAAGGGGTGCAACAGTGTGCGACATGATAAGATTAAATACAATGACTTGGCTAAGCAAGCTTCAGAACACGCTTTCTAACGGTACTTTAGAGTTCGTCTAACATAGGCGTTAACAAAGCAATAACAATCGACCTTTTCTAGCGAAAGGGCATTCATATGGTGGCATAGACAGCCACTCTTCAGGCGAGTTTTCTCGCTAGAGCACAAATTATAGTACCGAGAGCTGCAAAGATGGCCATAGAACTGAAGTCTAACGCCAGTGATGACCAAGGAAACATTTACTTCGTTAGACTTTTAGTATTATTGAATAATAAAGCGAACCATATTGGGCATTTGTATACAATTAGCATGATTGATAGCGGAGAGATGTATTGCTTACGCTTGAAAACAGGTCGCCGAAGGCGCCCGAAAAACACTCACTCTAATGAGGACGCGGGTAAACATCGGGGCTTTCTTGAGTGTTTCCGCTCTAGTACATCGTGGGCTTCCAGTTGCACCAACTAGCGCAAGCTCCAGTCCCGGCCACTGACTAGAAGCTTCTATGCAGGCAGCAAAATGGGTAAGTACTTGTCAGGTAAGACAAGTAGATGCGCGTAAAAGAAACGGTTAGGCAGTAGACTACAGTAAGGCAGGGCATCCAAGAGGCGACGAGAGTTTCCCAAACTGAATGCCAGGCATCTCTGTCATGGATCACTAATTCCGAAAAAGGAAAGGAAAGAAGCTACAAACTCATGAAATTCCCCGAGCTAGGAACACACTTGTAGTAATTGGTTTATTTGGAAAATATAGCACGTGAAAGCAAAAAAGGTAATTCGAAGAGAGATAGCGAATTATCTAAAAGCACTTATGGTTATCCTTTATGCGACGGTGTTGGTAACGTTGCAATGTCGGCCAACGCACGATAGACCCGAATGATAGTCGCGCGGCTTTCATCAATTGTACTTAAATCGACCAAATTATACTAAATGCAATACATATAATTCAGCCTGGAGGCTACGTTTTACTGTGAGAGTTAGCTAAAGTATAGTAATATTGGTGTCTATCTACGTATTGCCCCATTATATTGCTCCCCTATGGCCGGCGGCTTAGAATATGATGCATCTCCACTATAGTATAATTTTAGAGACCAGGTCCAGCATCCAATATCTCTTTTTCTTCCGATGCGGCAGAGCAGGAACAAACATGTGATATCCGTTATATTGGGGAAGAGGATCACGTGCAATGCTGCGAGATAAAGAGAGTTTCCTTCATGAGGCCAGTGATCTACCGTCGGAGAGCCAACCAATATTTTTATTGCGGGGTCAATGAGATTTTGACTATGATATCAGAACTTAGGCTTTCGTTATCTATCTACAAAATTGATTTATATTAGCCGTATTTTTGGCTTGAATTTATTCCTTCATTCTAATAAAATGCTTAGCTATATCTATAAATTATCTTCCATCTCTCCATTGATAAATTTCGTTTACAATCTTTCAGAATTATGTTTTCTTCTTTTATATTTAGCTACCTGTTTCATGGCCTATCCTCTAGAGTAGGTATGTGCCACTAAAGTCAAGGCTCCACATCTACACCTACATAGCACCAGCCATAGTTGGATGCATCCGATAACGTTAACGACCCACGCAAAAGTTTGCGTAGGGCATTATGATGAGCTTGCCAAGTCACATGTTCCCGGAATCTGTTCAGGTACCTTGATAGTATAGGCAGCAGTCGTAAATTGTGAGGCTCTGTAATATTTTAATGTCACGGAAGCATCGACCACGACACGTATACGTCAGTGCCGTGTCACGGAGCGCACTTTCGAAACTAGTGAGGGTAGGCGCATGCCCACAGAGCGTCCTAGTGTATGAACCTCTGTGGATAGGTTATAGCAATGAAGCCGGCACAGCCCTTGTTGTCCATCAACTCAAACCTCATTTACAACTGCTTATTCTAACCACTGTGCTCGAAAGAACAGGTGTGCGCATTTATGTTTGCGTTGAAAAGCATAATCTCACAATGAGACACACTGTGGTGGCAAACTTCGGATCAAGCTGGACCACCTGGAGTCTTTTACCGTGCACCCAATGCACAGTGCACGAGTGTCTATTGCATTCCGCCCCCAAAGGAATGTGGCCACCGCAGGCGTGATCAAAACCACGAACTCGTGCTGCAGCAGCGGAATGCCACAGCCACAAAGCTACCGCGGTGAGTTGTTCGAACACTGGAACCGGGTAAAAAGCAGGGGCTGTGTTGAGCTGAAACGGTTATCCAGGTACGTGATGCCCCACTGCCGTTGCTCCTTTTGCAGCCGTACTCTGCGACACGGCGCGTACCGTCGTGTCGGTCAACATTGTCTACATTTACCAGGCTATCGTTCTCGTGCATCAAGCGCTTGCTGTACCCAAAACTTCGTCGGTGTTGCCGTCCACACTGCACATTCGTAACATCTATCTTAAAAAAACACAAAAGAAACCGATTTCTTTAAGCCTTAGGGCCGTATGTGTATGCCCCCTACGGGGTTCCCAAGGAGACGATGTCGTGGTGAGTCTTCACTGCATACGAATTCGGTGGGTTTCGTCCACAGGAGTGAAACATCTTTTTGACTAATCTGTCGAAGTCGAATGTAATCGTCCAGTGCCGATAGCTTGATTTGTCGAGGTGTTGCACTCATGATGCATTTGCCAGTTGCCTCGTGTCTAGGACAATCCCAATTCAGCAAGTTTCGCAGTGGCTTGCTGCTAGCACGTTTTGCGCAACCCTTCGTTTGGCTTGTAAACAAAACAATATAAATGTCTCTTGTGGGGTGATATCATTGTGTTTGTGGCCAGCCTTCTCACAAGCATTATGTTGCTCGTGGTGTCTGCTTCAGGATTTCAACACCAGAAGGGCACGTTAAGTTAGAGTGTGACGCTGGACGTGAATATTGTTATACAATCTTAAGTTGACGTGGGTGCCAGCAATTGCTGAATTATGGGAAGTGATTCATGTGTAAATACCGTAGCAATTAAATTTATGAGATTACATTCAACGACCACCGCACATGCTTGCTATTATCGTTGTCACTTTCGTTTGCTTTTAATACATAAACTCGATCAAAAATTTAATGTATTCGTTATTCATTCTTTCTGGCTGCTTTTCTTAATACTTCTGAGCCTTCAGTATACACCCGATCAATATTATGAAACAAGACTACATATTCCATGGTTGCTTCAATTGATATTAATCGATATCCTTACCAGCGAGATGACTATGTCACAGTGCTCCTTATATGGCATTTAGTTAAGGAGTATTTCCTCTTTCTTAGAGACACTTTCTAAAGTTGTTCTGAAAGGCACCAGCAATATTAGGAGCCTTCACAGCAATTACCAGTCTCGACTCATGTGATACCGAAAGTTGATGCACAAGATCCTTGCAGAATATCTACTACTGTTTTTGTCCTTCCACTGTTGTGCACCATATGAATATTGCGCTCTTTTGAAACATCACCTATCGCGAATTTGACGGTATCATATACCAATCTTTCATGAGTTTGGTGTCCAATGCTTTAGGCAGACCTTTTGTAATATTACACTAATATTATTACACTAATATTATACAAAGGTCGAGGCACAGCCATCTCGAAGTGGGAAGCTTATCAACAATCGACAAAACAGGCCGAATTCACTACTCAGAAAAAGAGCGTTAACAGTGTCTTCGAAATATTGATATTTAGTTCGCGCGATTGTTTGAATATTGAATTGTAATCGCGCAGACAAATTTCAGTTTTTAAAGGCCGGTAGGTGTGTTGAAGTTTCGGAGCTGGCCATCTGTCAGGCGACAGTTTTTCCTTCGTTTTGTATGGTAAAGAACGAATAGAAGGTATTGGGGGAATTATGAACTTTTCGAAAGTGCAATTTTATTATTAGTCTGAAATTGAACGAATAACTTAAAATTCCTTTAGGCGTACCATGTGGCATGCATAAATACTTTAAAACGAACAGAATGCTATCAATATCTCGGGGAAACCAGAAGTTATGTATTTTGACTTGTTTTTGTTGAATATGCGGGCTATAACTGCAATAAAATCGTACCAAGTATTTCCAGGGCTCAAACATCGACCTCGATAAGATAATTTCAAACAATATACACTCTAGTATTCGAAACAGCAAGAAATTGTGACAATTTTGGCATTACCGCAAAAAACACGAACAAAATAATGCTTGCTGCGCGCATCGCAGAATATCATTTCGTTAAATATTTTCACGTGTGCAGAAAAGCCATTATGACCGAGCGTTTAACAACGGCAACAGCACAGACACACCCAAAAAAAAGGTTTTGCTTTTCTTTGAAGCCATTGGTAAAGGCACCTCAAAACTGTTTCGCGAAGTCACTTTGGTTTTTGCTTTTATTAAGCATGCTCGTCACAAGGTTTAACGCGTGAACGAACGTGGGAATGTAAACAATTTGCTTCCAAAGTGCATCGGTAGCTATGCGCATGCTTCGACTGCGGGCCACTGAAAGCGGCCATCAATTTCTCCGTCCATAATTCCATTCACCCTCCCTAACTTCTTCGCATCGATGTGTCATTTTTGGTCGTCGGGTTTCGCGTCATGCAACGCCTTATGAGGCTATAAAGTATATATAACGGCCCTCGTTTATGTGTTGTAAGAAAAGCGGAAACAAACGACATCCACCGCTCGACTTGCTGCGTAATGAGGTGCAAGCAAATAATGCCATCGTAAACCAATAGTGTCGCCCAAGAAAAATAATCGCCACATCTCATCGGAATGTGAAAATAAATTCTCACTGCAGATAACATTCACGGAATTTTTTAAAGAGGCCTTCTTGTTTTTAGGAAGCTGTATCGGGAGATTGCAAATCAGGAATGGGAAAAAAAAGACGAGACCATATCCTAAGAAAGAAAAGTTAATGAAGCAAGGCGAACGCTGCCTGTGGATGTCGTTTCACTTGGGTACTGGAAACAAAAGGGGGCAATGTAGTCACTGCGAGAATTATTTTTTTAATCATTTGGTGAAGTAAACACGTACACTTATTATATGCATTTGTTAGGGCTAATAAACGATGCGACCGATTTTAATACACATTACTACTAGACTCTTTCAGAAAAAAAAACCTATTACTCAGTAACGTGACCACTTAAAAATCAGTATTTTAACCATTTTGCGCGTACTAGCAGCCGCGACTGTTGTCGGTAATGCAGCGATTGTGACGTCCAATATTTCGGATGTCAAGCTTTCTAGGATAAAATTGGGTGTCACGGGTTCAAGGAAAGCTTGCAAGTACATTATTTCCTCGTATTCTTATGCATATTTATCGATAAAACTGCGGCGGCAACAACATCGTGAATAAATATTTATAAAACTTTTTCGTGACACAATGAAGAAATATTTCAATTGGAATAAATACCTTGTAAAAAAAAGAAAGTCGCAGGCTGCGTTTGAGCGGTGAATAAAATTTAATGCGTAGGTGTCAAATGACCCATTGCGCGAAATGCAGCTCCACTAACGTGAAACCTGGGAAGGTGCGAAACATGCAGTGATGCACCGCTAATGGGCTCATATACTGCCTTAACCAATGGCTCATAACCCCGTAAAGGCGACCTCCCCATTACGACGACCGAAGAGAAGTGAAATTCTACGCTGGTATGATGAACGGCAATGTAGACAGCTGTGGAAGACGACGACGACGGACGCGGGAGCGCTCGGCATGCTCTCGTGTTGAGCGCCTGCCGCTTGCTTACCGTGATGGCGACGACAGGAGACGCCGACAGTCCGAGCGCATCGGGATAAGGTGCTTCGCCCCTGAAAAAGGAGTTTTATGCCGTCGCAGAAAAGTGTTGAGCTCATGAATGTGGGGTCCTGGGTCCGAAACGCGTCGAGGGAACTTGTTTTTTACATTATTGCATTCTATTTTATTGCGATAGCAATTATATGGACACTCCAAAGCAGATTTCTGCCGTCGGCGTCACCGTCGCCGTCGCCGTGAGGTTCCGTATGACGTCAATGGAGATGAAATCGTCGCCGCGCGCCGCGGTAAGTGGTTCTTGAGGGAAAGGGAAAGGTTGGCGCTATCTTCTGCAGCCCTTGAGGGAGCACGGCTCAGCGCCAACGGGGAGGGGTAAGTGGGAGCGAAAGAAGGGATAGAGTGGAGACGCCATGGCTGGGCGAAGCAAAACCGGCAGGCATAGGCGGCACGTATCAGGCCGAGATGGAAGGCCTTGGTGTGCTACAGAGTCTGCAGGGGTGTTGTGCCAGGCCGGTCAGGCCCGGGGTGGAGTGGGAGGCCGTGAGGCCTTCCCGCTTGTAGAAATGTCCTTAGAGGCGTGCGGAGAGTCCTGACGAGTCAAGGAACTCCACGACGCCTCGAAGTGCAGAAAGGTGGTGTCGGCCGGGGAAGAGGAGATCTTCCTCCTTGCCACAGGGGAGGCCCAGGCGGCGGAACTCCTGCAGGAGTGGGCCCCGCTGCTGGAGGTACGCCGGGCAGGCCAGCAGGAGATGTTCGATCGTCTCCGGCTCCCCGCAGGAGCTGCAGGCCGGGGACGTCGCTCGTCCCAGTCTGTAGCTGCGTGCTGCCGTCCAGCTGCAGCCGATGCGGAGCCGGAGAAGGAGCGAGGTCTCCCTGCGAGCCAGGCCTCGCTGGGGGAGTGGTCGTGGGGGGCATCCCAGTGCCACCCGTTTGTCTGGGTGGTGGGTCGCCAGGTGTCGCCGCAGCCTCAGTCCTGTGAAGTCGCCCTCCGTCACGGCCCGACTGAGGGGCACAGTGGTGTGGTGGGCGTCCTTCGCCAGGGTGTCGGCTGCCTCGTTGCCCGGGATCCCTACGTGGGCGGGGATCCAGTGCAGGGACACCGGGTGGCCTGCGTCCTGCAGCGCTGTCAGCCGGGTAGACAGCAGTGCGACTCCAAGGCTGGCGCTTTCTGGCCTCTGCAGGCCGAGGAGGGCTGCCCTGGAGTCGCAGAGGATGGCCGCTGGTACCCCAGGCAGCTCCTCAGAGAGTAGGTCGACGGCCAGGTGGAGGCCTGCCACCTCCGCTGCAGTCGAGCTGGCGTGTCTGGGCAGTCGACACTGCCTGCTCTTCTGCAGGGCTGGTGCCGTGCAGGCCGCCGTGGCAGAGCCGGTGTCCGGTACCACCGAACCATCGACGTACACCAGGAGGTGGTCTCCGAGGGTCTCGTCCAGGAGGCAGGCGGCCGTCTGCTGCAGGGCGCAAGCGGGTGAGCGCCTCTTCGAAATCCCGGGCAGCTCCGTGGCGATGGGGACAGGAGCGCGGCGCCGAACGCTGTATGTGCGAGTGAAAGGGCGCGAGGGACGCGCGCTTTCACGGGGAGTGAACGCACGGCGGAGAACAAACGCGCGTTCTGTGCCGTGCTCCCTTAAAGGCTGTAGAAGTAGGCGTCTCTTTCCTCCTTTACAATCACCATATATGCAGAGCAAACGGGCCTTCTTCTGACGCACGAAAGGGCGTGGAGGGGGAGGGGGAGGGAAGGGAGGGGACGTTTAGCTGCGGCACCAAGGTGGTGGTGGTAGAAACTTTTATTGGGCCATTGATGGTGGGGGCGAAGACCCCTACATGGCACTTGGGTGCTCCCTCACTGTGAGGACGCACCCTTACAAAGCGAAGGAGAGCCCTTGGAGCGCAATCCTTCTCATAGCACTGGAGATGATCCAGTATTGGTCTTGATGGGAAGTGCAGGTCAAAAGAGGCTCCCAGTAGACTCCGCCACGGTCTGTGATGGGGGATGAGGGAAGGTGGGGCATGTGAGGAGGGTGTGTAGGAAGTCTCCTGGTTTACTGCAAAGTTTGCATGAGGAGGGGAATTGGTCTGGGTATCGTGCATGTAGCAGCAAGGGGTATGGGGCAGTCCGAGTTTGTAGTCGACGCCAGTGTGCGGCCTGCGCTATGGTGAGGGATGGGACTGGGGGTGTGTATTCCCTTCGTTCGTCCCGGTAGTACGAAAGGATATCACTGAAAG
The DNA here is from genome assembly GCF_013339745.2 of Dermacentor silvarum. Lineage (NCBI taxonomy): Eukaryota > Metazoa > Arthropoda > Arachnida > Ixodida > Ixodidae > Dermacentor > Dermacentor silvarum. The sequence continues at coordinate 83,307,635 of NC_051160.1, forward strand.
AAAGCAGGCGCTCCCTGGCCCGTAGAGGGGGCTCGACTCCTCCTGCCCGGAATGTAAGACCTCGGGCTAGGGAATGAGCCTCCTCATTGCCAGGGAGGCCGGCATGTGCTGGCGTCCAGATGAGGGTTATGGGGTGCCGGGGCTGCCACAAGCGTAGTAAGCGAGCAGCGGTGCGGGATATGTAGCCGTTGGCATAGTTGACAATGGCAGATTTGGAGTCAGTGATAATTTTGGTGGCAGATGTAGAGATGAGAGCAAGCGCGATGGCTGCCGCTTCTGCCTCTGTGGTGGAATTGGTGATGATTGAGCTGGAGGTTAGAAGCTTTGCCTGATTGTCGGCTACCGCCAGGGCCATACGGGAGCCTGACGTATACTCTGCTGCGTCCACGTAGACCACATCATGGTCCTCGCTGTACTGTCTGTGGAGGGCCCGAGCCCTTGCTATTCTGCGGTTCCCATCTCGCTCAGGGTGCATGTTCTTGGGGATGGGAGGTATGTTGAGGTTAGAGTGGAGGATAGAAGAAAGGGGGACCCCCTCGGTAGGGTGTGTAATTGCGGTTAGGCTTAATTTGGATAATAGAGCGCGGCCAGCGGCTGATTTAGATAGACGGGATATTTGTGCCGTAAAGGTGGCTTCTGTGAGTTCCTCAAAGGTGTTGTGGACACCGAGTTTGAGGAGTCGGTCGGTGGATGTGCTGGGGGGAAGGCGTAGAGCCATTTTCGTGCAACTCCGTAGGAGCGCGTTTACCCGGTCTCTCTCCTTCTGTCGGAGGGGTAGGTATGGAAGGGCATATGTGGTGCGGCTTATGATGTAAGCCTGAGTAAGGCGAAGTGCGTTTCGCTCACGTAGGCCAGCCCGGCGGTTCGCTATGCGGCGAATAAGTCGGGTGGTCTGTTGAGCGTGTGTTTGGAGAGTCTTTATGACTTCTCCGTGCGCGCCGTGGGAGTGTAGAACTAGTCCTAGCACGCGGATTTTGGATACTAGTGGGATAGGATGGGTACCTAGCGTAAGGGAGATGGGAGGAATGACTGAATCGTGTTGCTTGGGGCGGTAGAGAAAGCTCTGATTTGGAAGGGGAGCATGTCAGGCCGCGCTCCTGTACATATGTGTCGATGGTGTTTAGTGCCAATTGTTGATGTTGTTCTATTTCGGCGTCACTGCCGTGGTTTGCCCAGACAGTGATATCGTCGGCGTAAAGGCTGAAATGAATGTCGGGAATTTGAGCTAGTTGTTGGGGTAAATGAAGAAGTGCTATGTTGAATAGAATAGGGGAGAGGACGGCTCCCTGGGGCGTACCTCGTGCTTCCAGTGTTATGCCTGGGAGGCGGTGGTCGCCGAAGGTAAGTGCCTATTTATATCAGAGGCTCCGGCAACAGTCACCAACGCCGCACGCATTTTGTGCGAACGCGGGCAAAACGCCGACGGCGTCGGCAACAGTTCTGCGTGTTGCCGGTGCTGCTGCATGTCCAAGTTAATACAGCTGATAAAACTACTATCATTACTCCGTATAGCTCTCTACAAATTTGCTATCGCAATTGATGCTTCGTCTTTCAGGTGAAACTGCGACAACTTTTTTTTTTTTACTTCTCCCTTACTTGTGTTTTTTTTTTTTGTCCTATGCTTCACCACTACGCCTGACAGGGATCGCTCCTGCCGAGGAAAGCGAAGCGACCCGTTCTGTAGCCGAAGGAAAGGGTGGAATGGCGTTAAGTAGAGGCCGCTTCAGCGGCCGGTAGACCGATGAATAGTGACGCGTTATGTTGTTACGGTGCGCCCCAGTCAGAGGGATCAACCACTGACTAGCGAAACTCTGTGTACATGAAATGCGATGAAATAAAAAGAGACCCCTCATTTTAGCAACTATACGGTGAGGGGGCCAGTCATAATACTGTGTATATTACACTATTATGACGGGTCCTCTCACTGTAGTGAGTGCCTGAAAAAAATTGCCCTATGAAAAAAACAAAAAGAAAGATTATAAATCAAGAAGTAGTATAATACAAATAGAAGTAAATAATGGTTGCAACCTGACATTGAAAAATTCAAGAACAATAATAGCTTTACTTCTGTGTTAGGTGATGAGGTTGTAGCAATTCATGCGCACCAACGTTGCAGACAGTCGATGTAAACAAAATTGCTGTCGATTGTTCTTCGGATGAATACGAAACACAGTTTTACTTGCTTCATTACAGATGCACGTCAAGGAAAATTATCCCAAATGCGATTTCAATGCGTGAATAAGCACGGAATAATTTAAAAAATGTTTTACAAATTGTCAGATGAGCAAAAAGATAGACTGATGGGGTCTTCCAACTAGCATCGGGACATTTGCGAAACATGGAAGTATCTCTATGAAAATCCTCCTTACATGAGACAGCAGCGCATAAAAATAACACACCAAACTCAACAATACCGTAATTCTCAGCCAGTGATTGTAAGTGGGCTGAAGATAGAGAAAAAAAGAACAATGTTTTTTTTGTTGATTTCCTAACTCGTATAAAGAACCCGAATTCGGCATATGTAGGCCTATTGTTCAACAGTTGGCCTATTGAATTATTCCATTGATCCTACTTGTTTCATGAGTTTGTTAATTATGTGAATGTAAAGTATTACCTGTTTAAATGATTTTGCAGTTTCTTACTAGTCATTGCCGAGTTTCAAACCACAGTCCTCTGCTGATTGGACCGAAAATAAAGATTTATTGAGTAGAATGATCAACTGTTATTAGACATATTTGAACAAATTCGAGGCGTGACCTTCGCCGTAAATAAAAGATACAGCATGCACTTTTTTGTTTATAGCGAAAAGACGCTTAATTCTGCCTTCAATGTTTTATTAAAATATTCCTCGAAAACCCAAGTGCACATAGCCTCAATAAATCGCATCACTAAAGTGGAGCTGCAGTTTTTTTTTAATTTTCTGAATAGGAACTGTCTTTGTTCTGCTACAACTTGTTGCATCCGAATACTCCGGCGTAATGCGGCCCTTCGGCGTCGCGTTACTAAGACAAGCGCGGTCCGCGCGAACGCGGGGAAAACGAGGACGGCGTCAGCAGCAGCTCGGCGCGTTGCCCCGTTGGCGTTGCGTTGGGCGCTGGCTGTAAAAAATGTCGCCGTTTCACCCGAAAGGCGAAGCATCAAATGCGATAGCAAATCACTAGAGAGCTATACGGAGCAAGGAGAGTAGTTTTATCAGCTGTATAAACGTGGACATGCAGCAGCACCAGCAACGCTCAGAACTGTTGTCGACGCCGTCGGCGTTTTGCCCGCGTTCGCAGCGAAAGCGCGCGGCGTTGGTGACTGTTGCCGGTGCCTCTGGGGGCGGCTCAGAGGTTTTCGACGAGATCAGAATGGGACACTGATGATAAGTGGTTCTTGAGGGAAAGGGAAAGGTTGGCGCTATCTTCTGCAGCCCTTGAGGGAGCACGGCTCAGCGCCAATTGGGATTCTCGTCGAGCTGCGTCAGAAATCTAACCCACCTTCTCGCCTCGCAACGTTTTTATATAAATACGCATTTGGTGCCGCAGCTAAACGTGGCCTCACCTCCCTCCCCCCTCCCCCCTCCCCCAGGCCTTTCGCGCGACGGTAAAAGTCGCGTTTCCACTCTATTTATGGTGATTGTAAAGCAGGAAAGAGACGCTTAATTCTGCCACCCTTGAGAGAGAGAGAGAGAGAGACAACTTTATTCGTCAGAGTGGGGAGCTAGTTCATGGGCTCCTCAGGAAGGCCAGATGGCCGCCAGGCGATGCGTGACGGCGACCTCTTCGGCTCGCTCCACGGCTCGGAGTTGTACGTCCGGACTGGAGCTAAGCAGCACTTCCTCCCACGATGAAGGTGAGGGAGAGGCCAGGAGAGCGGGTGGAGGGGGATCCTCTTCGCAGTCCCAGAGGATGTGACTGAGCGTAGCTAACTCGCCGCACAGGTGACAGTACGGACTTAATCTATCTGGGTAAATGTAAGAGTATACGTAGGGGTTCGGATATGAGTATGTCTTGAGGGAGCACGGCGCGGAGCGCGCGTTTGCTCTCCGACGTGCGTTCGCTCCCCGTGAAAGCGCGCGTCCCTCGTGCCCTTTCACTCACCCATACAGCGTCCGAAGCGCGGCAACAATTTCATCGCCGTTGACGTCATACGGAACCTCACAGCGACGACGACGCCGACAGCAGAAATCCGCTTTGAAGGGTCCATATAATTGCTATCGCAATAAAAAAAAAACATCGCCCAAGCACTCCGCACAGATGGTTAACCAGGAAAGCTGAAAAGTGCGGCCCCAGTGTTTAGCAGTGGGTTAATCCCGACTCTGTATTGAAGCGTTTCTCAATTATTGGTTACATGTTTGTGTTTCTAGTGGAACGCAAGCGCCAATGGCGCGCGGATGCTGCTAACCACGACGCCGAGCTAACTCGAGATATCGAACGCATGCGACAATGGTGAGCCGAGGAGGAGGCGTTGCGGGCAGGGCAGCGTCAACGTGGCGATGGCGGGAACGCGTTCGCCGAGGCCAACGCCCGCTTTCAGCGGGAGTTTCTCGAGCGGCACTTTGGCTTCGGCTGCGAAGATACGTCCACGTTGAAATCACTAAGTGAAACGCAAGTTCCAATGACGGGCGGACGCTGCTAACCACGACGCCAGGCTAACTCGAGATATTGAACGCATGCGACAACGGCAAGCCGAGGAGCCGGCGTTGCGGGCAGAGCCAACGCCTCCTAAAACTTCAAGGCCTGCGCCCAAAAATTTGACATCACATCCTGCCGGCAATCGGCGCCGCGTCCCCGCGCCGCGGTGGAAGCAGAGCGGGTAGTGCCAACACGTAAATTACAACACGACAAGTAAATTAGCGTCGGAAGCTGCGATGTAAGCATAGCTGTCGCGGTCAACGCAATTGTTTGCCATCGCTGTTTGTGCGCGTTTTATTCGTGGTGTGCTGCAATGCCTAATAAGTGCTATGTACCGGACTGCTCCGGCACCTATAGTGCCGAGAAGAAAGTTCAAATGTTTTCGTTTCCAAAGGACGACGACACGTTGAAGAAGTGGTTGCGTGCCATTCCGAGGAAAGATTTCGTGCCAACTTCATATAGCAAGGTAAGAATACCTTTCAAGTGCATTCTTTAGTTCGCATTTTTCTCGAAGTGCTGTTTTCGGTTTTCTCAGACTGTCAAACATCGCGCGTGCGAATGATATACAGGTGTCGTCGATATGTGGACTACTTGCTGCTTGGTTGCCGCAGCGTCTGTTCTCGCAACGTTCTGATAACTTTGCATAACTGTATTAATCAGTGCACGCTCATGTGTAAGCTGTCAAATGCAAAAGACTTGATGGAAGACTCAACGCCGAAGACTGCGGAAGCTAGCCCTAGGGAAAAAATTCAGCATGCTAATAAGACGGTTGAATAGCTTTAAATTTTGCTCTATATGTATTGCCAGCACCTGGGTATATGTGTGCAAAGGAAGGGAAGTGCGGTCGAGGACGGCACAAAGCTAGGTGGGGTGATGAAGTTAGAAAATTAGGAGGCGCAATTTGGAATCAGCTAGCGCAAGACAGGGGTAATCGGAGATCGCAGGGAGAGGCCTTCATCCTGCAGTAGGCATTAATATAGGCTGATGACGATGATTATCTGTACGCAGATTTACCGTTCTTTGCCCTAAACAAATCAGTTTTTTTGCTTGTTTTGTTACACAAACAATACTTTTGTTAATAAGTGTTACTGTTAACGTATCTAATATAGAACAGTTAGGAAGGAAATGCGGGAAATCCATAACGTTTGTGGGGAATTTTATTGCTGCGGCAGTCCACGGCTCATGAGTAATTTTTTCTTATACTGGCTGCTCAGTCATTCACATGCATATCTCGTATTATGCAGGTCTGTGCCGTTCACTTCGACCCATCATGCTTGGAATGAACGACATTCTATACCGACTGCAAGACGGGAAAAGTGGTAGAAGCACCATTGCCTGTGCCACGTCTGCGCCCTGGTTCTGTGCCTAGCGTGTTCCCCGGGTGTCCTTCATACCTCTCAAAGAAAAACAGAGCTCGAGAAAAGCGCCAGACATCAAGTGATCCCGACAGGATGCCTCAGAACTTGCTCGTGCTATCCAACAATCTATTGCATCGTATGAAGCGGAGGAAGAAAGGCAACGCTTTTCAACACACCAAGAAATGAAAGCATGCCTTCAAGCAGCACCAGTGCCAGATGTGTGGACTGTCGTACATACAGAGAGGTGCACAATGTTCCTGCACATTGTAAACGAGAGTGAGCCGTGTTTGAAGGCCTCCCTAACAGTGTTTGACAGCCTCAAACTTAGCGCCTGCTATCAAGGAGTTTCAGTCAAAAGGCTGAGAGAAGGTGTTGTTCCACAGTAAACGATACAAGATCCTTGTTTAAAGTTTTGGACAGTCTGTTTATGTTGTCATGTGAGGAAGAAAACTGCCACTTGGTAGATGCGATCAGTGTTCTCCTTAACAAGCTTGAAGGCATCATTCATGCACAAAAGAAAGAGACCGTGAAGTTTTTGAAGGAACAGCTGCTAACACTTGCTAAAGGGCATGTCCAGTACAGTTCTCAACTAATGGTACTCTCATGTATTTTGTACACCAATCAGCACATGCGTATAAGTTCTTAAGAAAGGTAAGCGGACTGACTTTGCCTCACCCGAGCACAATACGAAATGTTTGCTCATCTTACCAGCTAGCCCCACAGGCAGCGTCTTCAGGGAGCAGTTTTCTACAATATGTCGCACACAGATTTAAGAAGCTGCAGCCTGATGAGACTTGTGTTACGTTGATGTTAGATGAGATTCACATCAAGCCTTTCCTTGACTATAAAGGCGGGAGCATTTGTGGTGCTGCTGCAAATTTCAGTGACCCAGCAACATCAGCTCACGTTTTTATGATTCAAAGCCTGCTGACATCATTTCGGGAGGTGGGCTATATTCTTCCAGTGAAAACATTGACTGGTGATGATCTCCATATCACACTGAAGGTTATTTTGCGTCTGGAAGAAATTGGGTTTAAGGTTGTGGCAGTTGTCTGCGACAATAATTCGTTGAACCGAAAAGCAATGATGATGTTTAGTGAACCGCGCAAACTTCGAATTCCGTATACCCACCCTGCGGACTCATCCCGGCCACTCTTTTACGTTCTTGACGCAGTGCACTTACTGAAATGTGTAAGGAATAATTGGATTATCCAAAAAAAACGCAGACACCAACTTCTTCTACCCACACTTTGACCTCAACAGCGTACATTCAGACAGCATAAGGAGTGCCTCATTCAAGGATTTGCGAGAGGTATACAGACTAGAATCATCCTAGCTTTTGAAGTGTGGGTATGGGTTAACGTTCAAGGCACTAAATCCGAGCAACTTGGAGCGTCAGAATGTTAAACTTGCATTGCAGGGATTTAGCCCACATGTTGCTGAAGCCCTTGTAGCCCACCGTGAGACAAGTTCCCTCTATCATGCGGAAGAAACATCAGACTTTCTTAAAATCATCATACGCTGTAGGAGCATCGTAAATGTGAAGACAACGGACAAGGGCGTACACCATCGTAATGTCTTTGAGGAGCCAATATCGTGCTTGACAGATGACCCTAAGTGTGCGTTCCTAGATTCCTTCAAGACGTGGCTTGATGTATGGGTGTTCTACAGACCTTATACTCGGTGGCCTCACTAAAGAGACACTGAATGCGCTGAGGTTGTCTGCACACTCTCTTTTGGAGCTTTCAAAGTACTGCATCAGAGAACTAGGCCACAAGTATGTACTGCTTCGAAAGATACAAACAGATTGCCTAGAAAGCCGCTTTGGCCAGTACCGTCACATGGTAGGAGGAAACTACCACATATTAGGAAAATTTACGAGACAGAGGGGAGGATTCGTTTACAGAACACTCTGCCAGTAATGAGTTCGGAGGACCTGAAAGGCATTGAAGACGCAAGCCCTGTCAGTGGCACTTACAACAACTTTTGCATCACTGTCAGAGATGCCGACCTTGCAGCACTAAGTGCACATGTGCCTGTAATAGCATACGTAGGTGGTTATTGCGCCCATGCAGCAATGAAGGTGCTTAAATGTGAAAGCTGCCAGGAAAGCCTAGTTGTCGATAAAGAGGAGGCTTAGTTGGAAAGCGACCCACATTCCTTAATTACTCGACTGGACAGAGGTGGCTTGAAACTGCCGTCCCCGTTTGTTTTACCGTGGTAATGCATACTGAAGTTGTCATCAAAAAGCTCACAGAGGAAAACCACTTTTCTGAATTTTTACACGCACAGAAGCAAAAGAAACTTGTTAGGCAACTCACTTTAAAGTCCCTGCCCCAGTTTCAAGAACTGATAGGATGTGCAAATGGCCACACATGTGAGCTCCTAGTTACACTAATTGCAAACTGTGCGACGAATGTGTTACTAAATAATTTATGTAAGCTTAGAAATGATCTTCAGCGTGCTGAAAAAGAGGAATGCGCGAAGAAAATGAAGGCACGTATCTTTGTGGACAAACAGTCTTAAATGCTTTTTAACATCCGGTTAGACATCAATTTTCTGCTGTATGTTCAGTTGAAGTGATATCGTAATGGCTACGATGAACTGTAACTAAACATTGGAGGTCAAACGTCACCAACCTGCTGTATGTAAAGTTGCAATGGCTGTAAGAGAGACTAACTGCAAATAAACATTTGTTTGGTCACCTTGTTGTCTACGTTGGGTTGCTTGATGGAAGGTACAGTGGCATGTCGAATATTTGTAAATGTGGTGCAGACTTGAACACCTGCCGCACATATTGTCCGCATAATAAGGAAAATGAAGTAATAACGGTGCTGTAGTGATTCAAAATTTTCTGGTCAACGGCTGCAGTTCACAATTAACCATTAAATTAGCCCTGTTGCATAGCCAGCACTAATTCATGGAATCAAAATGGGCGCTTTCATTTTCGGGTCACTGACATGACGAGCACAAAAAAAAAACTGAGGTCAGCATGAGCACAATAAAAAATGTTTTGCATGCGCCTACTTCGTCGACCGCAAAAATCGCCCTATTGGTGGGTCACATTTGACAATGAAAAACAATACACAAGAGTTTGAGCGCGCCCGAAAATGATACACTGAGTACACATGACGCAGAAATAGGCCGGATGCCAAATCGCTTGGCTTGCTGGTTGTGCTATGTTCGTTGCTAAAAACAAACCAACTGACATCCACAAATGCAAGGGGCTTTCATTCGTCGTTGACAAAGCCCACGTGATCACGCCTAATCACAAAAACGCACTGAACATGGCAGCGTACAAGCTCAGCGCAACATTCCAACGGCGCCACGGCCGAATACAACCGCGCGCGCGGCCGGAGAGCCATCTGCCTCCGCGTCGTGACGTAGCCGGCGTCATGGCACGTGATGCGCAGGCCTGGAAGTTTTAGGAGGCGGTGGCAGAACAGGTACGATGCCGCGAACGACGTCACTAACAGCGCTGCCAATGGCGCGCGCGCTTGGGTGTGACGTAGAGAACGACATAACTGACGGCGCAGCCATTGGAGACGTTTAGAGAAAGATGGGACGAACGGTTTTTCGTTTCGCCTAGCCATATACAGCTTTCGCTGTAAAAGCCGACAGCCGTATCTGTGTGATCTTCTTGAGTTGGGACTTTTACTATATGCTTGTGCTGAGGTGCCAGTCTTCTTTCTGGGGTTTTACGTGCCAAAACCAGTTCTGATTATGAGGCACGCCGTATTGAAGGGCTCCGGATTAATTTTTACCACCTGAGGTTCTTTAACGTGCACTACAACGCAAGCACATGGGCGCTGAGGTGCCAGTCAATGCGTCTAATAAAGCAGTAAGCCCCTGCTCTCAAGATCGTGTTGTTTCCGTGGTTTATCAAGCTTAACACAACTGAGGATAAATTCTTGTCACAAAGAAGCTTACGCGCAAAATGGATCAAAGAAATATGATGCTGTGCTCAAAATTTCTGAGAAAATTTTCTTTGTTTTCAGTTTGGGCACCACGTTTTACACTAACCAAAGAAGAAAAACAACTATAAGTTGGAGTCAGCTTGGCCAAGACAGGAGTAATTGGAGATCGCAGGGAGAGGCCTTCGTCCTGCAGTGGACGTAAATATAGGCTGATGCTGATGATATTGAAACACTAGGGCCCTGATCTTGAAGATTATGTTAAGTAGTTTAGCGCCTTACAAGTACAAAAAAGAAAGAAAGCAATACTAAAGGCTGCAGTTCTTTTTTGTCCTAAGTATGCGAGCGTGTTCTTCTCACGCTGGATAATTTTATTGGCACGATGACTTCGCTTGTGGGTCTTGTGATGCCATCCGACTTATCCTGAAATTGACAGAAGAAAACTGACATTACAGAAGGTTAGGCACAGCAATAAATCTATTGACTGCAGTATTTCCCTATTCATAATGAACAGTGCTTCAGACCAGCTACTAACGCGTGTTACGACTTCTTCTTGTACACGAAATCGATGAAAAAATGTACCATTGGTAAGAAGTGCCAGTTCAAATTCCTATCAAGTTTAGTAACCGAAGCTGCATCACTGATCTTTTAAAGACCACGCACAAACATTTCTGAACTAAATTTTTATATTTTGTGGATATCTCCAATACACTATCGACAATGTGCGTCTTACAACATGTTGTGGAAGCACTTTCAACAATGTTTTTGTTGCGCGTGGGCAACACACACAAGATAGAACACCGAAAGTGAGCGTCGCAACATGTCCCCCTTGGCTTCGCGTGTAACTTGTGCAGACAGTCCTGGTCAGATATGACAGGAAGGTGTGCGTTGCATTTCCTCGACACTTCCAGTGTAAGACTAATCTAAATCGGTTTTCACCTCAGACTTATGACCCGTCGCCCTGTATTTCTGTTGCAATAAAAAAAATTCACGCTTCCTCTGTGTTGTACAATGATGACCATATTTGTGCCAATAAATTCCTTTTGAACACCGAAACTCAGAAAGAAAAAAATTTCTTTTTGTTTCTTCCTCATAACCAAAGCATCTCCATAAAACGTTAAACCGCACACATACGCCGGTCACTGACGCTTTGTAACAGCAGATCTCACTATCCACTGGTTATACTGTCAAACAGCAGAAATGTCGTTACTTCCCATTCAATTACAGCAAAAACATCCACTATAATCTTCCAAATTGGTCTGGAAAACTTTTCTGGTTCGTCAAATTCAAAGTTTTTAACGCCTTCGTTCCAGACTAACTGTTGAATTGTAGGCCAGCAATATTTTTTGTGACTGCGTAGCCATCTACGAAATTATTTTTTTCCTCGCCATAAATATAATATTTACGTGCAGCAGTTTCAATCAGACATAAGGAGCTGAATAATTGCCTATGGATTAATACTCGCGCACGCATGTTATAGTAGAAGATATGGTAATGTCAATTCGCACTCACTGGTCTTATTTTTAAAGGTACGCATTTTTAAACATTGTTGCCTTTCATGGCATAAACATTCCAAGCGCGCTGTCAAAGCTACCTCGGCATTCCTGCCATTACAGCTCCAACCAGTCGATGTGCCTTTAGTATTAAACCGTGAGAGCAGTGGTGCTGTCTGAATTATTGAAAATCTGATACAAGCTGAAAGCAATGTACGTCCTGGGGAGTTCGCAATTCGTTGGAGACACAGCGCTTCATTGGCCGAGACCAGTTAAAACATTGACGTCCAACTGAGATGATGTAATATGAATGCCATATATGTATATTTATATAGTAATGAACAAGAAGAGGGCACGGACAATGTTTCCAAATTCGGCGATTCAATGCCCGTAGTGTGGCCAATGAGCCAGCCGGAGCGCCTGTGCTTTGCGCGTGTTTGAACCGCTAGGGCGTCCAGCTGTTCCTGCTTGGCGTCGCTTCACTGCTTGCTTATACATGACGCAACCTGCTGGACTGTTATATACACCCCTTTGCAATATATATATATATATATATATATATATATATATATACGCACACTTACTTTTACATGTACAATTACATGTACACGTGATTCTCAAACAACTGCCGCACAGCCAATTGGTTGCAAAACAGAAGCAAAAAGAAACCTTCTCGACCAATGATATAATTGTTATGGAGAACAAACTACTGCATGGAGTAGTGACGTGTAATTTATAGGCGCAATTTCGTATATGTATCCCATTTGTCACATTGACATCTATACCTTTTGTTATATAATTATGTTGTTCCATGCGGTGCTTTTTCACTTTAATGTTTTGCATTTCGTTACCATTTTTCTCTCATGCGTAAGGGTACTGCAGTAAAATAAATAAATAAACAAATAGAAGAACAAGGGATGACGTAAGGTGATAAAGCGTTGATGTAAGTTTTACAAGGTTGACACCTGAGGCCGCGGTTACGCATGTGTAAATTTACGTTTACCTTGACTGAGAAGGAACTGGCAAATCTTAGATGTACAGAAATTGGCGTACTTCCCTAATTATATCCTTGTTCCCTAAAGAAGAGATTATTGTTTTTTTTTCTTATGCTTTGTTTTGGAACTAGGCAATACGCAATTTTATTAGGAATGAGGTGTACAACTTGTAATGTATGCCTGCACTTTTTAATAAATACCTTAGCTGGAAGTCAGCGTCTGTGTCCCTCTCTTGTTCATCCTTGGTCCGTTGTTCCAGTTTTACAAATAAACTAAATGGCTGCCAATCATGGACTCACATCAGAACTAATGCTGCTGCTGTCAAGAAGATGGTACTGATATTTCGAAGGTGCACCCCTATCGACGCTTTTCCTGCACAACAGCACAGGCCAGATGATGAAGAAGACGACGTTGAGCAGGAATTCGGCCTTGTAGCTGATCACTCTCGTACGTAGCTTCCTGCGGTACCATCATTTTCTGATTAAAACCACGGAAAATACTGCGGTCAAAGTTACCGTGTCAAAATCACGAAAGCAGTTTTTGGCGTCACACAGATAAGCTACCATGAAACACGAGGCTCGAATAGCTAATTGCGGCGAAAGAAATAGTATATTTAGGTGACGTGTTTTGTGGAAAACGGTGCAAACTGCGAACCCACTAAACAATAACTAATAGGGCTACGTGATGTCACCGGCGTTCTTTTGTTACCCATGCTGCCTAGGAAAATGTTCCGTTGACTTCAAATCCTCAGATGTGCACTTTGCGGAAAGGATACCAGCATTTATGATTGAGAAAATACACAAACCTATCACTTTATCACCGTTGTGGTGTCCAGCATATGCGAAGCACTCATGGCGATAAGGAAGAGACCAAGTTTCCACTGTAGAATTGTACTAAAAATTGTTCATTGCTTCAAGAAAACACCAAAGAGAAAATATTTTTGAGCTGTACTACTACATCAGCCTGCTACTATACCAAAAGACTCACTATTGCCGCTATGGTTGGTTTAACCACAAAAGGCGCGAGAACGCCAGAAGGCCATGACTGCGCCTTGAAGTTCGCGTAAAAGCTAGGCTTGACGTCATTAATTTTAACAGGAATCTGCTCTGGCACAGTAATTTTACTGGTAAAGATTGAGTGAAAGCTTTTCCAAAAACCAATGACACAAGATGCTTGAAAAAATTGAGTACTACTGATTACCACATTGAGTACCAGCGCTGCAATTTCAGTGTTAAATTCGAGAAATTGCACTTTGACCTTCATTTTCAGTTTCAGAAACTTATATATAACACCAATGGTAACAAAGTACAGCATTGAAAGAATACTTTGTCCTTTTATGTACATTTATTGTTCTTCTTTAGTGTTCTTTAATTTCTCTCTGTGGCCATTTCCTCTTTGAGTGAGTGAGTGACATAACTTTATTTGAAATCCGGTGATTGGGAGGCCCGGGCCTGGGACATCCTAGATGGCCACTGGGAGCTGTTTCTCCCGCATGGCATCCACGGCTCGCTGGACGGCCCAAGGTTGGTCTTGGAGTTCTGAGCTGAGCAGCGTGGCCGACCACCACACCCGTAGATTTTCTGGGGAGACTGCCATTTTTTCTTGATAGATTTTTACATCCATAAAACATGTGTTGAAGGGCGGCTCTAGCAGACTTGCATAGCTTGCATATATATCGCTGGCATATATCTCGGGGTAGAAAGTCTGAAACTTCCTGACCAATGGAAGTCACTCCTTGCTCAGCTCGGCGAGTAAGACCTCGAGCGCCGCAAATATTTTTTACCTAAAAATACAGTCGCATCAAACAATTTCACGCATTTATTTTTTCGCTTTACACAGCCGTATTTTTTTGTGTGTGACGCTTACAAAATACCTCGCCGGTAAATTCTCGCAGTAGAACTAGGCTAGTACAGGTAGAACCGTCGACAATTTCGCAATTTTTTTGACAGCGAAGCTGTATGCCTCTCGTTGGTCGGGAAATTTCGTGGCGTAAAGACAAAACGCCATAACCCCATACCAGCTGTGCGATAGCTTTGCCGAGCTGGGAGAGAGAGCTGAGTGAGAGTGAAAGCAGAGTATAAACATAGCATCGCGCAGCATAGCGGATGCAAGGTGGAGAGGAGGAGTGAGACATGCGGTAGTGGGATGCGTTGAGCTGCTGCCGATGCCGATCCCGTTTCCACGCGTTCGCGCCGAACGCGCCTGGTGTCTGTGACTGCAGCCGATGCCTCTGGCGGCGGCTTGGCAGGTTTCGACCAGAGAACTGGACAGTAGTTGCTTCCGAAAAACTGAAGCGAGAGCTAGGGAAACTGAAACCAAGCGTCGCAGAAGAGAACATCCTGAGTTTAGTTTAGGGAAGCTCAGAGTCCGCGTAGGCGAATAAATGAAGATTCGGAGGCTTGCCAACGTTCCCCGTGAATTTATCGCGATATTACGCAGAACATCGCAAAGAAATCCTGAGCACCGGGAAACTAACTGTGTGATTTGCCACCACATTACTAGGCTTTCCCCAGTTCCGCTGGTCTCTGGTGTTTGCGGTAGCAGAGCCAGGCATAATTTTTATCAAAGATAATTCATGAACAAGTTCGAAATACTGCAGCTCAAGCGTTGCAAGTCCCAACGAACTAATATGTCACCGTAACTCAGAGGGTACAGTTCCAGGCGCTTATAGGTTCCTGCAAAGCTTTTTTAATTTTACTTCGTCGACTGTTTGCATATATTTTTAAATTTCTTGTTCTTTTTAAGTTCTTTCAGTTCCAGTAGCCGAAAGAATGATGGTACACTTACGTTTTTGGATGAATAGGGTAGCCTTCTCTGTCGTGCTGCTACAGTATACTTCCTAATTTCGGGCTCGTAGTAGTGCTTGAGGCGACCTTTGCCGTATATAAAGGCGTGCAGACCGCACTGACCAACTCGTTCACAGCCCAGGCACCCGAGACAGGCCTTCAGAAACCCTGCGGTACATGGAATATCGCAGTGAAAGCAGGTCTGTCGCATAATAGACGTCAATCAATGGTACTCAAAGCACCTTTTGTATATGAGATGACTTTTTTTCCAATAAGCAAGCAACAAAATGTGGAATAGAACAAAAGAAAACATATCGCCAACATTTCGGTTACTGTTCTACGAAGTGCCTCGAGCGTTTCCAAATGAAGACGTGCTGTACACTACTAGTAAATCACAACTGTACTCCTACGTTTCTGAAATTGATGTGTTTTAATCAACCGGCGCAGCGCTCTAAAAGGAAAAAAAAGACATGCGATATGATTTAAACTTGAATATGCAAATTCCACATATCAATTTCGATGGATAACTTTTCACGGTAGCGCAAATTGATTAGCAACACTAGACGCTATTACGCCTAACTTGTGTAGTTCACGTGTAGGTCAGATTACGACCGCCGAACGTAATGCATAACCCTATGTTATACCCAAAACAAGCAGAGAATGAAGCAAAGAAGCTTTTAAACCCGTTGTCTACATAACAGCTACTCAAAAAACAGTAAAATTTTTCACTTGGCATGATGGATGGATGGAAACAACTTTATTCTAATCCGGCGAAGTTTAATGACCCGGGATCAGGTCTCCCATGAGGGGACTTCGAGGCCTTGCCTCGTCGCCGCCTCCCGGGCCCGCTGGACTGCCCACTCTTGTGTCTTGAGGTTGGAGCTGCGCAGAGCGGCGGCCCACTTCGACGCAAGAGCTACTGCCATTTTCGCTGCTATAACAGGACACTCCCACAACATGTGTGAGAGTGTCGCTCTTGTTGCCTGACATAACTTGCAAATAGCACTCGGGTATTGCGTGGGGAAAATGTGCTGCAATCGCACCGGACTGAGGAAGGTGTGTGTCTGCAGTTGTCGCCAGACGACTGCCTGGCAACGTTTCAGTTTGGGGTGAGGTGGGGGCAATATCCTCCTGCCTAACTGGTAGTGCTTGGTGATATCATTATAGCTTACTAAGCGTTCTCGCGTGTTTCGCACCAGGAGGTCCGAACTCGAAGAGAACTCAGTGCCACCTCATTCAAGTTAGGGGGGCCCTCGTCGGTGGGGGTGGCGACGTGCGCTGGGAACCACAAAATCGCGGTGCTATCGAAGTGCTGTCGACCAGCTTTCCTTAGGATCTGAAGAGCTTCGGAGGCGATGCGCCCCCGCGCGTGGTTACGAACTGCGGATTGTGAGTCGCTAAGAACTACCTCGCATAAGGGGTCGGTAAGCGCAAGCGCAATCGCAACCTCTTCCGCTGTATCTGGGTGTTTCGTGCTGACACTACACGCGTGAGTAAGCCGGGAGTTAACGTCTATGACTACCGCATGATAAGTTCAGCGCTGCGGTTAGACGTCCAATTTCTGCAAGAAAGTTCTGTTTCCCCCTCCTACGCTAAAATTGAAAAAGATACTTAGAAATGTAACGAAAAACGTTTTGCCTGATTATAAGTAATTCCAACAGTTGCACTGTTTTTCTGTCAGGTTTTTTATGAGCGACATTTTCATATCGTGCTGGAGTCAAGTAGTGCCTGCGCAGCATGGAACCAAACACGAGAGTAATGCTTACCGGCAGCAAGTTTCGTCACGAGGCAACCAATGAGGAACTGTCTGACAACGTCATAACGGCGCCTGTCGTCGCTAGAGCGCACCGCGCGGCTCTTGTAGATGCCCGCCTTGAGGGCGTCCAGCTCGGTGATCAGGTGGCAGGATAGGCTCTCATTTCCACACTTAATCGACATGTAAAAAACGGAGTGGATGCTCAGATCAATTCTAAACTAAAAAGGTAGCGCAAATAAAGAAAAAAATATGCGAGATTGGATAAAGAAAACTATTTATTCTTCCTGGCACCATCTCTCGCTTTTTCTCGTGTAAACATTTTGAAAAGTACATTTTGACAAAACATTGTATCCTGCAGAGATCTTTTATACATAAACTTGCACATCGCCTTTAATCCTGCCCAGAGTAAGTAGGAAGCGATTATATAACACGTTAATCACGGATACGAGCTCAGATGAAAACTTGTGCAAACTACGCGAAAGTTACACAACGTTGTTGTAACATCTGGCTTTTACAAAAGTGTCTAATTTGACATAGGCCATCATGTCGATGGAGATGACGACAAGCAACCATGACATGCTTTTATAATATCGCGCTATGTCAGAAATACAGGATGCAGCATGAACTTGACATCCACTCATATACGATGCTGCGTCTTCATCTATATCTTTATAAAATGATAAGAGATTTGACCAGGGTCTTTCAGGCCTTCTTCATCAGTCAAGTTACCTACACGGCGCCTTTCCTCAAATGGCGCAAAGCAGAAAGGAAGAAACTCGACACGCTCATTAGGTCGTGTATCAAAAGACTACTCGGCATCCCACACTGTGCTAGCACGGAGAAACTATTGGAGCTTGGTGTTCACAATACTATCGACGAATTAATCGAAGCACATCTCACTGCACAGATCTCCAGGCTTCCGTTAACTAAGCCGGGTAACAAAATCCTTAACGAAGCAGCTATATCATTCATACAACCGCCGCTCGACATATACCCCTTGTCCAAAGAAGCCAAGGAAGGTATAACGGTCGATCATGTACCGAGAAACATTCATCCGGTATATAACGAGGGCCGAAGAATCGCACGGGCTAAAGGCATCCTTCAAAAAGTTAATCCGTACGGGACAGATGCACTCTTCGTTGACGCGGCCAAATACGGCAGCGAAAACAGGTTTGCAATCTCGGTCGTAGACGCGCGAGGAAAGCTGATTAGCGCTGCGTCCGTTTGCACTAAGCACGCAAACGAGGCGGAGGAAATCGCGATAGCTTTGGCCCTTTACGCTGCCAAAGGCCCTACGGCTGTTTTCTCCGACTCACGCACTGCCGTCAGGGCCTTCTCGTCAGCCCAAGTGTCTAAGCACACGGCCAGCCTGGTAAACAAATCTCACCAAAATACTGCAGACAACGAGACAGCAGGTCACCACATCGCCTGGTTCCCGGCCCACGTTAAAGGAGTAGGTAATCAAGCGGGTTGCAACCCCAACAAGCAGGCCCACTTCCAAGCGCATAAATTCACGAACCGCGCCCGGGCTAACGCGGGCTCTGATCTTCACGACAAGTCCAAGTGGGACGCCCTACTGCAAAGCGCGGACTTCACGCATCAACGACAGACCGTCCAGAGGGCCCGCGACGTCGCCGAGAGCCACCAGCTCCCGGTTACGTCATGGACAGAGCCACCAACTTGATTGGGGTGCCTTCGACTGCCCCAATCTTTTTCCTCAGGACCTTTCCATAAAGTTCTTGTCAACTGTCAACTGTCAGATTTGACCACGTCAAACTTGAAGGGATAGTGCCTAGTCTATCTACATAGAGATGGCACTTCTGGAACCTGCCTGGCATTTGAAAAAAAGCAGGTTTTACAGCTTCGTAAACTACTGCTCAATAATAACCGTAACTGCCGTAGGATAAAATAAAAAGTGTGGGATTAGTTAATAAAATTTTTATTGTCCGTGTTGAGCGGGAGTCACTAGAATCAAAACTAAGTCCGCGTAATTTGGCGATTATCGTAAAATATTGACTGAATATATTCACATGAATAAAGGCATGTAGCCCGTAACCAAGAAAAATTATCCTGTTTCGGAAGATAATCACCAAGATATTTCTCATGCAAAATATTTGAACCACCACGGATCCACAATAGCTAGTGCATTTTGATGTAATAATCTTTTGGACACCGCGTAAGCGAGAAGTACATAACAAATGCAAAGTTTTCGTTTTCTGATGCCAAAACACGCACGCGTTGCCATCTTTCGTAGCAAAGAAGAATACTGCAGTAGCATGCAAAGTAATCTATGTTATGTTTTAGTCTTGTCAGTAAAGCAGAATAAAGGGACCGCGGTGAATCCAGTAGCTATGGTGTTCGGCAAATGAGCAATTTATCGTCAGTGTGATTGTGCACCAGGAAGACATCATTCTGATTATAACGAAAGCAAAAACACTGGTTCTCAGTGGGGTGAAACGCATTAACACGTACCAGATGGGTAAAATAATTCCTTCTCTTCCAATAATGCTTTTCGACTTCGGGCATTGGGAATTTAAAATAAAGACAATTCATGAATAACGCAGCACCCATCATCAGTTATCGAAAGCTTAGCTGAAGTTGTGTGCTAAGGTAACTGAATAAGATATGCCAGCAGAAAGATTGTGCAAAAAATGGTATATTACAGTTTCTGAAGAATCCCCGAAAGCTGCAAAGACTGCGAGCCAGTCGTGTTTGGATATGTCTGTTTTAAGCGAACAGCACTCACGCTGCAGTGGCAGGAGAGATAGCAGATGCACTGCTTTCCGGGCCTCAGTGTCACAGACCGTGAAGCAATCATGCCGTATTCAGAATCGTGGAGTTCCACTGTGAAAAAGAATATTTGCATATCAACCATTTCGACTGAATCGTTTACTTAACGCATTTGCGCATAGTGCATCGACAGAAACTGATCGTTTTTCTTGGTTAGCATATGCTTATTAATATTATTATTATGCAATGTCAGTTTGCTCATCAGTGGCTTTCCAGATTGTTAGCTGCTCCGGTAATTGCGGACGCTTTATTCCGCGGCTAGTGAGGCAAGTACGCTAGCCGCCTCTCATTACATCAGGGCCCCATTATAATCCCGAATGATTTATCATTACATAAGAACCATCCTGATATGGCCCGCAACGGGACGGCACAACAGAGAGGAAGACGAACACAGGCGCCAACTAACAACTGATTTATTGAAGCCACACCCACAGGTATATATATCCACAAGCTGCGCAGGCGCACCGTTACAAGGAATATGGAAAGCATCTAAAAGGAAGTGATTACACTACTTTACTGATTACTGATTGGTGATTCACTTCCTTTTTTATGGCTCCATATTCCAAGTAACGGTGAGCCTGCGCAGCTTGTGGATATGCATACATATCCAGAAGCTGGTGCATACAGCAGCACACCTCTGCGAGGTAGAAATCTTCGGAACGCTTGGATGAAGGCTTCCACGGAGAGCCCGCTTGTCAGTTCCAGGTGTGCTGCTCGAATGGTGCCACATGTGAAAACGGAATGTATCCTTTGCAGGCGCTGACAGAGCAGAGCGGCTTGCTTTATATGGAGTGGTCCTGTAAAGCCTAGTTGAACTACTTGAAATGGTATCCAGGAAACAAGCCGAACGGGTGTCAGGGGAGCTTACGGCACTTTTGATGAAATTGCGCAATACCTCTTACGCAGAAAACATGCAAAAATCACTCGTTTGGTTTCCTGTTGAGTACGGATAATCCAGAAACATTGGTAAACTTTTATCATGGTGCTATCAACACATCCGTGCAATGCTCTGCAGTGCGCACTTGTGATTACCAACGTCGTCAAGTGGTGGTGTCTTGGTAAAATAATGGGATGCTTCTCCTCGTATGGAATGTCCAATCGTTCAAGTAGACCTGCGAGTCGAAGTAGGTTACTCTCGTGGATGAAAGTGTGATAATCTTTTAAGACAGAGTGTTTATGAACAGAATTTACATGCAAAAGCCGTTGTATGTCCACAAGGATAGGCTATCGTCAGACGCGACAAATCCAACACGTTTGTGTGTTGATGAACTCTCGTGTTGATATCGTGTTTGCAGTCACTGCTGGCGTTTTTCGACTTCGATTTACAAATTGAAAGAGCAAAGCTGTTACACGCAGAAGTGTTTGCAAACCGCTGAACTTTGCGATATCAATTAATGTGCCTGCGTGACGTTGTGCGTGAAGAAGAACGCGTCACTAGTTATACGTTAGCTCGAAGTCCTGGCCAGGTTTAGGAATTGTGTCTGGTTCTTCAGGCCACTCGGACCTCCCCTGTTGTAACCATTTGGGGCCATTCCACCAGTTACTGCTTTCCCGCAACGCTCTTGCAGATACTCCTCGTGTAAATAAGTCGGATGGATTGTGATCATCTGGACAGTAACAACACGTCTCCAGGCCAGTGGCGCGTATTATCTCTGTAACCTTATTTTTGACAAATTGGCCCATTTTAATGTTTTGCCCAAAGATGCAGCAAAATACGATCATGGAGCCAGACAGGGCAGACATCACACAGGGCAGTAACATTGAATCCCATGACGACCAGATATATTTCATTAGCCTTGCTCCGACAACTGCTGCCTTGAGCTCTAGGCTCGGCAGTGTTAAAGCTTTAATCGGCGCTATTCGCGATTTGGCTTCTACGAGCAACTTGACTCCAATGCCAAGCATGTCGACTGCCTTTATATAAGCGACAGCTTCGCAGGCTTTTAAGCTGGCATCAGAGAAGATATGAAGCACAGCAGTCTCTATGTGTGCATCCAGGCCAGCTCTTACACATTGTGGAATCGTCAAAGAAGAGAGTTGGATGACGTCTGCGCGCCTTTCTTTCCACTAGGTCTTTATCTCTCCAGGCAGCTCATCATCCCATGGGCTCTTTAAGCATGGTCGAAAAATTAAGGTCTCGTATGTTCAATGCATTCAGGCAACGAATATTCAGTTCCGCGGAATCGTACAACTTCCTGAGACCTCTTACATCGCTTCCCGACACGACGTACGGAAGGTTTCTTAAGGCTGGCAAGTGATGCCGTTCGATGTTTTTTTCGGTCACCGAAACTTTCCTTAAGCAGCTGGACGGCCTCCCCATAACAGGATTCCTTGGTCGCTAAACGTTGCCGCCTCTCCCGCGAGATTATTATGCAAGTACTAGAACTTGGTTGCATGCGATATTCTCCGGTTTAGATAGAAAGTTTTGTCAAAGTGTTGCCAAAATCCTGACCATTGGTTAATGTCTCCTCTAAAAGTGGGAATGTTGAGCTTAGGCAATGCTAAACCCGAATACAACATTTCAGTGTTCGTTGCTGCCGGATTAGGTTGATGAGAAACTGTGGGTTACGGCTCGCTTTCCGGTGCGGTGATCTGACAACTCAATTCGGCCAGCATGCCTGGCCAGATCGTCATTATCTGCGGCAGCGCTGTATTCTGCTTCAATCTCGTTGTCGGGAATGTGCACTTAAATAGAGGCACTCAGACTTGAAATTTAGAGATTGCTGGAGTTTAGATGGTCGAGTATACCTATGAGCTTGGCGATGTCGGCATTCGAGAAGTTGAGCAGTGCTTGGGCCTCCTGCAGCAACTTGGTTTCTGTGTTCTGTGAGCTGCCCGCTTGATCTTAAGGCGGTCAAGCAGTGAAACTCTTCAACTGTGAGTAGGCAGGCGTCCGGCTTCCACGACGATGCCCAGCGAAGCGTTCGTCGGTGTGTCGATCCGTGCGACCCGCGAGGGGAAGTGCTCGAGTAGAAAGTCCCTCGAGTCGTTCGAAGAAACGAAGCGTTCCCTCTGGGGTATTCGGCGCCATAAATATAAGTAATTTATAAGCCGACGAGAGAATTCAGACGCCATGCCATTTGCCCTTTCGTTTTCAACTTGTTCTTTTCGCGCAGTATTAGCCTGCGCACGTTTATTATTTTTTTTCGTATAGCTTATTGGAAAAGGAGACGGGTTCCCAATGTACAACTTGTTACCTCGGTCACTTGCACACACGTCGCTGGGAGAAAAGGCCGTATCGACGCAAAAGCGTCGTACATTTCATATCCTTATGACTCGAGAATGGTAGGTAGAAAAGCTTGTTGGTGTTTGTTCACTAGAAATTATTACAATGCAGTATTGTGATAAAACATAGAATATTATGCACACAAACAATAATGAGCCAGCGTTGATCTCTTTCGGGGTGACTGATATGAGTTGCCAAGCTGAGCGCTATATGGGGCGGAAATTATTAATTCAGCGTGGCTGTGACTTCCTGCAATAGGAATACTGACAGTTTTTTTTTTCTTCTATAGAGGGTGATACAACTGTTCACATTCACAGACACGGTGTGTAAAATGTGCAGAGGTGTATATTTAAGCACAATGAACGGCAGTATAAATTACCCGTGACGTTAGCGTCTGCGTTCCCACTCAGAAGGTCAAGTGTTAATATTCGTATCAAAAGTGCATTTGCTTGCGCCGGCGTAGTGCAGCAGACAATGCAGTGACTGCGCTGCTAATGCAGAAGACAAGTTAATGAAAAAAGATAGGGGACAAAAATACACACGCTCTTGGAACATGAGAGTGATGAAAATATTTCCCAATTCCTGCATGCCAAATTTACATTTTTCTTTATTACGCGCATTAAGGATGACGAAATTTTCATCTGACAAAAGGCCGTGGCACTTGTACATTAAATAGAATGGATTGGAGCGGTAGAGCTTGCGTACTTAGCGAAGCTTCGCAAATCTCGGTGCCGTAACAGTTCCTACAGAGACAGCTATATTTCAGGCAGAGTGGCGGTTGAGCCAAAATAACCTATGTCGTGAAACAAGAAAATACGCAACTTTATAGGTGTATGAGAAGCACGTGGGATTCTGCGCGAAAAGATACCTAATTCTTGCATCAAACGTGGTGTGTGAGTATCTAACAAAACATTAGAGGAATTAATTTCGTCCGGCACATATGTGTGTCTCTATGGAGGACCTTTTCATTCGTCTTTAAAGTGAAATTAATTAATTTATTTATTTAATTACTAGGAATACATTCCTAGTAAAAATATCTCTGGATTTGTCACACCTGTTGCGCTTTCTTGCATAAATACAATCGCACCTCATAAGTCATCACGGTGCGTAATTTTCGCACTCATAAAGCACAATCAGTGCTACAAACTTTTTATAAGTATCTACAGAGTGGTGAAAGTATAAGTACCCGTGCACTTCAGGTCATCGCGTATATCAAGAGCACCAAAGTGCACTGACGTCAGCAGCAGCAGAGACCGCCGTGGTGTTACCAGCGCCGAGTCAATGTCACTGTTGGAGACACCGTGGCTACACTGCGTCACCTGCACGGTGAAGATGGTTGCCAATTCGCCCAGATTGGTCACCTCGACGCGCACCAAGGAACCGGCATCACTACTTTGAGCTGAAACCACGTTGATTCGACCTTTTGTCCTAATGCAAACAGAGCAAGCAAACAAAAAGCAGGCCATACAGTTTTTAACAGTTTTGCTACCTTTCCTTGGAGGAATTCTTAGCGCTTTCGCCTATATGAACACTCAGATGGGAACCAAAACATAACGAATATACCAAATACTTAAAGAAAGAAAAAAAATGGTATGAATAAAAGAACTACGGATAGTACACAGCAGTGGTCATATACATGCAGCCCCATTATCATAATTATATCTCCCCCTTTTACGTCTATTGCAAGATGAAGACCCATCGCAGCAATCTGCAGCTAGATCTTTCTACAATTACCATAGCTTTCTAGACGGCGAAAATTGAGGTAAAGTTATATGCTGTTTTCATGTCACATTTAAGAGTACGCAGCAGTTTCGGCCAAGACAATGATTCGTTCCCAGTATAAGCTAAAATATAACTGGAAGACAAACGAAATGATAGCTGTAGAATATTATGGATACATCTATCACCGAACCAAGCAATTCATTCGGGAAACGCTGGGACACATACAGAAATGGCTCTAGAGTTGGTATGCGTATGCGGTCGTGGCAACAGGACCTTGACAGCGGAAAATATCAAAAACACCGTGAAGAAATATTAGAATGACTACCCTTGTCTGAGGAGGACAATGTCATCAGATTTTAGCTCGAGGTGGATGACGCTGAGGTGCGGATGGTTGTAGACAAACGTGAGAAACCGCTCTCCACTTGTCTCGTTGAACAGAATGGGAGATTCGGGCAGCTTATCCTTGAAATAGCTCAACAGGATTGGTGAAGGCAGCTCACCGGCGGCTTGCTTCTCCTTAAAAGGAAAACAAATTGTACGCGTGGTTAGGAGTATGTGCCTTTCGATGCAAAAAAGGAAAAAAAACCTTTCACTCATCCTCATATAGAAATGCCAGCAGATACGATTGCTACATACCCATACCTATGAAGGCGGACATAGAAATCGATATCATCAGATATTCCTCAACAATTATCTAATGAAGAATTGCAATAGAATACATTCCTGTATGGGCCTTAGTTAGATTCGCGTTTCGCAACCATAAGTTCTCGGTACTGCTTCATTACGCCAACTTTTGCAACCGGCACTTTTTCGTGGTTGATTGTCTCCTCGTTTTCCCTACGTAGTCAATCTTATGGATAACCTAGTTTAGTGAGGGACACGTAACTCATGTCCCACTGCTCTTTTGTCACTATTGTAGTAGTGCCCTGCCTGATGGACGTATAGCTACAGCACGCATGATGTAATTAGCGGATTATCGGTCTGTCATGTAGAATTCCTTGTCCTGAAACACAATTTGAGGTCTCCGTCATTAGGAACAGCATTACTGATCAAGTATCTGTGTTCTCATTTTCTTTTTTTTCGGGCTCAATGGGAATCCAAACAAACTTCCATACCTACGTTCGGCACCGCCGCCTGCCTGAACCCGTCATGGCCACGTCACTGTGAAGAGCCGTTCTTGCTCTTTTCGACATACAGTGACGGTGCAATATGTATAGACCGGGTTGTAGAGATCGGGATCCAGGATAACAGGACGAAATGGTTTTAGGTAATACTACTCGGCATAGAGAACGCTTTGCACTGCCTTCTGTTTTTTTTTTTTTTTGCTTCCTGTGTTAGCAGTTTCCTCAGTTCAAGGCCACGGGTTCAATTCCAGCTGCGGCGGCAGCTTTGTGTCACTTAGAGTGCTTCATAGAGAGGCACAAGTGTTCAGAATCAACTCAGAGTACTCCATTATATGGTACATTACAATAACACCGTAATTTTGACACTGAAACACACTAGAATTATTTTTTATCAATATTTGCTCACAAATCAGTGCACGCAATCAATAACTACAGTTGAAACCAAGGTGTATGAATTTTGTAGGCGAATTATAGTCAGTTGTTGTATTAAGAGGAACACCACTCAACAGCGCATTCATATGGGCAGAGTAAATCATCGAGAAGAGTAATATTCACGTGCGCACGGTGGTTGTAAGGTACAAGAATTTATTACTGCATTACTGGTGCAGCTTCTACCAACACGGAAGGTCAGTTAATTTGCGTAGCAACTAACTGCTAAAAACGTCCTGAAAACAAGTTAAAAGTTATCACAATATAGCAGAGCAATGAGTTTTTCTGAGGCATGTAGAAAGTGAGAGCATTTGCTTTGAAGTTCTCTTGAGAGAACAAGAACAGCGAGAAGACGTGAGCTACTCAGCTTTTTTTTTACGAAAGGAGAGACATCAATTAGTGCGCATTTCGGATACATTTATAGGTCCGTTACCATAGTAGGGAACCGACGGCCCCTTGTAAATAGTCATTTTGAGAAAAAAACAATAAGCTGCCCCTAAATATTATCTATGCATATATTTTATGGAGAGACTGTTTTTTGCGTGTCTCAGCTCTATGGTCATTCATCAACCCGTAACATTAAAGCTACTGATCAATAAGTAATATATGAGGTTGTAGACACGACAAAAATTTAGACACCCCTGAAAGCATGAGCCGAGAATTTAACTATTTCGTTAACCTGTGCCAATGAGCACAGAAAATACTGATACATTCACGATAGCAGTGATCACAGCCGTCGGTCATCGAATACGAACTTATGGGTCAGGTCCGCAACAAGTAACATGTACCATGTATCAGTGTGCATGCCAGATTAATCCATCGCGTACATTCGAGAAGGTGCAACACGATTCGTGTCACACGCGCAATCTGAGTAGAGAAATGCCTTTCACTATAGAATCACTGATAACATTCAAGAAATTTGAAATCCGTGTATTCGTGTCGCGCAACGAGTTAAAACTGGAAACAGCGACAGTGTAATGAAAAACGGTTACCCGCTAAAAGGAAAATAGTGCACATTTCCGACATAGACATTTCATGAAATTTTTATGACAAACGGTTCCGACATTTCCGAGAACGAATCTTGTATGCTGGGCTACCTTTGTAGACATAAGTGAAGAATGATTACCCGCAAGACACTGCGTGGTCGTACCTATCGATCGACATTCTGACTGTTTATACTTTCCTAGCGATTCGTGCTTGGTTGTGTAATCGAAGCAATCAAACACCTTACACTTCTTCTTGTGTCTTGGGAAAATTTAAGATGAGCAAATAGGCTCATGTTTATGTGTTATGTCGTAGTTTGTAAACCAAGCTTTGAGGACACCTCAAAATGATATTTAACATCACAACCCGCTGTGGTAGTTTAGTGGTTACGGCATTGAGTTGCTTAGCACGAGGACGCGAGTTCGTATCCCTACCACGGCGGCCGCATTTCAATGAGCGAGAAATGAAACAAAAAAACCTCATGTACTAAAATATACGTGCACGTAAAGAACCCTAGGTGGTCAAAATTAATTCCGCAGGATCCCACTACGGCGTACGTCCCAATCACATCGTTCTTTTGGCCCATAAAGCATAAACGACAAATCTCTTTAAATTTATTTTTTCAAACCATCTAATAGTTTCTTGCTTCAATAACTATTACATTTTAAATTATTTATCATAAACAAGAACACGCAGAATATCGCTGTTTTCTCAGAAATGCACTTATGAACCAGGTAACGGGAAAGACAGGAACTGACCGGGATGTTAAAAAGAACAATTTGGTGAATTGCTTGAACAGTGTGAGCAATTTTTTCTTAATTATTCTTTAAATACCTAGTCCTGGTACTAGTAATATTTGCTTCATACAGAAGTGTCCTCTAATTCAGAAAGCGAACTGGCCTGCCTCACCTCTTCGTCTAGGAAAATATCGTATGGCTCGCCCTCCAAGCACCTGCAGAACGAACCAAATTTATTATGCATACATATTGGGGGCATTTTATTAAGTGCTTCAGCATTCAGGAAACTGCTGCAGTTTCAGGTCAGGATGGAGTAACGTAGTCCACTCCATGTACATAAAAGTTACAAATCTACAAAAGCACCCAAAGTAAATGAAAGTACGCGTGCATTTTGCTGGTAGAAGTGGGACTTTACTACCTTTAGCACCTGTACAAGCGCACAGATATTAACTGCGTAGATTATTTTCTGGAGCTCACTTCTCCAAATACACTACGACATCGCGCTAATCTAAGACTTCACCACGATCTCCCTTTTTGATGTTTTCCCGAATTGGTCTGCAGACTTGTTTTGAAAACTAAGCATGTACAATTATTGCATAGTTTAGTCATTATGTAGGCAAATCAAAGGCTTGCCTACATCATAATCGTCATCACTATCATCATCATCGTCATCACCAATTATTCTCTCTTAAGAACCTCATGTGGGGTATTACACGAAGGAGGAACATGTACAGGAGTAATCAAAGTAGTAATAGAAACAAAAAAGAAAAGAGGAATAACACATGAGTACGTAAGGGGCACCAACAGTATGAGCATTAAAGGCACATCGAAATTAAAGCATGGCAGAGGTGTCAGTAAAGTTATTAGTTCTGGAAACAGGCTGCCAGTAACGGCCAAAATTATTCTGAATCACACTCAATACCTTTTGATTCTGGCAGCTCATTCTACTGCTATATACTCATAGGCTGGGGGAGGAGGTTTATGTACAGGAGTAATCAAAATAGTAATAGACACAAACAAGAAAAGAGGAATAACACATAAGTACGTAAGGGGCACCAACAGTATCAGCATAAAAAGGCCCATCGAAATTAAAGCATGTCAGAGGTGTCAGTAAAGTTATTAGTTCTGGAAGCTCAAAAGTTCAGGCATTCAGATTTTGAGAAAATTGAATTAAACAGGCCTAACGAAGTAACCCGGAAGCAATGTCAGTGTTTTGTTGTTCTAACAAAGCAGACCATGTAGTGGTTAGAGAACTGCGACTCAGCTGCGCTGAGCTCATTCTCCGTAAAATAAGCTTGTTATTTATAGCAAAACTCTCGCAATATGTAGAATGAAACAGTAAATAAAGCGAAAAGTGAAGATTAAAAGCGGCAAGTAGAAATAGTCGCATCCAAGAGAGAAGGACCCAAAGACAACTACAACACTCCGAATGCCTTGGTCTTGATTCTCTTTAAAAGCTCAAACATGCAGTGTGCCCCGCAGTGAAAGGCATTATCTGAGGAGGCAGTACATCTCTTGCAGAATTATCAACACTTCTGCATTCGGTATTCTGATAAATGCTGACACTATCACATTCTTTATACAATCTTAGTGGCCGCTTTCCTGCTTCAGTCTTACCGCTTGTGCGTAGGATGGCAGTGCTCGGGGGTGGCCGCCAAGGACTTGTTTATGCATTCCATGACATCAGCAGGCTTCGTCAAGTTGCTTGGAAGCAGCATAATACTGTCGGACCCTTTCTGTAAATTGTACGATCAAATTACCCTGGTGTGTGGCGGAATGCGTTTGTTTAGGCCAACGTCTCCGTAATCTAAGAAACTTTGTCGCCTCTCCTAGACCAAGAAATCGAAATTTAGCAGCGGTCAAGAATGGGTGAAGAAAGGACGCTTCTGTCTGCAGCCAAAGTTTCGAATAGTGTGAACTACTTTTCTTCGTCAGGGATCTGATCATTTAATGTTCACTACTCTTGACATCGATTCGTGTTTACATTTATATGTCTTCCAATTGGTCGCGTAGTATTGGTCGCTTCGTCTATAACTTCGGGTAAATTCTTTGTTTGGTTTTAAATTCAGAACGTTGGGGTGCATTGATTTTTTATTAGGTTTTTTGAAATCTACTTCTAATCACGCCTAACGCCTATGGACATGCCTTGCATGGGTTGTCAGGACGGGCTGTCAGGAAGTTATGCGAAAGTCTCCTGGTACATTTGCATACAGGTTTCGTCTTACTCTGCCGACGTAAAAGTAAACGTGATTTATTACTAAACCACTCCTGCCCAGCAAGGAACTATAAGGTACAACTGAGATTTCATCATACAAACTTATTTGTACCCTAAAACCTAAACCGAGCAGTTATGAAGTTCGTTGCATTCCAAACGGTGGCATGGATTTGATAGGTGCGAAACGCATCAAACCAAAGCATCATTATGCTGAGGTGTACGCATTCCTAAAATGATACCTTTTTTGTCGCAACCATGCAGAGGACTCTTAATATCTTTACGGTGCAGCCTGAGAATCATACATGACTCTCCTTTGAAGCAGGGTTCTTGTAGTCCAGAGTTTTCTGCCTAAACAGTTTTTAGCGGTGTTGGAATCATGATTTTTAAGCCTGAATTGGATACGAATCGAACAATGCTAGAAGCGAATCGAATCAAATATCGAATACTTTTTGAATATGTCTACCTAGTGAATAACCGTTATTGCAACAATATAAAACGATATTCACATTCCAGTATTCCTGAACTTTATTTACTATTCTTAAGTAAACACACAACGGGAGCATTAGGAGCAAACAAGTAGTTTCTCCGCGCGCACATTGCTCTACACCGAGTGCGAATTATCGCTGTACACCCTGTAAAATATGGCTACCTAAGGGACCTAGCCTGCTCCACTACGCAGGTTCTCATGTTTTATATCTGTACTTTGCCCTCGGGGATCAAACTTCGCCGTACTGTTGCTCCAATTTTTGTTTATTTTGGTGCAGTTGACGTCTTGAGACATTCGAAAAGTATTTGAAAAGTATTCGCATTTACGAATAGTCACATTTTGATTAGAAGACCGAACCTAGTAGGACATTATTGAATTTGTCACTGGAAAGTTTCGAATATTCGCACACCACTGCGCTTCTTCTAGAGCAAATACCCCACAATATGCTCGTGACGAGCAACCAGTTCTATAAAACGAGCGCACATAGCCTTGCGAAAGCTGTATAAAATAGAGAGATTGGCTTTATCAGTCAGGTATTTTCACTGACTTGTGCATTACGACCGTAAAATTTCATTTTTTTATATATCCCACTCTTACATGCCAGAAGCAGCATCTAGACGCTCGGGAACAAAGTGTCCGTCACCTGAAGAATGATATTGCAAAAAGAAATGATTTTTTTTTGAACAGAGCAGAATATGTAAAGTCGTGTGGTGAGTTGTGAAGTCGACGTTACAACCTAGATTTTCATATCATTTACCAGTTTTGATAAACTTCATTTCGGCTCTTTGTCCTTTTTTGTGGTGTTTCAAAGGCGTATATCCAATAGTGAAATTTCGCGGAATGCGCTGGAAAGAAATAATTTAACCAAGTTCATACAGTTTCACAAGCATCTAACAACATATCCGTGCTGAAGTTATTACGTAATCGTTAGATATGTAACATTGGGAATGAGTGAAGTAGATGCGTATGATCATGTACGTATTTGCCCAGGAACATAAATGCTTACAGCGTAAACAGGCGGCAGATTCTCAACGGGGATTCCCAGTGGCGGAAATGGCACGAGCACGCGCAATTCCTTGTAGTTCTTGAGCACGAACGCCGCTTCTGCAGCCTTCTCAGAAAGGAAGCTGGCGGTGACCTGCGTGTTACAGGGTTGTCTGTTGCTACCGGAGATATGTAATCGCAATTACAGTGCTAATAATAGTACAGACTTAAGAGAAGTGTTTGTGTATAAACTTTAATAGAAAGGTGGGTGGCTGCCATACAGATATATCAACTACTTGAGCCTTTTGCGGCATAAAACCACTATTCATACTGTAAGATTACGAAAAAAAGTTGGAGGTTTCTCGCGTGATTGAACAATGCTATACACTAATACTGATGAGCAACAGTTTGCACCTGACAATATATTCACGATACGAGATGGTTTAAGAAGCCTCACTAGCTTGTTTGGGCACGTGTTTCCCTTGTGCACAACTGTAGGTTCTTCACAGGACAGCCATAGAAATTATGGAACTCGTGATGAATAGCTACGTAAATCAAAACTCATAGTCATGGAGATAAAAGAATACCTGAGCATCAGGAAGCATGCAACATATATGAATAAACACAACGTAGGCCTTCCCGCAATCACAGAGGGACCATCAGATGCAGGCCTGCGGTTGCAGGGAGAATGCGTTCTAAGCGTAAATACTTGTTTATTGTAACAACTTATACGATATATAATTTTACTATTTGAGTATAATATGAATATGATTTAGGCACGCGTCCTTGATAGCTTCGCTGTATAGCTAGCAATGCTAAGTGAAAGAAGCCGCGAATTCATGATTAGTGCCTGGCATAACTAACGGCAGCATAGTGATGGGACCTATTGACATACTGACAGACATATTACGGTAGCAAGGATATCAGTGAAGCGACTGTCTACTCTGTCAGCTTTAGTTTTGCTGAGTGTGTTACTGGACATGATCAGGAGCATCAAAACTTTTTTTCTATTTATTGATTTTAAGCAATAGTGTGCACAGTGAACGAATATGTCTTTGATAACCCTATAGGTTTCCATTGGCGGTGTGCGTATCTGCCAAATCTACGCTTATCGCGTACCGTGTTCTCCCTGTTGGCATCTTCCGGATGATCGGCGCTCAACACTAGTTCCTCGGGGTATTCAGGAAAACTGTGCCAACGCTCGCGTAGCGTGGCGCCGTCCTTTTGTACGAAGAGCTGCACATACGTCTCTTGTTTGATAACCGGGGCACCGAGCAGTGACATGGTGTACCTTATGAGGGTATGAAGCACATGAATAACGAAAATTAACGCACGTTCAAATACTGGAAAACAGATTACCTTCCAATGTTATGCCTAAGAAAATAGGTATGACTAAAATGCTAAATAATGAAAGCGCTGCTAATAAAAATGGCTTGTGCGCTGTTATTAAAAACGCGCATCACTGTTTGCCCGGCCGTCACAACATCAAGTACTTCCACCGTCGCCTTATAGCTTCTTTCGCATTATTTAACTATTATGTTGTACTTTTATAAAAATATCTAATGGTGTTCTCATAATCGTAGTTTGCCTGATATGATTTCTAGCATTTCATATAATGGCTGTAGTTTTTTCTCCTTCGGGCCAAACAGTCTTTCATTGTTACAATTTTCATTGTCACAATTGCCTACAATTTTATTAGAAGTTTAAAGTATATTTGGGCAGCGCGCACGTGTACAAATATACATTTACGAGAGTACAGCAGGTGGTGGCAAAGTAGGAAATCTCCGGGGGACCTTCTGTATTAGTGTGAATATTGTTGACATAAGAAACACCTGTAAGATTACAATAGCACATAGAATACATATCGGACAATTATAAAAAAGGCATATCATATCAAAATACAAAGCTGCACAAAATGTGCTCACAAGCAAGGAGCATGTCACTCTCGTAAACTAAGAGAGGCATAAAAGGCGCAATAGCAAGATGAAATAGTTTACGTACGCAATAACACCTCAAAGTAGACTGTTTGCGTAAAAAGAGAAGTTGCTGTCTTTCCGCAATTGTTTTCTTTCATTCTGCTAAAAGCATTTACAAGTTGATTCTGGATCTTTTTCCTGAACTAAAGGGGCTATTCGAAACTAAAAAAAAACTGGTTCAGGACCCCCTCGCCCCACTTACACAGTCCCTTTTCCTAATAAAAACGTGCGTAATTTGATGGGTTCCGCAGAACCTCAGTACACTTTCATGCTATACCACTATGACATACCAAGACGATCAGATAAAGTACCAGTAATATTTTCGGAACGTCCAGGCAATTAGCGACAAGCAGGCACATATTTGGAAAACATACACTAAACTAGTTATCTCAACGCATATTTCTGATTCCAAAAGTGTCATTAATCAAATTTGTTCTTATACAGCGATCAGTTGACTTTGGCATGTACTGCAGCGTTGAAGATCTCCTTTAAAGGCAAGCTTCTAATATCGAAGTTTTGCAAAGCGCAGTCAAGCGGACTCACTTTCTCGCACCTCTGGTAATTGAGATACAAAGTGCTAACTCTCGATACAAGTTTCGTCGTACCAGTGGTTTTCGTATGTGACCACAAATAGTCCTACAATTGCCAATTGTAGAGTGAAGCAAACAATTCTCAAGCATAATATAAGAGATTCAGAATATTTGGAGCGGCTACAAATGCGGCAGGAGACAAAAATAACAAAACAAATTTCACTGCCTTTGTTAATCCAGTAGCCAGGCTGCATCGCGGTGCCAACTATATCTTTAGGTCACGTGCAAAGCTCAAATAAACATACGCAATTCACACTAATTTAAAATTCTCTCAACTTTGCATTTTTTGTTTTCACACCCTGCAAGCTGTGAAGCGAAAAGAACGTTGTTCATCATTGGTTCACTAAAGCCGAAGACCTGAGCTCCCTACGCGTATATTTAATCTATAATTAGTGCATACTCTAAAGTTATTTATAACAAAGGGAATATATTTTACGATGTTAGTGAGCACTGTTTGCGATGAACATTCGTAGAAATCAGCACTTACCAAAGGGGGCTGTACTTCAAGCAGTGTACAGTGCAATTTTTGTTGCGCTCGCAGTTGCAGCAGTAACCCTGAAGCAGCAAATTTCCCTATTGTAAACGAATCGTACGCTTAACCATGGGCATATTTTCAACTTCACTTGCCTTGGGAACCTTCTTCGCGTATCCAGCGCATACGGTCAAGTCACAGGTATCTTGGGCCATGACCTTTTCTGTAACCTTCCCGTTCACGGTCTTTTAGAGAATAAACGTATAAAAAATGCCAATCAATCAACACAGGTGTATTTTGGTTATATAAAGCGTTATTTGCGCAGTGAACCGTATATAAGTGTATTCTAAGGGATCCTCACTTTGAATATTACATTTTCTAAAGCCATGCTTCAATACCGTAAGGAAGCATTTGGTTTCTCTTTATTAGTGACATAGTAGCGTTCCACATTACCTAAATTATACGCCTGTTTCGTGATGTTCTGCATTTGGCGTTAAAGACCCTCAGCCATCACGCATAGCAGTGGGCTGGGAAAGCAAGATAATTCTCATGTCATAATACAAATAAGAAGTGTAGAAAAATATATTTTACAAAGAAGAAGAAATAAGTGCAGAGCGCGGCATATTAATGTCTAGACACCGCAGCTGTGCTGAAATATGAAACACGCCTTACGATAAAGGACTTGTAAACAGACAATGCTTGTGTAGGCTTGTCTGTAACGGCTGTGTGGCGGTTAAAGCACTGATGTTTATTTTTCAGCCGTAGTTGCTAATTTCTTCAACTTGCGCCTTCATTGTATTTATCCCCGCGTAGTTATACCATTTTGTGTCTTTATTCACGTAAGCGGATAAGAGATTTTGCTAAAAGCATTTGCTATTTTTAATGCACCAGAATGCGCCATGATTCTCTGCAATAATTTGAATGGAAATCCATTGTACATTATACTTGCGCAGTCTACAAGTTAGGACTATAATCCCTGGATGTACTGCGGGAGAAGAAAACAATAAACTCCCTCACATAAACCTGTTTCGCCTCATTTAAAGAGAAATGAGTGCATTGTCTACCAGACCAATCGTAATCGTTTAAATCACCTTGTTTTCTGGGCTCTAGGTTTCTGCTGCCATCGGCTAATGTCTCCCAAACTTTAGCTCTTATTATCTCTTATTATAATATATTGCGAGAGCTATTATCTGGACACTCCAAGCAAACTTTCGCCATCACCGTCACGGTGAAGTTCGGTGTAAAGTGACAGTGCGATAAATTTCGTTTTCTCGCTCAAATCCGGTCCCTTCGTCGCTTTGGGCAAGTTTTAATTTTGTCTAACCGAGTAGACCATGGTGGATTTTTTTATCTTTGACGTCATGCTAATTTGTGCGACTGATTCGTCACGTCGAGCTTTGAAATTGACATTTCAGTCGTAGTATCATGACGTTATTAAGCAGAATGCAGAGGCCTGCTGTCAAGGGGACGTTGGCGCAGCGCGCCGCATGTTTTGGGTGCCAGGAAAAGTGTGCGATGGTGAGCTGAGAAGAGTGGTGGCTTGATTCGCGCCCTCTTCCCGTGAGCTCGATGTTGGATATCAAGTGATCAAACTAGGGGAGGAGAGCGCGAGTCTCTTGCTCTAGCCTGACATTGACTGTGCATGGGTGTCTGTGGAACTGAGAGCATAGGCGTCGAGCTTGCCCTGTGGGTAATTAATCTGCGGCGGGAGCAAATGTGAGCTGAGAGTTCATATAGCTGGTGGATTCACGCGCCCTGTGGTCCCGCGTGGCTAGCGTTGAGGTCACGTTAGCAATCTTTAGAGATGCAGTGACAGAACAGGTAGCACGAAGCGTTGACTCCCGGATGTCATCGCTCTTGATACCGCCTTCGTTTTAACTCACTTCTTGCTGTTAAAGCACTTCTTGCTGGGCTACTTGGTGACATATAGCTAAAGGACGAGTGGGTCAAATTAAGATATACAAAGACAAAGTTGAGAGAGGACGAGCACCAGTACCAACTGTAATATTAAGGCTTCAAATGACCCTATAAACCTATAAACTGTACCTGCAAGAACACGATTGCGAGGGAAATTGTAGAAGCCTCCCTCATAAAGAAAAAAAAGAGATAGATGTTTCAATGACATGTCTGTAGCCTTGTGTCTGTCAGAAGGCTACAGACGACATGAAACTTGTTAACATGCGACATGAAACCAGTAAACTATTACAGTCGAACGACGGTACAACGAACGTCTCTACAAAGAAATGTTCTCCATAACAAAGGATTGATTATATGGCGGAATTCTGATCTTTCGTATGTGCGGTGAACCAGTATTTGTCGTTTATTGCAAAGCATGATATGAGCCGTCGAAGACGCGTAAATGTTTGCGTTCTGCACGCACAATTGCCTTCAAGGACGCCACCAAGGAATGGGCTAGGCTAGCGGTAACGGCAGCTCTAGCGACGCACTTGACTCGCGCCCTTTTGCACTGCTCCAAAAATCGCGCCACTCGTACGCTGCTTGTTGCAAAGCATCAGTGCGTGCGACGCATAACAGAAAAGTCACATTTCATGAGTGCATGTTGAGGTAGTACTAACTATCGACCAATGAAGTCTTCAAAGCCATCTAGGGTGGCAATCACGCGAATGTCAACAAAGACAACAGTGATGGATATCCTTTAAACAAGTCAGTAATTTCGACAGTATTCGGCATTCGGCAACAGCATCCGACGATCTGCAGCTTTACCTTATGTAGCACCCACAGAGCATGGATGTGAACCTTGCTGCAATAGGGTTTGCCGTAGTCGCACATTCTGTCAGACGAAGTGTACACAAAAATATTAACTACTTCACCAAGTCTCTCTTGAATTAATGGTAAATTAAATTTTCGTTCGTTGAACGTGCTTAGCCTGCTCTACTGTGAGCCGTACGCTGCGCGACCTTCACAATGAAGGCACCTGTATAACGAAGTATGTTTTAGATTCAAAGCCCTTCGCTATACAGGCATTTGACTGTATCTTTTTTCTTTCTGTTTTATTCTGCCGTCTTGTGGTTCTGTGCATGTGTTTGGTATCGTTTTTCTGGTAAATACGGAAATATTTAAGGTCTAATAATACTCTTGGCAGTGTCGCTCATCCTGTCTGTCTGTCCGTCCGTCCGTCCGTCCGTGTCTTAATGTGAGCCGGTCGTGTGATAGCCCCGTTATGACAGCAAGCGCTCGAAGCAAGCACAGCAAGCTCTCGCCTGTCGCAGGCCGCTCTATGCTTGTTAATTTATTATTATTTTATTTACATGGACAATCAAACAAAACCTTCATTAGTTTAGTTATCTATTAGTTGGCTAATGATATGAAGGCTACGCCTTTCGTGCAAACCTGCGACTTTTTTGACAGCGCACCAATAATTGGCATAAATTTTATCGTTGCTGTAAAAACATTTGCGCAGCTTGCACTAGTGGTGCAAGGCTGGAGCAAACAGCGGAGCTTGCGATCGACCAAGCTACGGCCAGGGTTGTAAAACCGACGACGCTGGATACTCAAACGCAGACTCTCGCGTTCTCGTTCTCGAAATTCAGGATCTTCGACTCGACGACGCCTCTTCTCGGCTGCAGCTTCAGCACGGTATTCCGGATCGGCTCGCTGCCGAAGCGCAGATTCTCGCTTGTGCGCACGACGCACTTCAAAACGTGGCCTGGCGAAGCGTTGACATGTCTAGGTGAAGTGAAGCACATGTGGTGTCTAGGCGACGCGAAGTGATGTCGTGACTAGATGGAGCAGGTGCGGGGTCGTAGCAGCTCGGCGTGGCGGTGCGGAGCGGCGGCGAAGCGAGGCGCAGCTGTGCCAAGTGGTTGCTAGGCAACGCGTGGTGATGCCATCGCCAGGCGCAGTTTCTGGTCTACGCTATACGGGCCAACCTCTGGCTGAAACAGCTCCGCTGCTAAAATGGCCTGTTCATTGTAAGATTGCAATGAAGACAATGACGATTCGTAACCGTAGGTGATAGAAAATCTCTTAACTGCATGGCGTATTCGAAAGTATTAGGGCGCCATGAAGTCAAGTAATACTTTCTCCGCTATTTAGAACAGTGAACTGACATGAGTGTCTATGAATTGCTTTATAGTGACCCCTTTGGCAAGCTGCCTATGGCGTTTGTAGTTTTGAAATATTATTTTACAACCGCACAAATGATCACTAGAATAGAATTACACACAATTGCTGCATAGTCACAACTCACCCCCACATATCTCATTGGGTAGGCAAGCAGCAGTTCCTCCTGTCGGAGCCCAATCACAATGGTGTTGAAAAGACGCGACGTCCTCTCCAGTTCTGGCTCGTACACTTCCATAAGGTGAACGTAGCTCTTGCCTTTGTTACCCTTTGGAGAGAAAAATATCGCGTGGCTTACGAGCATTACATCACAATTTATGTATGATTTTAAGTAGACCTGCGCGTCTAAATATAATGGAACTTGGTGTTTTGTGATCCATTCCAGTAGCAGACGTAAAGTTAATGATGCTATAGGGGCAAGTGAATGCGACTCTGGGGACTCTGTTGTGATCGCCTCCGTGAATTGGATTTAATTCGTGCAAGTACAGCTAGGAGGTGCTCAAAGAACTTACTTGTAAAGCAAGCAAGATGCTGAACAAATTTTGACATATGTAGGGCTGTTGGGTACTGCTTCGCAGCCCCCCAATAGCTTGCTGCCTGAAATAATTATCTGTTTACAATTCTATTTTTACCCAGAAAAAAAAAACATTGCGAAAAATCATCATCACTGAGCACTTGTGCAATCGCTCTTTGCGATGCTTCTGCCGCATTTCCCAACGGTAATGCTGTATGCTCAACCATGCGTCAGGTAACCCGGACGGGGGAGGGGGGGGGGGGAGGGGGGAAGAGGTCATAAACGAATAAAGCACTCCCGAGATTTGGATTTGAGCTCTTTGTGACGGCACATCCGCCTGTGATTCCTTTTTTTATTCAATCACAGCGAATCAACACAATAGTTTCGGTAGTTTTGGGGCACAATTTCCTGGTTCGCCGACAGGTAATCTAGGTCACAGCCGTGACTGCAAGAACACAATAAAAGTACTTATGTGCACACTAAGTACAAAGGCAAAAACGTATTGGCATTAAAGCCACTCTATTGCGTCAATACATTTTGTTGAATACATTCATGTCAGCTCAGCGCTGATGAAAATGGTATCCCTGTGAAGATCTTGCAGTGTTCTTATTAAACCATTGATTGCGTAGTGTAGAAGCTTAATTATTACGAATTTGACCTAAGGCCTCCTCTCTTCATGCAGATTATTTCGTCGGACGCTTTGAAAATTTTTATCTGCAAACTGGTTCAGTCCTGTGAATTCGTTCCAAGTGGATAAGCCTTGCGAGCGCAGCGGCTATAATTCGTAGATTGAAAGATGTGCCGTAAAATAAATAATCAAAAAGTTATTTAGCGTATTTATGGTAATTATTCAATTGGGCGTTTTGATTTCTCGGGGAAATAATGGCGGCCGGCTCATCGAGTAGGGTAGATTATAATTGTGCTATCTGCTACAGGCAATTTTTAAACATTTGGTGCAGCTGAAATGAAACACCATGTATGTAACGACTGTAGTATATTCGGCTGGTAATTTCTAATGACCTATCATCCAAAGCAGCATACACGCTACTATGTTTACCTTCTTCTGCTTGCGCAGCACTTGCTGCTCGCATTATATCTAAGTAAATAAGTAAATAAAAAAACTTTCGGCTGAAAGTGTCTAACGATGAATGTCGATCAGCATTGAAGCAATGTTGTGCCACACTCTTTCGCCACCACACTAACGTGTCCTGTATGAGGCACACATGCAGCAGGGCTCTTCTCGCACATCCCTGTCGACATCATGCACCGTCTAGCGGCATCATCACTGCGAATTTCATGCAAGGCTCCAGTCTCAATATATATGCAGAGAAGGTTATGTGTGTATACCGTATATGACGCGCGTTCGAGTTGACCCAGTATCGGATAAATTTTACAAGATCTGTTTCTCAGTGAAGACTAGCAGATAACCAGCCACCCGTACAAGTGACTCAAGTTTACGTCAAAATGGTTTATTGGAGATCGGCACATAGTCATTGCCAAATACCCAGCGGCACATACCCTGGGATCCAAGTGGGCGTGGAAGAGGTCCAGTGGCACATACTCAGTGATGCAACTTGGTGTGACAGAGATCACTTGAAAAGCGGTACATACCCAGTGAAACTTGGTCAGTGACCCAAATTGGTCAGACAGTTGGTTTTGAGCACAGTTACCTCAGCACAACAGCGCGGTGCTCCACCCATTAGACCAGCGAATACCCAGTGATTTGAGTTGTCGGGAAATGGGTAGAGACATGGATTGAAACAAAGATATCGTAAAGTGCGAAAAGTGTCCTAATAATCTTATTTGCGTATAACTGCAGCACGTCATTGCTTTAAATTTTGCCAGGGTTTGTTGTCACATTAATACCCAACTTCGTCGAGTTCTCGCTCTGCGCAAGACATGTTAAGAGTATCTGAAATTCGTTTAACGTTGTCGCCAATTCCATAGCGTAGCGCCTGACGCGTGCGTGATCCCATTGTGAGTTCATTGTAAATAGTGATGTACATTCTTAAATACGTGTAAACTGTGAATAATTTGGAATAAAGTGCTGGATATGTATAAAAACAAGACTAACTTGACCCGAAAGCTACGATTCCACAATGGGTGACATTGCCCGCCACCATCGTTCTAAGTTTAGGGTAGGATGCCTTTCTGGACAAAGTTTCGCTAGATGAAGAGCCAGCCTTGCATTCTTAACGCTCACAATTGGCAGCGTTTGGTACTTCACCATCACTACACACATACGACAATATGTTGAATTTTAAAAAGTCTGATACTTTTAGCCGTGAGAAGAAGTGTTTTTATAATAATATGAAAATACCGAGTGCTTACCCCAGGCGTATTGTTCACGAGCAGCGTCACTTCGATCTTGTTCTTACATTTGGTGAGGCCGTTGCGAACTTCAGCCGGTTGGTATTCCTTGCTGTCGCACGGCGCCAGCAGAGCCTTCAT
Organism: Dermacentor silvarum; assembly: GCF_013339745.2. Taxonomy (NCBI): domain Eukaryota; kingdom Metazoa; phylum Arthropoda; class Arachnida; order Ixodida; family Ixodidae; genus Dermacentor; species Dermacentor silvarum. Next base: position 83,349,337 of record NC_051160.1, read on the forward strand.
CCGGACGTCTGCAAAAGCCAGCGCACCGGGCGCCGTCACGGCGGCGATGGTACACAAGGCGGCGGCGAGGCTCATGGCGGGCGTCGTCCAAGACGTGTCTTCATAAATTGGTGGCCCCGACCCTACCCGTCCCGAGCCTCGACCGCAGGCTCGGCGCCGGCGTTTCGACGGCACAGCGTGGCCCTCGGCGGCCGCCACCTGGTTATTCGCGCAGCCGCTCCTAACTTCAATGGCGCTTGCCCACTGCAGAGGATTGGCCGAAAAGCCAGCTAAGCAAGCTGGTAAAGGAAGGAAAAGTAGTTAAATAATAAAGACAAATGTAGGGCAGGGTAAGGTATAAGTTAGTAGGAAATATATATAGAGCAATTTTTTAAGTACCTATTATTTTATTTATTTAGAAACCGACTTGGAATCGCCTGGGCGGCAATTTACAATTGCAATGGTACCACGGGGTGCTCCTTTACGTTTATAGGTGTCCAAACAAAAGTTGCATTTTCGCCCGAAACGCGAAGCATCGATTGCGATAGCAAATTAGAGGGCAGCTATACAAAGTAAGGAGAGTAGTTTTGTCGGCCCCATAAGCTTGTAAACATAAGCATACTAACTAAATTAACAAGCATGGTGTGACACGCGCACAAGCAATCATGAACGCACCTCACACGATGACCACGGCAACTCACTGACAGAAAGCTGGAGTGAGTAAACGTGGCTGCAGCAGCGAACGAATTCACCTTCGTGCGGCCACTCGCATCACCGCGAACTAAAGGCCAACCTCCATGGAGCGAAAAAGCGACGAACTTTCGGCGGCGGCCGCTCAGCGACGGCCGCCCGCCGGCCGACGTCAAAAAAATGACTGTTCGCCGCCGATCCACTCTCTCCAGATATTCGCCGCCCAGCGAACCGTCGCCGCCGGAAGTCGTCACGCGTGGCGGAGAGCGTGGACCAATCGGACCACAGCGCAGAGGTTGACTTCCGCCGGTCGCCCGTCGACGGGAGTTTTGGTTGTTGACGCTTGGCTACTGTTCGGCTATTTCCTAACTTCGTTTCAAACGCTCGTGTTCCAGCGCTGTTTCACCTCCTTGTTGGTTGTTCTGCCTGTCACTGCTTGTTTTGTGTACTCTATGTAGTTAGAGGCTTCGTTTCCCGATGATGCTCTGCTCATGCATACCCACAACATGATGCCTTGCGTACAGCCGTGTTTTAGAAAGACGTTTGATTGAAGTTTGCAGGGTGTAGTACACTGGCACATTCGAAAAAAAAAAACGCGAGCTGAAGCATCGCGTATGTGCGGCATATGGGCTGCTCGCAAGCCACGTACGTAAAACATGGCGGCGGTCCCCGCTGCCCGCTTCGAATTGAATTTGGCGTGGCTTTTGAAGAATTCGCTTCGTTCGTAGCAAATGACTGCGTAAACGGTTTTCGCTTAGCCTCAGGCCGCTTCGACTACAGTGTATTATGGATAACCTTGTGCAGTTTTTGAAATCGCTTCTCGTTTCAAACGACACGAAACCTAACGAGGGAAATCTTCGAGATATGTCAGCGTCACCTATCGATGAAGTCGAGAGATAGGCACGACGATGGCATATGGCCTCTAAGATCAGAAGATCTCGCAGGCCAACTAAAACTGTAATAAACGTGCGCTGCTTAGCGTGCGGTGTACTATAGCGCATAGCGTACGCTATTAGTTGCGTACGCTATACTAAAACTGTCTAACAGCTTTCCCTGTTTCCTCCATGGCAGGGCAGGCTCGAAGGCGGAAGCTGACGGGAGGAACACTCAGCTGCGCGCGAGCGCAGAGAGCCGTAAACAAACACAGGGTGACAGATGAGGGATAAGTATCGGCGAAATACCGACGTGCCACGTATACACAAAAAAGAAAGTGACAGTCTAAATAGATTCCCTCTAACAGCAAACACTTATTGTACGCACTTTTTCAGATCAGGTGCCTTATTTTACGTGTAAAAACATTCATTTAGGCGCTGTTTTGCCTTCTGCTTTCATTCGCCAACGACGCTTTCGTAGCCTATCTCGTCTGGCCACAATGACTCCTCGCGGGCTGCGTCGACCGCATGGGCGGCGGCGTTCGCCGGCTTTTGGTTGCATGGAGTGTGGCGTGACGAATGCGTGAGGGCGCTTCGCGCTGTATTTTTCATCACATGAAATTCGTCGCGAAAGTTCGCTGCATGGAGGTTGGCCTTAAGCCGTGAAAAGACAGCGCCGGGCGGACTCTGTACCCGCCGTAGATAACTTTCAGTATACAGCAGCCCGGGCAAGCGCGCGCTGCTTAAACCCCCCTCCCCCGGACCCATGTGGATCCTTGCGGCCGCGGCGGGCGCGCGCGGCCACTCGGGCCGTTCAGAGTAGAACGCCCCCTCCCCCCCCCCCTCCTCCCAGCCGCCCTACCCTCCCTCCGGAGCGTTGCACGCGAATGGACGCCGGCGCGCCTCCTTCCCGCTTCGCTCCATTGCGTACGCAAGATTGATCCGCGATCGCCGGCTTACCCAAGCACGCTTTCACTCGCACTTACAGCATGCGGTGCGCGGCAACGATTTTATCGCCCTTGGAATTTACACGGAACATCACGGCGCCGGCGACGGCTCAAATGTGCCTGGATTGTCCATATAATTGCTATCGCAATAAAATAATTCAAGGTGAGTTCTGATAGTGTTCTTCGCTGGTTTAAGTGTTCCTCCAATGTCGTCACCGGCTGACTCCGGCGCTCCCCTCCTGGTCTTGGAAGACCAGGAGGGGAGCCGAGAGCTTGGTGGCAGAACACACCACCACCCCAATTCTAAGGGGACGCTCAAAGCATCCATCCATTCATCCATCTAATTCCGCGCGGTACTGGATTTCTTGCAACACCGCCAGATGGTGCTCGCCTTCGCGCATCGACAAAGCCCCTATTAAAAAAGACTTACACATCCCAGCCGGTGCCGCCGCGGGAGCGTCTCAAAGTTTGTGCGTATGCCACGTGCTGCGCTTGCTTTCCTATGCTACAAAAAATGTCGCAGTTTCACCCGAAAGGCGAAGCGTCAATTGCTATAGCGAATTAGTAGAGAACTATACGGAGTAAGGATAGTAGTTTTATCAGCTGTATAAACTTGGACATGCAGCAACACCAGCAACGCACAGAGCTGTTATCGACGCCATCGGTGTTTTATCCGCGTTCACACCGAACGCGCGTGGCGTTAGTGACTGTTCAAGGTGCCTCTGGGGGCGGCTCGGAGGTTTTTAACGAGATCATAATGGGACACTCATCGAGCAGCGTCGGAAATCTTACCTACCTTCTCGCCTCGCAAGGTTTCTATATAAATACGCATTTGGTGCCGCAGCTATATTGTCACGAAGTAGTGACGCTGACGAAAGCAGTCGTAAAACTGTGTATGGCGAAACTGATTCTTTATTGGGCGAACCTGTGCCCACAAAAGCAAGCTACACTCAAAGCACAACGATAGCGGCGAACACAGTCGGCGATCGTCGAAAATCTGATTTGCGGTGAAACGCGCCGGCTTGTATACATGAGTCATCGAATGTTCCAGATTAATCACTGGTACCCACAGTGTCTTCCAGAAAGTTCTAGACAATTCGCGTCGGTCATACAATCAGATAACATAAGCTTCGGTGAAAACAGGCAACGGAAAGAAGCATCGATAACGTTCTAGAAACTTCCGATACAGGCGAGTCCTGCACCGAGCGATAACGTTTAACATTTGTTAGCCGGTGGAAAGCGGCCACCGGTGATAGATAAACATGTATACGTCTCAATACCTTCCCTTAAAAACCATCGTCCCGATGCTACAAACAAATGTGGAAGCGAAAACAAAAACACGCGTAATAAAGAAAAAAAAACACAAAGTAACAAAGTAACAAAGTTCATCAGCGGGCGTAGAAAGGCTTAAGATGCACCACGTGGATGACTTGAGGTCGTGCGCGGCGCCGCTGTGATTGCGAAATGCCCTCTGGCACGACCTCATAGTCCAGTGCGCCAATACGTCGGATGATCTTATATGATCCGACATAGCGACGTAACAGTTTCTCGCTAAGTCCTCGTCGGCGTATCGCAGTCCAGACCTAAACACGGTCGCCGGGCTGGTACTCGACGTAGCGGTGTCGAAGATTGTAGTGTCGGCTGTCGGTCCTCTGCTGGTTCTTGATGCGCAGGTGGGCGAGCTGTCGACCTTCTTGAGCACGCTGCAAATAGGTGGAAACATCGAGATTTTCTTCGTCGGTGACGTCCAGTAGCATGGCGTCAAGCGTCGTTGCCGGGTTCCTACCGTAGACCAGGTTGAACGGCGCCATGTGCGTCGTTTCTTGCACGGTCGTGTTGTATTCGAAGGTCACGTACGGAAGGATGACATCCCACGTCTTGTGTTCGAAGTCGACGTACATTGCCAGCATGTCAGCGATGGTCTTATTTAGGCGCTTGGTGAGGCCATTCGTCTGCGGGTGGTAGGCGGTGGTCCGGCGATGGCTTGTCTGGCTGTATCGCAGGATGGCTTGAGTTAGTTCTGCCGTAAAGGCTGTACCTCTGTCGGTGATGAGGACTTCTGGGGCACCGTGACGCAGGAGGATGTTCTCAACGAAGAATCGGGCTACCTCGGCGGCACTGCCTTTGGTCAAGGCTTTTGTTTCGGCGTAACGGGTGAGGTAGTCCGTAGCTACGACGATCCGTTTATTCCCGGACATCGACGTCGGAAAAGGCCCCAATAAGTACACCCCGATCTGCTGGAACGGTCGGCGAGGTGGTTCGATCGGCTGTAGAAGTCCGGCAGGCCTTGTCGGCGGTGTTTTCCGTCGCTGACAGTCTCGGCATGTCCTTACGTAATGGGCGACGTCGGCAGTGAGGCGAGGCCAGTAGTATTTTTCTTGTATCCTCGCGAGCGTGCGGGAAAAATCGAGGTGTCCAGCCGTTGGGTCGTCATGGACAGCTTGCAGAACCTCTGGACGCAATGCTGAGGGTACCACGAGGAGGTAGTGGGCTCGAAGAGGCCAGAAGTTCTTTAAAAGAATGTCGTTTTGCAAGAAAAACGACGCCAATCCTCGCCTGAACACCTTGGGCACAATGACTATCTTGCCGTCCAGGTAGTCTACAAGGCTTCTTAGTTCCGGGTCGGCTCGCTGTTTTTCGGTGAATTCGTCGGCACTGATGGGCCCCAAGAAAGTATTGTCATCCTGGTCGTTCTGTGGCGGCGGTTCGACGGGTGCGCGAGACAAGCAGTCGGCGTCTGAGTGCTTTCGCCCGGACTTGTAAACGACGGTGATGTCGAATGCTTGAAGTCTCAGACTCCATTGTGCGAGACGACCTGAAGGATCCATCAAGTTAGCTAGCCAACACAATGCGTGGTGGTCGCTCACAACTTTGAAGGGCCTGCCATAGAGGTAGGGGCGAAACTTTGATGTAGTCCAGATGATAGCGAGGCACTCCTTTTCTGTTGTGGAATAATTTGCTTCCGCCGTCGATAGCATCCGGCTAGCGTAACTTACAACCCTTTCTAGTCCGTCAGTGCTCTGCACAAGCACGGCTCCGAGTCCTACGCTGCTTGCGTCGGTGTGGACTTCGGTATCGGCGTTTTAGTCCAAATGCGCAAGTACTGGCGGTGATTGTAGGCGTCGCTTCAGTTCTTCAAATGCTTCGACTTGCGGCGTCTCCCACTTGAAGACGACGTCGGCCTTCGTGAGGTACGTGAGCAGCTCGGCGATCCGTGAATAGTCTTTGACGAAGTGCCTGTAATACGCGCACAGTCCAAGAAATCTACGCACTGCCTTCTTGTCGGCGGGCGGAGGAAAGTCAGTGATGGCCGCCGTTTTCTGTGGATCAGGGCACACTCCAGACTTGTTTATGACGTGACCCATGAACAAGAGCTCCTCGTATGCGAAGCGGCATTTTTCTGGCTTCCACATGAGTCCGGAGGTCTTGATTGCTTGAAGAACTGTTTCCAGGCGCCGGAGGTGTTCCTCGAAGCTTGAAGCAAACACAATGACGTCGTACAAATAGACGAGGCAAGTCTGCCACTTCAAGCCTGCCAGTACTGTATCCATGACGCGTTGGAAAGTGGCAGGCGCCGAGCAAAGACCAAACGGCAGGACCTTGAACTCGAACAGTCCGTCTGGTGTTATAAAGGCAGTCTTCTCCCGGTCCCTCTCGTCGACTTCGATTTGCCAGTAGCCAGTTTTGAGGTCCATCGACGAAAAATACTTTGCGTTGTAGAGTCGATCCAAAGCGTTGTCAATCCATGGGAGAGGGTATACGTCCTTCTTCGTGATTTCGTTGAGGCAACGGTAATCAACGCAGAAACGTAGGGTACCATCCTTCTTCTTCACTAACACCACGAGAGACGCCCACGGACTCTTGGACGGCTGGATGATGTCGTCGCGTAGCATTTCGTCGACTTGTTGCCTTATGGCCTCGCGTTCACGCGCCGAGACTCGGTACGGGCTCTGACGGAGTGGGTGGGCATATTCGTCGGTTATGATGCGGTGCTTGGCGGCAGGGGTTTGTCGAATTTTTGATGACGACGAGAAGCAGTCCTTGTATCGCAGGAGCAGGGCTTTTAGTTGTTCTTTCTTATGCCTGGGAAGGTTCTGATTGACGTCAAAAGCTGCTTCAGGTATTAGAGTCGTCGTTGCAGGTGCGCTGGAATCCGTGAAGGCGAAAGCAGTGCTGGCTCGTACTATTTCGTCGATGTAGGCGGCCGTGGTCCTTTGTTAATGTGCTTGTATTCGTGGCTGAAGTTCGTGAGCATCCCTCTTGCTTTCCCTCTAGCGACGCAAATTTGACGGTCGAGCAGTAAGTGATGATCGCGCTCGACGATGCCCTCCATGTCTGCAGGCACTTCGGTACCGACGGAAATCATTACGCTGGAGCGAGGCAGAACAGTGACTTGTTCTTCAAGCACATTTAAGGCATGTTAACTGTTGCTTGTATCCTGTGGTATCGCTTTGTGCGTTGAAAGCGTTATCGACTTGGACATTAAGTTGATGACTGCACCGTGGTGGTTTAGAATGTCCATGCCTCGGATGACATCCCTGGAGTATTGCTGCACGATTACGAAGCTCGCTGGGGTAAGTGCGGTTGTTAACCGTGACTCATGCTGTGCAGATTCCAGCCGGCGTTATTAGGTGACCTCCCGCTGTCCGGATATCGGGTCCTTGCCAGGCCGTTTTCACCTTCTTCAACTTGGCGGCGAACGGGCCACTGAAGACGGAATAGTCGGCTCTAGTGTCGACGAGAGCGGTGACGTTGTGGCCACCGATTGGCACGTCTAGGTCGGTAGACGGTTGTCTGGCGTTGCGGTTAAATCGTGGCGTCGGATCACGGCTCCGTCGGCTTGCTCCGCTGCTGCTACGTCGCGTGGCAGGTCTTCTTTCGGCGGCGAAGTGTTGTCGTTCAGGCTCTTTCCAGGTGGCGTGGTAGCTCGTCGTGATGATTCACGAATATTCTTCGATGGCGGCGGATGATCTTCGGCATTGCGTCGTACAGCAACCGCACCTCCATCGGTTGCTGCTTTTAGTTTCCCGGATAGGGGCTCACAGACCGGCCCCTGGCTTGGCCAGTGTATGGTCGGCGCTGTGGTGACAGGTAGCGTCCTGGTGACGGCGAGCGTGAGGGTCGTCGTGGTTGCCACTGGGCTCCGGCGAGGTAGTCAGTGATGTCGCGTGGTCGCTCGCCAAGCTGTGGACGTGGCGCGTTGACGGCGAACCCTCGTAGGCCCATCTCGCGGTATGGGCATAGGCGGTAGACATGACCAGCTTCCCCGCAGTGATAGCAGAGCGGGCGGTGGTCGGGGGCGCGCCAAATGTCCGTCTTTCTCGGGTAGCTGCGCTGGACGACGGACGGGCGTGCTGGCGGCGGCGGTTGTGGACGTCGGAACTTCGGCGTTACGGGGCCCTGGCGCGAGCGCGGAGGGGGGCCTTGACGACGGGCGACGGCGGCGTAGGTCAGCGCTTCCGGCTGGGGATGCGGCGATTGCGGCTGCACATCGGGAACTCCAAATGAGCGCTGTACTTCCTCTTTGACGATGTCGGCGATAGATGCCGCTTGAGGCTGTGACTTGGGGAAGAACTTGTGCAGTTCCTCGCGAATGACCACTCTGATGGTCTCGCGCAGGTCGTCGCTACCAAGTGCTTGAACGTCGATGTTGTTGGCGGCCAGCGTTCGGCGGTTATATTTCCTTGTCCGCATGTCGAGCGTCTTCTCAATGGTTGTGGCCTCGGAAATAAATTCAGCAACAGTCTTGCGCGGGTTGCGGATCAATCCCGCGAAGAGCTCTTGCTTGACACCCCTCATGAAGAAGCGAACTTTTTTCTCTTTCGGCATGTCGGGGTCGGCGTGCTTGAACAGGCGAGTCATCTCCTTCGTGAAAATCGTGATGTTCTCGTTGGGCAGCTGTACACGGGCTTCTAGGGGAACTTCGGCCCTTTCCTTGCGCACAACGCTTGTAAAGGTCTGCAGGAAGACGTCGCGGAACAGGTCCCATGTTGTCAAGGTCGACTCCCGATTCTCGAACCATGTCCTGGCAGCATCTTCCAATGAGAAGAAGACGTGGCGCAGCTTGTCGTCACTGTTCCAGGTGTTAAATACAGCGACCCTTTAATACGTCTCCAGCCAGTTTTCCGGATCCTCAAATGTTGATCCGCGGAACGTCGGTGGCTCCCGGGGTGCTGTAACACGATCGGTGTAAGCGGCACTGAGGCTGTCATGGTTGATGCGGTCGTTGTGGCCGTGCACTTCCTGGTCTTCTCGGGAAGAAGTCCGTACTCCGGGGGTTGGTTTTGTAGCCTGAGGCTAGCTCAATGCTCTGGGACAACGGTGGTACTCTCTTCGGGGTTCGGGCTTGGATCACGGCTTCTCGGGGAAGTCCGCTGCATGGACACAAAGGCATCTCCACCAGATGTCACCAAGTAGTGACGCTGACGAAAACAGTCGTAAAACTGTGTATGACGAAACTGATTCTTTATTGGGCGAACCTGTGCCCACAAAAGTTTGCTACACTCAAAGCACAACGATAGCGACGAACACAGTCAGCGATCGTCGAAAATTTGATCTGCGGTGAAACGCGCCGGCTTTTAAACATGAGTCATCGAATGTTCCAGATTAATCCCTGGTAGCCGCAGTGTCTTCCCGAAAGTTCTAGACAATTCGCGTCGGTCATACAATCAGATAACAGAAGCGTCGGTGAAAACAGGCAACGGAAAGAAGCATCAATAACGTTCTAGAAACTTCCGATACAGGCGCGTCCTGCACCGAGCGATAACGTTTAACATTTGTTAGCCGGTGGAACGCGGCCACCGGTGAAAGATAAACATGTATACGTGCCAATATAAACGTCGCCTCCCCTCCCTCCTACCCTCCCGTCCCCCGATGGCATTTCGCGCCACGCAAGAAGTTGCGTTTGCTATCTATATATGGTGATTGTAACGGAGGAAAGTGACGCAGCCCTTCAGGGAGCAGGGCGTGAACGCGCGTTTGCTCTCCGACGCACGCACTACACAGCCTCGTGGAGTTCGTGGAGGCGAGTGGGATAGCAGCATACCGCTGAGCGTACCTGCCCTTGCCGGTCCCTGCCGGCTCTGCTGCCTACCCATGAGCTGGCGAGCCCCCGGAACTATTCTCTTTTAGGGGCGAAGCTCCTTAGGGTGTGGGTCGTTCCCTCCTCTGTAGTAGTAATAGTAGTAGTAGTAGTAGTAGTAGTAGAAGTAGTAGTAGTAGTAGTAGTAGTAGTATTAGTAGTAGTATGTAGCCACCTGTAGTTTTATGAATTGTTCACTAGATGGCGTTCCGCTTCCACTTCCGGTTCCACTTTACGCGCGTTCGGTGCGAACGCAGGCAAAACGCCGACGGCGTCGACAACTGTTCTGCGCGTTGCTGGTGCTGCTGCATGCCCAAGTTTATACAGCTGATAAAACTACCTTGAGTCGACCCCATGGCTGCTTCGCATACTACTCAGGGTTCCCCTATGGGAAGATGCTGTAATTTTCTAACTTTCTCTCTCGTTCCCGACGCGCGCTCTCTTTATCTCTCGTCCGTAGCTATGGTTTACCCGAATGATCCCCCGGTGCTTCGCCCACTCATCATCATTCACTTCGTGGATATGCTGTGATTTTTTTTTCTTCTCCTCTTTCTTTACCTGTACCTTTCTCTTTTAACACGAAGGTGTTTTATGCCGGGGTCCACCAAGACTTCACTGACGTATTTCCGTCACGGAAATACGTCATAGAACATAATACAAAGAAAGAAACCAGAAGAAAAAGTTCCACAAACATGCAAAGTTTGGAAATCGAACCCACGACCTCTCGGTCCGCGACGATAGATCGCCGAGCGTTTAACCCATTGCGCCACAAACGCATTTGCAGAGAGCTACACAGACGCGCCTTATATATCTAACACTCCTCCGTGTACCCGCGCTCTTGCTCGGGGCGGTGCCGCCGCCTACGAGCAGAAAAGAGAAGTACTGCATTATGACACTAACGCGCACCGACAGTGAACGCTTCGGTGGTCTCAGCACTACGACGCCTCGATGCCAGCATTCGAAGGGACGCTGGCATCAAGAAGCACTACCAACGCCACCTAGGTGGCGTTCACCGTACTCAGCACAGCGGAGAGTGGCCTCCGCAATTAGCTCTGAAAATGTTTCTGAAGTTGATCGCGGAGGCTGCAATTACGACGCGCTGTACGCGCTGATTTGACTCGGTGACGATTCAGTTACGTGCTTTGTCTTGCGCGTTGTATTAGTGTGTCAGTTACGTGCTTCGTCTTTCGCGTTGTGCTAGCGTGTGCAGCGTAGTGCAGCTTCCATATGCACGACGGTTGCTCATGGTCATCGACGTTGGTAGTCGTGATGGAGGAGACGTGCCACCAGGCGTCAGCGTGGGTGCATCAACGCCTAAGGGCACTTTAGCCACAAAACACCAACAGACATTATATATCAATGTGCAATAAACATTACACTACTTCTGTGAAGACACGTTTCACTTTCGTGTTCTATACCGATTCCTATATAAGAGGGATCAACCACATTTTTTTGTGTTCCCCTCTTTCCTACGATGCTGCGCCGTGCCCCCTGATGGGCTGCAGAATTAAGCGTCTCTTCCTTATGTATAATAAACACCAGTTGTTGTAGTGTTCCCCGACGTGTGCTCGCTCCCCGTGAAAGCGCGCGTCCCTCTCCCCTGCGACGCTGCGCCGTGCTGCCTGATGGGCTGCAGAATTAAGCGTCTCTTCCTTATGTATAATAAACACCAGTTGTTGTAGTGCTCCCCGACATGCGTTCACTCCCCGTGAAAGCGCGCGTCCCTCTCCCCTCGACGCTGCGCCGTGCTCCCTGATGGGCTGCAGAATTAAGCGTCTCTTCCTTATGTATAATAAACACCAGTTATTGTAGTGTTCCCCGACGTCTGTTCACTCCCCGTGAAAGCGCGCGTCCCTCTCCCCTGCGACGCTGCGCCGTGCCCCCTGATGGGCTGCAGAATTAAGCGTCTCTTCCTTATGTATAATGAACACCAGTTGTTGTAGTGCTCCCCGACGTGCGTTCACTCCCCGTGAAAACGCGCGTCCCTCTCCTCTGCGACACTGCGCCGTGCTCCCTTATGGGCTGCAGAATTAAGCGTCTCTTCCTTATGTATAATAAACACCAGTTGTTGTAGTGTTCCCCGACGTGTGTTCGCTCCCCGTGAAAGAGCGCGTCCCTCTCCCCTGCGACGCTGCGCCGTGCTCCCTGATGGGCTGCAGAATTAAGCGTCTCTTCCTTATGTATAATAAACACCAGTTGTAGTGTTCCCCGACGTGTGTTCACTCCCCGTGAAAGCGCGCGTCCCTCTCCCCTGCGACGCTGCGCCGTGCTCCCTGATGGGCTGCAGAATTAAGCGTCTCTTCCTTATGTATAATAAACACCAGTTGTTGTAGTGCTCCCCGACGTGCGTTCACTCCCCGTGAAAGCGCGCGTCCCTCGCGCCCTTTCACTCGCACATACTGCGTCCGGAGCGCGGCGACCATTTCATCGCCGTTGACGTCATACGGAACCTCACGGCAAGGGTGACGGCGACGACGACGCCGACAGCAGAAGTCCGTTTTGGAGTGACCATATAATTGCTATCGCAATAAAATACAGGTGCTGGGCTGTGGAGGTCGCGTGCTTGGCTGTGATAGTGTAACCATAACAATAGTCCATATCCTGAAGAGAGCGCTTGGAACTTGCTTCTCAACAGGGTGCTGGCCACGTATGCAGAATGAGCAAGTAAACAAGCACCAGCAAAATGGCTCCAGAGCGTGCGCTCAGCGTCGAGGACATCGAGGCCCGAAAGAATCGTCGCGCGGCATAGGAGCGCCTTGACTATGCAACGAAAGATGGTGCAGACCGCCAATGTATGTATACTATGTTTACATACAATTATAATATTAAATTGAAGCACCTATAGCCCCATAATACAAATAAAGTGTTAAACTTTTGCCTCGATGCCATGTGCCATGCGAGGCAATGATAATGTTCTACCCTCTCGTAGATTATGAACAATGACGCACAACAACGCCTCGAGCGAAACACGTCTCCCTATGTGTTCTGAGGACTACGCAGGTAAGCAGCAGTGGTGCATGAGAGGGAACGCTTAACACCAACTCGTAAATCTCGTATTGGTCTAGACGTTGAAGAAATTACATATTCGTCGCCAACATCACTGCTAATTATCGGCAATCAAAGCAAGCAGCATACAAAGCGTCGCTTACATCGATTCCCACAGTGCGTGAAATCCGCATAATTTTAATGGCACGAGCAGCGAAGTAACACTCTTGTTTCTTAAACAGCGACTTCCCGTCGACCACCGACTTCGGGTTTGTGCGAAAATAAAAAAAAATTCTAAATTCAAAATAAGTCATTAAAAATAAACACTCTACGAAATCTATGGTTCTACTTTATATTGATAATATATATGACATCAGAGCATAAGTTTAGTTACAAGTGGGTTAGTTAAGGGACAGGACAGACTAGAAAATAATTAGAAATTACTCATTGCCGTACAGCAATGTGCGTGGTGGTTTGGCTCCAAGTGCGTACCAGTTTCCTGCCAGCTAGTTCCGTTCAATCGCTTCTCACCGTTCGGTTTCCCGCCAGTTCCGTTCGCCATGGAAGTAGACGACGAGGACGCCGGGCGTATTGTAGTGCAGTGTAGTTTACATCGTTTACAGCAAGAATTCACCAGCATTCTCTGTGCCTGTGTCATACTTCAGTTTATTAACACAAAGTTAACACAAGTAAAACACAAAGTTAACCCAAACAATACACCAGATTACACCAACGCCGAGGAGCGAGTGCCACTAGCAGACGCCTATGTCAAGGATTAGGGTCGTTTCTAATTTTTAAAATATTTATATTGACGTATGAATCAAAATTTTCATAGTTTGCTCATTCGATTCGTTTCCTGAGATTATTGGGTATGTTTTATATTTTTTTCCGATCCCCATTGTATTCTAACCTTAGGCCGGTAATGGGTTGCCACCATTGCCTTCCGCTCAACCGACACTCCTTAGACGCCGCTGCGGTCCATTTGATATCCTTCACAAAATTTGCTCGCTCGGCTCCGCGGCGGCTCTGCCCCCAAATCGCGAGGGCCAGTGACCGACGCCGTCTTCGTGTCCCCCCTAGAAGACGTAGGAGTCCGCAGCGTCAGCAAAATGAGCCAGGCAGGATGGGCCCGGCGCCGCGGCGCGGCTCGGACGTGGTGGTTTTGGTGAGCGCGTCCCACACAAGGATGTGCGGCCCAGTGGCTGCCGCTGTACATGAGCAGCAAGCGAGCGCGGCCGCCCTTGCGGCGGCTTCATCCTCGTCACGCCGGAGGCCGTCGTACGTCATGGCACAACCGCCACCGGTGAGCCCTTTGTTTGACCGCAGCCATTTTCTGGCTTTCGCTTCAGCCTCCGTGATATACTCACGTGACTTCCAATCAGACTTGTGCTCATTGTCATCGGGTAGCATTTCTTAGTGACAAGTCATTCTCGCTGAAGAACTTTCACACTACGTTCATTCTGAATACTAAAGGTTCATTCACACTAGGCCTACACGTGACCGATTTTGGTATGCCGACTGTTGGCGACAGCGTTTTCCTTCCTTTGAACCGTTGGCCACAGGGTTTTCCGCCTGTGTAAACTGCTGTGCACCAACAGTCGGCAGACTAATATCGGCGTCATGCCAGCCTAGTGTGAATGAGCCTTAAGAAGGGTATCGCACAATGACAAAACACAAAATAGAAACAGGAGACGACACAAACGCGGCACTCGTAGCTTAAGTTCATTTCGAAAAACATACTCCTAATTATGCGCACCTAACGCACAACCATGTGTTAGAAAATTATACACGAATGCTTTCTGGAAGGCTTGCATAAACGTTCGCGTAACTTGAACTGAAAAAGACGAGTATGTTTTTGTAGGTTTCTTGTTTTCTGACTGATATAAAGCACTATTTCTGTCACAGGGTTACGCGGTTGTGTACCTATTTAGGACTACGTTCTGCAAAATCAATATTAGTTCCGAGTGCTACTGTTCTGTGCCCTCCTTCTTGTATGTTCTCTGACCTTGAACACTCCCTCCTTGAGATTGCACTATGAACCTCTATGCTAACTTGCTAATTTTTCGACCGTCCTAAATTTCAATATACAATTCATTGCTGACCACTGTCATGAAATTAGGTGCCTCTTCGGGAATATTTTCTGAGTTGGAAGCAATTACTCAAATAGTCTCACAGATTATAGAATGGGAACGGCCTTGCAATCGTAACGGCACGTCCACAATAGCAGAATAACGCACCCCTAAAGCAAACGTTGATAAACTGAATTTCAAGATTGTTTCTTGTGGTACGCCGCGTGCCACCAGTCGAAGAACTCGATGAGAAGTGGCAGATTAGTTCACGTGGGCTGGCACCGGAAGAAATGCGGCCATCTCTCGGCTCCTTCCGGAATCGTCGCTGATCCCAGACACAATGGTTGCAGTGGAGAGCGAATCCATCAAGTAAATTCTTTGGCAGCTGTGGCGCCCTAGGAGTGCAAGGAAAGAGCAAAAAAAAAGGATACTCTTTTTCCTTCAAGTAGGAAGCACTATTAGGTCACGCAGCCAGCCTTTCGCAGGCATACTCTCCGTGAAGCCATCCGCATTGCGTTTTTTCCTCGGAAGTCTGTCCAACTGCTGGCCGTTCACTAGACGAACTTGGTGTAAATTTGCTTTGTTACCCGTCAGTTTTAATCAACGCGTACTCTTAGAGGAACGTTGCCGAACACTTTATGTTATTGCTTCCCGAAGTGTTTGTGCAGTCTCGGTCATTTATTGCAACGTATGCATCTGTTGTCTTCGTTGCAATCTACCAATGCGGCGGCCGTCGGTTTCTCTTGCATCCGATGGCATTGAACAAGAGCACTTGCTGAGTGTAGTGGCTTAATAAGCTGATCCATGATATGATCACGTGTTGAGCAGACTCTTTCTGGCTTGAATTTTATTGCCTTATGCATCGTATTCGCTCCGAGGACGGAACGAATAAGAACTAATGCAGCGGCAGGGATACCGGTAGGTCAACATGAGCGCCTGTTGCCACGAGCGGATTTCCGTGCGTCGTTCACCCATAGCGTGGCAGTATTCTCCGTAAACCTTACCAAGCCCTTCACGAAGCGCGATAACTGATTTTAAAGTGCCAGCATTACACAGAACGAGATTTAAGTACAGTGAAGTTACTTTGGCGCTGAACACGTCGCATCACCTCCTGAGAGAATGAAATGGAGTTATGAGCGTGCGGCAGATTGGGGTAGGTGAGGGGGGGGGGGAGGAATGCCAACAGACATGTTGGCAACAAACATGTTGGGAGGAATGCCAACAGAAGTGGTTGCCCCGTGGGACTACACGAATAAAATAATGCAGAGAAAAGCGCGCGCTACACCAACGCCACCTAGATATCGCAAGGCCTCTGCACCCTGCTTGATGACGTCATACTACTGGAGCCGAAATTTCCAGTGCTAAGCCCGGCGGGACGAAAGCGGTGGCGCCAAATCACCGCGGCTTACTCAGCGTAATTCCCGTTAGATTCTGTGGCAGCTGGCCCTGGTCGCACCACGTCATTCAGCAGAGTACACAGGCTTTGTACTATGTAGGAGGCTTTGGCAACAGGTGTCATTCTCCACCAGTTGCGCAGTATCAAGTGATCCCTCGTCTTGTGTGCCGACCTGAATCCCGGGCTCTTGTGTTCTCCGCGCGTTAGTCAAAACCGGGTACTCCGGATAGCGTGGTTGCTCCCAGCCTCGAAGACATATTTGTGCTTGCTTGCAGCGGATTGCTGTGCTGTCGTTCAATGGGTTTATAATTGTTTGAGGTATAACGAGCGGGAACAGATGGCATGCACCCGGCACTCATTGTTTGGACTGGATCGTGCTCGCCAATTTTTCTTCTTCTTTGTACCGATATCCCGTACTTCGGTCTACAGAAAATATTACAGCAATGGTGCCGTAAAATAAATCGCGTATTCCAGAAAGCACATTTCAACATACATACCAAGTTCACAAGACTTCCCGATCTTATTCGTAGATTTAAATCTAAAGCCAGCTGCTATTGCCGATTTCAAGATGACAGCGACTACATCTATCGTGTGAACTCGATTGACAAACACTTTCACAGTGACTAGTAAACGTGGCCCATCTTCCTTGCAATGAATGTGTTGTTCCGGAAACTCTTCCACGTTGATTTTCAAAAACTGGTATTTATCAAATCCTTCATGAAAACGCACGCACGCATTTCGACACATTTGCGCAAGATATAGATGTGCCATTCAATTCTTATCTGACGTTTCCTATTAAGTTAAGTGACGTTCATCAAAAGCAATAACGTGACTCGTAAATGTTGTTCATTCCTCTACCAAAGAACCCTGCGGTGGCCGAAGAGACCAACGAGCAGGATCTCGCGTGTGACGTCAGCGTTTCCTTCGAGGAAGAAAACCACACGCCGGTGGTTCGCCTCGTTCACCACGGGCCCAGGGCGTACGTGGAAATGATCGACCGTGAGGCGCACTCCAGCAGGCACTCGGCGTCACCGCAGCCGCCCGTGGTGGTGAGCCGTTCACCGTCGCCACTAAGCCGGACCGTCTTCGCCATTCAGCCGCCCCCCTACGCCCATCGCTCGCCCTTCGTCTCCGAAATTCAGAGCCATGTCGCCAATGCAGATGGCCAGGCTGTCCTCGTACAGGGCGGCCACCAGTAGGTAAGAAGGCACTCTTTTGAAACTTCTCTTACATCAATGAAACATTCATTTTGTCATATTAAGAAAGTCAATGTTACGGTGCAGGGATTTGATCTTTAGTCTTCATTGTAGGCCGATTGTATAAGTTAACGACACGGAATGTACGAGTTATTGGCTCTATGGTACTAATATTCTTCCCATGTTGAAGGATACCGACCACTATGCAAAGGCAGCCATGCCAAAGAAAAGTCATTTTCAGGTTTGTGTTATTGTTTTGCACTTTTAATATTTCAGTCTGATAACACATAACATAACTGGCAGGCGCTGTCTGTGCTCGGTTTCATCACATGTGTTTGTGGCCTTTCATTTTGAAAACTCCCAGCACTTTGTAATAAGTGTAAGACAAGGTATGAGCAACTTTAATGATAGCATGGTGTGGCAATACAACCCGCATATACCGCATGTCATATAGCAAGGCGTGGTTGGTACACACACACACACACACACATATATATATATATATATCTATATATATATACGAAACTTTTCGCTCACGGATAACGATCCCGATGGGGGATTTTCTGCATCACGTGGGCCTTACGAAAAGCGGTGGCACTCCTTGGCTGAAAACTTGACAATCTTAGGTGACCCTCCCAAGACATCCTAGCTGTGAAGAGTTGACTAAGAAGCGCCCTTGTATTCCCTGTTTTCTCGACTAGATGTTAAATGTTCACGACTGGGAACAATAGCGCTTCAACAACCACAGAGCGTGCATAAGCGCAGTGAACGCTTTAGGGGAGAGCTCTTCATTAGAATAAGTGGAGGATGTTTAAATATGGATAAGCACTGCATTGAGCACAGGTGCTTGTCAGAGATGCGTAGAACTGCTTTAATAGGAAGATACGTTGGCGCTTTCTTTTCGTGCTCTATTTGAGTCTCAGGACAAAACATCCGTGCAGTGCAATTGTTTTTCTCATTAGCTCGAACAATCAATGCACAATTCTAGCAATTTTACGATGGCTTACTTCTGTTGAAAAAATTTGGAGGTGAGCTGAAGCACACCTGTAAGGTCGCTATACTTCCAATACCAAAACACGGCCGAATCTATAATTAGAAGTTAAAGTCGCCAGGAATCTGTTGTCAGATGGCGCTAAAACATTTTTTTCCAGAGGTCTGCCGACCCATCCGTGCTGTCTCGAGAAGACTGTATTTCGTGAAAATAGTATTGTATGCATGAACTCCTAAAGAATGGTTGGAGGAATTTGTAGAGTATTTGCGGTTGATAATCTTGTCAACCATCGGTACTGAAGTTCTGCAAGTCTGACCATGAGATAATTAAATACAACCTTAAGGCGTTTTTGAGAGTTGTTAGGTGTAAGTTGAGTTAAATCTTCTACAGTATTACATATGTATTCTTACTTTACCTAATCTAAGAAATACGACAGTAGTCAACACACTTACCTGCTACTAGCTTACATACTGAGCCCACAGATAGGATTGAAATTCACTTGTACGTAGGCACATTAGGAAGTTCACAAGAGTCGCAGTTTGGTTACTTTGGTACTCCATAAAAATGACTAAAGAAGCGTGGACTGGACACATACATAAAAAACACCCAAACAGAAGCGCTATATTCAACAATATATCCTTGTGACGTTGTTTCTATACTTTATACCCCACAGTCATCAGCGTAATCAAAGCTTGTAAGATGTGCAAATACAAACAAATACGAAAGAAGTGACAACATCTCAAATCTACGTAACCCGTGGCAGCAATCCAATAAAAGCAGGTTCTTTTGTTGGCAGCGCAGTACAAAAGCTTGCTTACGCACGTGGTACTAAGGTACTTATTTCGCGCTTCAATTATCTCTCTAGTAAGTTGTTTCTTGCATCGTCCAGTATTCTGGAGCTCTCAAACATCTGCTGACAGCCAATGTATTACAGAAAATTGCACGAAAACCAACAGCAAGATTTTTACATTTGAACAGTGCTCTGTCAACCGATCATTTATACATCAGCCGCCTTCGACAGCATTGAA
Source organism: Dermacentor silvarum (assembly GCF_013339745.2). NCBI lineage: Eukaryota > Metazoa > Arthropoda > Arachnida > Ixodida > Ixodidae > Dermacentor > Dermacentor silvarum. The sequence goes on from NC_051160.1 coordinate 83,368,571, forward strand.
TGGGGCCACATGACGTGGTTATAATAACCCGCACCCACCGGACAATCTATAAACTTGTTTTGGCCGTTCTTTTCAGGGCGACGAATTTGGGATCGCTGGAATTTGTAATCTTGCATGGCTTACCCAACTTGTTATGAGCGGCAAAAAAAAAACCACGCGCATAAATACACGCTGATCAATTTTCTTCAAATTATGGAACACTATGTTTATACATAGCAGCGCACTTTTGCGATTCCGAAGCTCACTGGCTCTAGTCACAGGCTCATCGACGTCATGTTATCTATCGATATACTTAGTGTGTTCAAAAAGAAACGTAACTTTTGCTATAACATCTTTACTGCTTGTTGCACAACATTTTCAGCACTGTCCCCGTCAATATAGTCCCTCTACTGGTAGTACATTGTTCCAATCGTTTCTTTCATTTTTGGAAAGCCTGCTGGAACGCATTTTATAGGCTGGCGCGCAGGTCTTTGTAGCATTGTCCTGACTGTCCTCTATGGTTTGGAAACGACAGACTTTCAACGTGAGTTTAAGTTTGGGAAACAAGAAATAGTCTGCTGAGGCTTGGTCCGGAGAATACGGTGGATAGAGCACAACGGGACTGTGGTGGTTTGCTAGATAGCTGCGTACAAGGAACGACGCGTGAGCCGCGCATTGCCATGATGCAACATGCAAGCTTGGTTTACCCACAATTCAGGCACATTAATGCGCGCAGAATCCGTCAACGGACTATAATTACCCGGTAGACTTCCTTGTTTACCATCTGACTACCTGGTACAAATTCCTGATGTCATTGCCTTCACAGTCAAAAAACACAACCAACATAACCTTCATCTTTGACCGACTCATGAGAGCTTTTTGTAGGACGAGGAGACCCTTTTTCGACGACTGCACCTCAGTTTCAATGTCATAGCCATAAACCCCAGTCTCATCGCCTGTTATGATGTTCTTAAGGAAGATTTATTGCGATAGCAATTATATGGACACTCAAAAGCAGATTTCTGCCGTCGCCGTCGCCGTGAGGTTCCGTATGACGTCAATGGAGATGAAATCGTCGCCGCGCGCCGCCAAACGCTGTATGTGCGAGTGAAAGGGCGCGAGGGACGCGCGCTTTCACGGGGAGGGAACGCACGGCGGAGAACAAACGCGCGTTCTGTGCCGTGCTCCCTTAAGGGCTGCAGAAGTAGGCGTCTCTTTCCTCCTTTACAATCACCATATATGTAGTGCAAACGCGCCTTCTTCTGACGCACGAAAGGCCGTGGGGGGGGGGGGGGGGGGGAAGGGAGGCGAGGTTTAGCTGCGGCACCAAGTGCCTACTTATATCAGAGGCTCCGGCAACAGTCACCAACGCCGCACGCATTTTGTGCGAACGCGGGCAAAACGCCGACGGCGTCGACAACAGTTCTGCGTGTTGCCGGTGCTGCTGCATGTCCAAGTTTATACAGCTGATAAAGCTACTATCATTACTCCGTATAGCTCTATACAAATTTGCTATCGCAATTGATGCTTCGCCTTTCGGGTGAAACTGCGACAACTTTTTTATTGTTATTGGCACTGGCAAGGAGTTCCTGGCTCATTTCAATACGGGTCTGTTTCTGATTGTCAGTCAACAAACGCGGTACGAATTTTGCACTGACACAACTCGTCTCAAGTTTGTCACTGAAAATTTGATGGCCATGGTCCTACGCGGATGTCCACTTCGTTTGCAACTTCTGGAACAGTTAAACGACGATTTAGACGAATCACAGCACGAGCTCTTTCGAAATGTTCCCCATCTGTTGATGTGGAAGGTCGTCCAGGCTTCGGATTGTCACCGAGAGACATTCTTCCGTGTACAAAACGCTTAAACTACTCATAGCACTGCCTGCAACTCATACCGTCCTCCCCGTATGCTTGGTTAAGTAATATAAATGTATCTGTGATACTTTTGCCCCGTTTGCAGCAACATTTCACAAAGACAGTTGTTCTTCAAGCTCTTTCATTGTCACTAAAGCACTAATCAGACGAACAGCTTCTGCACGTGCTCACTTCTGCTGCTGTAGCTCACCAACTCACGGTCAGGGCGAAACGCTGTAAACCGCAGTTTGTTGTCTAAACATGCCGCCAAATGTACTCAGTAGCCGCAGTGTGATTGTTCTGCCGGTTGGCGCGTTATTTCAAAAGTTTGGTTTCTTTCTGAACACGCCTCGTACACGTTCAGCTGCAGAAGTCAGCTGCTGTTGGGGACAGCCTGCATCAACCGGCGTCTTTCTGTGGTGATCAAAACTGCTGTCTACTAGATGTCCTGACTTCTTCAAGGCATTCCTTAAAGACAGATTTGAAACGTCCCTCTCAACAAATTAGAACGCCCTCAGTGCTTAGGAGTGGAAATTTGTTAGCGCGTATCTCGCAACACAAATAAACGTTATCATTAAAAAAAAGCAAGTGAAGCAACCCCCCTCCCTCTAAAATAGACAGAAAAAAAAGAAAGCGCGCGATACCGGCCGTAGCTAATAAATCACTTCCAGTGTTTAAAGACACTCACGAATGTTATGCAACACAGTGTGAACCTAAGCCTCTAACTGATCCTAGGTGCAATTGATAATAAACAAAAGAATCATCAATATATCTGAACACTTTTACAAGCCTTCTTTATACTATTTTTTTCATTAGTTCTTCACCCAGACGAGCTGAAAACAGATCGCTAAGCGGAGGAGCACTACAAAAACGACTAATAACACTGCGTTGCAAATGAGGGCATCTTTCCAAGAATTAAAATTGGATGTAAAATAAAACTGTAATAGTTCTATGAATTTTCTGCATAAAAGACCAGTCTCGAGCGTTCTGGAAACCGATGCCACCGTGTTTGTCAATGATCTGTGCAATACAGAATAACGTTTCGGCACGACTCAAAGAAAAATAAAAAATAAAATTTTAATATGAAACGAGAGATTGCATTTTTCATGACTTCATTTCACTAAAACAAAAACTTCTAGCTAGCATTCTACACAAGGCAGATGACGTTCCACTGAGGCAGTGGAACTAAACAATAGCTAACATTCCAAACAAGGCAGTGGGTGTTATACGGGTGATAGATATTGTTGGAGAACACCGCAGGTAATATTTTTTTCAATACTTTGTTACAGTAATGCCGGAAGCCCGATGTCTCCACGGTTCGCGCAGCCGGCATTGGACTGCCGGTATACCAGCCACAAGCGCAGCCGTTCGGGTTCGTGGTCCCACGCGAGGTCTCCGCCCTCGTCACGACCCCAGTCGGGAACAGCGCTACTCAAGATCGTCGAGGGATGCAGGCTCTGTGGCAAGAAGAGCAAGATGCTGGATGAACAGCGCGCAGCTCTTGCCGCAAGCCCCAACGACGTGCAGGTATTTTGCTCGGCATCTGCGCTATAGTCTTAGCCCACGGTAAACTCGCTCTGAATCTCGTTCTATAACTTCCACTAAGTAAGTGAAACATTTTACAAGTATCTTTAAATTATTTAGTGCAACGTATGTATACCGAGAATAACGGAGAATAAAGACTACACCGAGTGTTCAAAATTAAGCTTTGCACAATTCTTTTTTAATCGCCTGTGGCAGGTAGCATAATTCTCATCTTTGAGTTGGGTTATTCGAAGAGGCGGACAGTAGTAGCACGAGAAGTCGAAACACATATTCAACTGATTAACAAAAATTCACCTATTAACTTCTTAGGTAATTACATTACGACACATTGCAATTTAAGAATTGTAGTCGGTGAGCTTGCAAGGCGCATCTACTTGGAACGAATTCCACAATGGCACCAGTTTGGAGATATGGGCCATCAAACTCGCCTTAAAAATGCACTGTTCCACTAACTTTTTTTACCAAAATGCTGTTTTATACATAGAAGCACAAAAGTTACTGGAACGCCCATGTATTTCGTCCCACACTTTGGGAAATATTGGCTCGAAACTGGTGTCATCCTGGAAATTCATTTCAAGTCGATGCGTACGTCTTGCAAAACTCGCCGGCTATACAGTTCGTAAATTGCAATGTGTCGTGAAGTAATTAACTAAGAAGTTAATTAGTCAATTTTTGTGCAATACTTGAATATGTGTTTCGATTTCTCGTGCTACTAATGTCCGCCTCTTCGGATAACCCAGCTGAACGATAAGAATTATGCTACCTGCCACAGGCGATATTTAAAAATTCCGTAAAACTTAGTTTTGAACACCCGGTATATTAGCAGTAGAAAGAAGCTCCGCAGAAGGAAGAGCCGACCATTAAGGATATTCGTTCCACGTAACCTCCAGTTAGTAAGTAGAACATTTTTGAATCTCGTCATCATCATAATCACCAACCGGCTTTTATGTCCAATGCAGAAAAAAAGGCGTCTACCTGCAGTTATCTCGATTTATCCCGCTCTTGCGTTAGCTCATTCCCAGTTATGCCTGCAAATTCATCAACTGCATCATACCGCCTAATGTTCTGCCGCTCCGAACAGCGCTTGCCTTTCCTCGGCACCAATTCTGCAACCGTAATGGTCCAACTGTTATCTGCCCTACGCGTTACATAGCCTGCCCCGCTTCATTTTTATTTCTCCTAATGTTCACTATAACGTCGGCGCCATTGTTTGCTTTCTAATCCAACCGCTGCTTTCATGTCATTTAGCGTTACGCCTAACAGTTTTCATTCCATCACTCTTTGCGGGGTCCTTAAGTTCTTCATAACCAATGGGTAGAATTGTTTCATTTTTCCTCCACTCAAGCACCATCTGTGGCCATGCAAAAAGCTACCCAAAATTTAGTTTGCTTCTCGGTGAACGTTATCCCTTTGCCTTGGCCACATTCGTGTAAGCTTGTAATTTTTCCATCATACATCATTTGTGCACACCACCCTCTTCAAACCCAGCTCAATTGTGATGCGTTGTGCAAGGTGGTGCGCTAAAGGCAAGGCGATTACCTTCGCACTGAACTGGTTTCAGACCATTGTCGTGGTTGCGCGCAGGCGCCTGGTCACATGGTGTCCTTTATTGCATTTAGTAGGCACTCATTTACACGCGGAAAAATGAGCCACGCAAAATAGAGTGCGCCGAAAACAATTGAATTTGATGTTTTTGAAGGCGCTCAGCACATAATTCAGATATATTTGCCCTAAATATATTATGTATAATGTGAGAGTACTTTATTACAAAATGTTGAACTACGATGAAGGCAGCAAAATGCCAGAAGCATCTTTAGGGCACTGCTAACAAGATTTAATTGGTGTCTAATTCCGCATAAAGGGGTTCGCTGTTTTTTTTCTTCTTTTTTTCTTTGTTTTTTCACTTAGTGCATGAGAGCTGGGACACTCTGTATAATTTTAGAAGAGTCTTAATGTACCAACCCAGAAGCGACCAAGTAGCGCTTCTCTCGTCTGTTTCGTCTTTCGTTAGTTCCGTGTATTGCACTTCATAGCATTTATAGACGCATAAATTCTACCAGATATGTCGAAACATATGTTCGAAAAGAAGAGCTGTATCTAGGCCGAACAGTACCCGTTACTGGCTTATCGTTATTGAGAATTCGGTTGCAATATTTAACCTTTCCCTTATAAGCTGGGCGACGTTTCCGAAAGTTGGCTACTTTGAATGCGAAAGCATTTTATCCCCAATCACCCGAAAATCTGTGGCCATCGGCTCGCGACTGAGCGATCGTTTCAAAAATGTCTGACGGCGCAAAAAGTAAAAACACGTCAAAAGTGCCCGGATTGACGTCACTGTTCCCAGAGAGGTTCCTGTAAAAACAGTAGATCAATAGCTTTGCAAATATTATTTTGTGACCTTTTGTTTGGGGCGGGGGGGATCAAACCCGAGCCTCTGGGTGGCGAGACGAGCACGCTGTGTGCTTCCCCGACACCACGGCAGTTCCACGGTTCTAGGTGACTAAACCCCGTACTCAGAAAGGCGTCTAAAGTTGAAGCCCATGCCCATGCCCATGCCTTTACTAGGTGTCTACCGCGTCGATCGTTTTCCCATTGGAGCGGAGGTTCCCGTAGTCCAGGGTAGTCGCGGAGAGACGGCGCTCTCTGCCGACCCTACTTCCTGTTGTGAAGGAAGTGTCGATTGCAAGGCCGGCGGGCGCTACACCAATGGCTTGACGAGAGAGCGCGGGTCCTGCCACCGGGATCGCAACAGATAGCGCTATAATCTCGGAGGCAGGGCCACGTGATCTTGGCTCGCAGCGGGCCGCCGCGGCTAGCGCTCGCAGCTGACCCTGGTGGAGAGGAGGAAGGAGAGAGGGGCAGTAGCCAGCTTCTCTACTCAAGCGGCAGGAATCTTCTAAAGGAGGCATACCTATGCTTGACTTCATTCTCAACTGACGCCTGTCGTGAACTCACCGGAGGAAACGCAATGAGCCTCCTGGGCACGTTCGCGCCAGACGTCACTTAGATCAAGTCGAGCATGGGCTTCAACTTAAGATGCATTTTTGAATACGGGGCTAAAGGCAGCGCCCTCTAGAAGAGTTTGTTTCTAGGTGGCATTGGTAAAGGTGTGCCTAGTGCGTGCGTCATTGCACACGTCACGTTGCACCTTGAACGCAGTTAAATGGTCCTTCGAGTCATGACCTCCTCGCGGGCAAGCGAGTGCGTTGAAACGCTCGGCGCGTTTTGATTTGACCTTACCGAGGCGTAGTTGCAAAGCACGCGAGAGGTTGCGCTGACAAATAACGCGCGGGAAAATGCATTTCACCAAAGGGACTATAATGCTTTCGCATTCCTTACGTAGTCAGTCTTAAATGTCTCTGCTGATGTTTTACAACTTCGTAGATGCGTGAGTATTTCTATGGTTGTGCAACGAGAGAGCTGCCCGAGAGTCCGTCCGTGCTTCGGATAATACGATCGCTTTCAAGATAGCTGTGGAAGAAAACGGCGACGAATGCGCGAGCAGGAGCACGAGCGCGTCTCTGTGACCATGTGACGTGTGCAATCAGGCACTCACTAGGCACACCTTTAATAAACCAGAACTGCGGAGCAGCCGTGGTTTCGGATCGGAACGTCATCAGCGCACCTGGCGCCACCACCTGCAGTAGTTCGCTTGCCTCATCAGTTCACGTTGCACCGCCTTCCGCAGCAGTTCGTGTCGCCGCAGCGCTGTCGTGTTTGCCATAACGGCTCCAAGGCGTCCGCAGCCGCTGAGAACTGCTAGGATTGGCAGCAATGTTTAGTGTGAGCTACTCCTGCACCATTTTTGCAGTGTTGAGTGTGAGCACTTAACACCACGTCGTTACTACGAAATGTGTGTGTGTGCACAGCGCTCACGCCAGTAGCGGAAGCCAATACGCCGCCCTGGCTCTGACACTGCCGATTGAGGAGAGCGGGAAGACGTATCGATTTGCATTCGTCGATTTTGCAGCCCAATGCGCGGGGTGTCTATGGAGACCCAATGTTCCACGGGCACGCGCGTCAATATCGTGAAAGGCACTACGACGCCAAGAGGGAGTTGGTTGTGGAGAGGAAAAGGCGCTATTTTCTGAATACCTGTAGCGCTTCGTCTTCTTCCAAATCACAATCGCGTCGTCTGCTATTAAAATATCAACCTGCATGCGCGTGACCGGCGGCGTTAACGGCAAAAACACAAACTTGCCTAGAGCCGTCCGTGTACCTGATATCACAATAAAACTTTCTCGACGAGATCGCATGCCTTGGTGGACACCCCACTCTCACGAAATTGGGGTGGTCACCCCGATAACCACAATATCATGTGGATGTTCCTCACCTGACAAATATCCCTTGAAGTTTTTGGGCTCTAGTTCATGTGCTATTGTGTGCATGTTCTTGCATTCTATTGCGTAATGCTCTGCAGCCAAAAGAAGGCACAGCCAACTATGGACCACCATATGGTCCTAAGTATCATGAATCGTCTGGCGTTTAAATATTTCAGCTGGTTTAGCCCCAAATATATTGAGTGTTAGCTACTCCCCTGTCCTGTACTCACTTTAATCGTCCAGATAAACATGTTATCCAATAGGAAAATTGTCCTTTAGCCACAAGGCACTAGGCTGGATGACAAATAAGCATGCTTGTGCGCTCTGTCTGTTTTCTGTAGATATACACGATAGTACCTGAATACATCTCCACCTAATTATACCTAAATGCTTGCAATTTTATCTTTTTTAATAGCCGCAACTGGTGGAGCATAACGAAGGGCGTTGTCCCTTACATATCACATTTCCTGATAAAGACTAACCGAAGCCTGCTATATCAGTGATGTTGCTTGAACGGACGCTGGACGAGGAGTGTGGTCTCCTCTAACCACACCTGCCAGCTGTCCCGGATTTTTTGTGAACTTGTAAATTTTACGGATGTTGCGCCAATTTCTTTTTTTTTTGAAAAATGCTTTTTCCAGAAAAGTTTCGCTCGTTGGTCTCTTTACCTCCCATTGAAAATTTTCTTGTATGAAAAGGGGGCAAGACGAGCACTTGCTACGAAGTAAATGCCCGTCATAGCAAGAACTTGATACTTATCAGTTCTAGGGTGGGCAATATGGATGAATATGGCTGCCTGGTTATGAGGCAGGTAATACTTTACAATAAAACTTCTGCAATTGCAGAAAAAGGAGAACTGTTTCTGACGTGTAGGTGTAAATAAAGCAAATCGATTAACTTGTTAAACGTATTCCGCAAAACGATCGATCTTCATCGATGTCCGCCTTTCATTTAATCGACTTAATCGATTAGACATGTTTGATTTATCGTTGCCGAGAGCTTGACAGAATGGCGCGGAAATTTTGCAATCGTACTGGAATGGCGGCGCACGAGCACTAACTGTGCGGCTGTGGTAGAGCGACTGTCGACTGTTTTTCCGAATATCGAGTGACGCGGAGCATGGTGCTTCAGCAAAGCCGATCCAAATAGGTCGCGAAGCTTAGAGCGAAGTGCGGTTTAGAACCCGTTGTCATAGACAGCACCAAGGGTGGTTGTGGGAGCTGTGGTGGAAACGCGATTATGCGAAGAGGGAACAAGCATTGAGAAAAAACAAAGCGTTTTCTAATAAAACGAGACACAGTTCGATTTATTCAACGAAAATGAAATTCCTAATCAGTTTTGTATACACGTGGCGAGGAAAGAAAAGACAACTCTATTTCAAATAATCATTATCGACAAATACCTCTTTTTCGGCGCCCACTAGAAAAAGGGGACAATAAAACTTGCTGATACGCGAGTTGGCTCATACTGCGAGAAAATAAACAAGCACTTGTCCGTGTCACTTGTCCGTGTCCATTACTACGTCCTTGTGTTGTATTATGCGCAGTATATTCATTTCCTCGCATAAAAGGGGGCGTTGACGCCACTGTCACTTGCAATGCATTGCAGCTCTTGAAGTGGTGCAGAAAGACGCGCTCGTAAAGTTGACCTGTTACTACACGCCCCCCTCACACATTGTGTTGTTTTGCCTCTCAGCGTTTATCTGAATTTGGTGGCGCGGGTGATGTCATCCTTTCTTAACCTGTTCAGGCAAAAGCAGGGAGTTACGGCCGCCAGATAATTGTTTACTTTAGCTGTTTTCGTGTGGCTGCGCTGCCCGACGGGCTTGGCGTCTGACGATGGGACCAGCCCTCTACACCCAAAGCTTCCATCGGCCTCCAAAGAAAGTATGTTCTGTGTAGTGGTGCGATTTCGACAGACATACGGCTGGCCTTTTGCTACATCGCTTTCCGCCCTGAAAGCTCGAAACGCCCATCGAGTCGAATTGTGGGGCATTTGAAGATGCAGCTCTAATGGCCGGCCGCCAAACCAAATCATGCGCCTTTGATAACAAAATGACGTCATTTGTTTTTAATTAATATGACGCGTCACATTATTTTTCCTTCCGCTGGAAGTGTTCCCTCGCCACACAGATGGCGCTAATATATATATATATATATATATATATATATATATATATATATATATATATATATATAACCCCGTGAACCACCGAGAAACCGTCATGTTTTGAACGTATGGGCTTCTATGGAAGCTTCGCTACCAGGTATATTTACCTCATTGTCCCTGTCTTCCCCCATTTAAAGCCTCCAGCTACCCGAAGCTGGAGGCTTTAAATGCCCTCGCAACGCAAGGCATGCTATATACTATAGGAACCCAGTCTTTTTTTCGTCGCGCTACTCCCAGTTCACCAAAGACGTGACACAGCATGCATGCCGGTTTGCAGCGTGTATTTGACATAGCGATAGAGTTCTTGTCAATTCCAGCATCTATTGATTCTCGCACGCTGGTTGTGTGGCCATTAAATGAAGGTGTTGGTTTCACCCAAGCATCCCAGCCAATGGTCATTCCTTCATCATGACATAAAGAGCATGTGATTTCAAATCCTAAACCGGTAATTTTCTTTTCCCCTGTGCATATTGCAATTTCTTCCATATTTCGGTCAGACTTCAGGTTTCACTTATCGAATTTTTCTTAGTTCTTGTTTTTAGCTGTTCTGCAAGGTAATTCACTAGTGCTAAGTATCTTATTTAATTCTGCAATGAGTGCCATTTTGTAAGATGTATTGTTTATCTAGTCAGAAGCCACTAGTGGCGACTATATTTAGTCTTTAACAAGTTACAGGTAACCCTTTATCAAATCGTTATACGCTTGTTTTTCAAACTTGGTTGCACCTGTCAGACATTCAAAAAGGGTCCTACAAAAGTAGATGACTGGGTTTCAACTATTTTGAAAGACCCGGCGAAAATTGCGATTGCTCAATTAGTAGATCAAAAATCCAGCATCGAAAGCGAATAATGAATTAAAGGCTAATATGAAGAATTATTAATTGTTAATCAAGTAAAAAATATATAATCGACCATCCCTAAGAAGTTCTTGAAGCAGGCGAAATATGCAACAACAATGTCGGCGAAAAAGTTACTGTGATATAAAGAACGATGAGCTACCTGTTAGAATTGGCTGCTGCTGATTATGTGCGGCGTCCGAAGGTAAACCGTCCTTAATAAGGTGCGTACGTATGCAACAAAAAACAATTAATCATAGCAAGCTTTAAATGGAAACGTGCTTCCACCCCCCCCCCCCTTTCCCGTTGGCGTGTCCGAAAAATATTTACCAAGGCTTATTTTCGCAGGTTGACAGGTATGCTATAACACACTGCAATAAACAATAATTTTGCAGTTCATATGCGCTGCAGGAAGACGCAATATAACACAGCCTGCTGTGACAAAAAGAAAACCGCTTACTTATGGAGAGTGAGTGTGCCTGTTCGTTTTTTTTGTAAATAGCAAACTCACGGTGCGAACAAAAACAAGGCAAGACAGCACGCACACGCGGGGCTTTGCACGAAGCGCTTGTGTGTATCCATCCTGTCGACCCTGCTTGCCTTCGCGCTTCAAGTTTTACTAGCATCGTAATGCTAACTGGCCCGTACTCAAGCCATGCTTTTTCCAGCCAGATCAATAGCATTTTCAACTCAGTCTCGTGCCGTTGCGCTGCATCTTGCGTGACAATAGGACATTACGCAAATAAATCGCCAGTTGTCTAATGAATACATACCGGAACATCAATGCGAGCCATTCGTCCGACTATATCCGCGCTAGGAATTTTTCATGATAGTGAAATAACAACTCTACGCCCTGTATATTACAACTTCTTGGCTTGAATGGCTCCTAAATAAAGTTAAAAGGCGTGGGAGGCACTGTAGGTTCACTTCGACAGACTGCGGTTCTTTACCGTGCACCCGAAACTCGACCCAGACCCTGCTTCTTCGAGGAGCGAGGTTAAACTGACGGTGGTCCGGAGCAGACCCGCAAGGTTTCTTTATATATATATATATATATATATACACACACACGCTCTTCTAAGCTATCACGTTCACTCTCTACCTCTGCCACGTGACCCGTTTCCCACACGAGCTGATGCTCAGCAGTTCGTCCAATCCAATAAGGCAGTAGGCCACTGCTGCGGCAAATTTCTTTTTTGTGAAGTTGGATTGCGCGTTTTTTTAAGGAGATGCCGATTAAGCAGTGTGAGTCGGAGACTTGACGACCGGTCCGCTTTCCATATAGAGACGGGGGGAGCTCACGGACTTCGTGGCCTCGGCGTCTCCAGCGGGCCGCTCCGGATCATCGGCAACCGCCGCCATCGTGGCTGCGGCCGCATCGGCAGCCGGCATACAACTGGAAGCCAACGGAAACGATATTGAGCCGTGTCTGGACTGCCTCGAGGAGTTTGTGCGCCGCAAGCGAGTCCAGAAAGGCGAAGCAGCGATCGTGTCCGTGGAGAGGCTGGACGAGTTGAACGAGAAGGCGGGGCAGTTGCCACGCGCCTCATCGCCGCTGCCTTCTTCGGAGAGGAAGGAGGTAAGGCGGGCAATTTAGGTATAACGTGCACAGTGACCTTCGCCCTCCAACTTTATCGAGTCTGCAATATGCTGAAGATGATTTCTATGACTTAGCGTAGTGCTGAGTTGGACAACGGACGTGGGAGAAAAAAGCAGACGAGTGCGCAAGCTTGCTCCCGTGTCCTCAAATGTGTTGTTCGCTGTGCGTATGTGTGCAAAACATGTGAGCATAGGTGTTCGTGCTGTTCGGCCCTCGTGCTTTGTCCAAGTGGGTGCTACATCAAGTCATGGATCACCAAGCAAGCTGTGCGTTTGTGATTTATAATGCCGTCAAATTTAAGAGCGCGTAGTAGCAAATAGTCAACTAGCCGACGAGAGCTAATATAAGATCTTACTTTTGTTGTGCAGTCTACTATTTAACTATCGCACGCGTAACTCTGTGCGTCCGACACATTTTTTACCCATCAAACACGTAAGTGTTTTTTTTTTTTCCTTTTACCTGAAAACGCCCGAAGCGAAGGTGGAACAGACCTCTGCCAATATTGCGAACTGCCTGGTTATGAGGCATGGAATACTTTACAATAAAACTTCTGTAATGGCAGAAAAAGGAGAACTGTTTCTCACGTTTAGCTGTAAATAAAGCAAAGTTTCATAAATCATATGTCTGTTTTATAACGTTTGTTTGAAACGTTTCTACAATTCTTCGCTTGACGCAGATACGAACAAGTGCGCGGATATAGCCATATTTCCAATACTAATATGTCTGCATGTATTTTTCGAATATCCTGTGCCACGCCCCACTACACAGTGGCTGCCTCGCGCTTCAGTTCTCGTTCCAGAATCTTGCAGTTTCTTCGAGCTTGGAGATATTGATTCCGCGATAACAATGTTTGAAGGCGGGTGAGATCATTGCGTCGATGCACGCAGGTGTGAGCTGTCTGTCACATCGCTAATATACTTCTAGCTACAATTGTCAGCATGCCATATTTGATGCCCATGCAGGCTCAACTTATTTCCATTCAGTTTACATATTATGATCCTAGCGTATGACTGCTCATCTTCCTGCTTTAATTTATACGCGGCGCGAACCCCTGCCAACTGTAACAGCCCTATAGTGAGGCTTTCTTTTCTTTGTCCGCCAGGAAACACTAGACCGTTAGAAAGCATAGGTTCATACACACGAGCGCGTGCTGTTCTTCCTTGCAGGTTATAAAGGCAACCACCGTCACCAGTCACGTGTCTGCTGCTGAGATGGCGGTGTGCACGCGTCCAAGTTCTCGAAACGCACCAGCAGATGGAGCCACTGTTGGCGTCTCCGCAGCCAGCACTGGTCCCACCTCACTGTCCGTCCATCAGGGCACCGTGTCCACCTCCCCTCAGTCACCATCGCCCTATCGCTGTCCTGTCTGCAATGCCTGCAAATGCTGCGGCTCTATCCCGCCGAACTCGAAGACCTAGAGGAGCTGAAAAATTCTAAGCAGTAAAGAAGGCGATGTGTCGTCGAAACCTCCATTCATACTTGCGCCAGATTTTAACAGTAGCTTTGTTAATATTTTCCATCATCATTTCAACAGCACGGCTGGTGTTGTGAGGAATTTTTACACGCTTAGCAACTGTATAAAACTATCTGTGACCTAATAGTGCACGAAACAGAGGAGGAATGTTTGCATCGGCGCTCAGGCTTGCGGCTGAATTATGGTAAACACTAACAGAAATCTTGTCCCTTCTGAACGCAGTTGCCCTTTCTTTTGATTTCAGGAAGCGGAAGGAAGAATGAAAAGTAGAATTTAAGAACAAGTTCACACTAGTGGAAGACATCGCGACTTCCTGCGTATTATCGTCCGCATTGCGAGCCCACAGGAGCATCGGTGAATAAAATATCCGAAAAAAAAACTGAGAAATCTAGCAACTGGCGGCATCGTGAGATAAGGCATGTGTGTCTGACCCAGATTTCTTCATTTCGTCTCTCTTATGGCGTATTTCCGAACTGTCCGCTATTAAATGAAATAAAAAATTACTAGTTAATACGTGACGTTTACATATTTTGACCACTATATATCCTTCTATGGTAGTTGTGTGTTTGCATGTTCATTTGGAAATCTGCTGTTCGAAGATCCCGATGTTTACATGGCTGATTTCTAGCAGTGCCGAAAATTCAGTCTACCTTGTAAGCCTGCTAACAAAGAGAATGCGAATGTTGAGCCACATGATTGAGACCACCGATATTGTACACGATCTGTTCCAGATAAGCTAAGGGTTTTATGGCCATCGATATGCCTCTTTTGTCGTGGAGTCGTAAATTAAAGGTGTCCATGAAACTGGCTCATTCTTTTTCGTGCTCGGAACGAGAGCACTTGTTAACCACAGACAAAATGCATTTTGTTCTTTTAACAGCTCCATTTAAATTACCTTTAAGTCACGAACAAATTTCGTGTTCCTGATGCAGCGGCTAAAAATTTTTGTTTTCACTAAGAACGTATGATCGGCACAAAAATTTCAATGCAAAAGCAGTTTTTGGCTAGGGCTCTCGAAAAATTCTGTTCCGGGGGAAGTAACATTGTCGTCCGACACGACGGCGCCAAGCCTGGCCGCTTCAGGCGAAACGGATAGTCAATTCTGAGCCATTTGCCCCCTTCAGGAGATTTTGTGAGTGTTGTGCATTTCGTCTAACCCTTATCTCACGTCGGCAGCAAAATGCAGGCGCAATATTGGCAGTCTTCTTGAGATTGGTTTGAATAGAATGCGGCACGAAAGGTCTGGGCTATATAAACACAGCAGGCGGCTGGCCTTATCACTGGCTTGGTATAGCATGGCGTCAGGCAGCGTATGCACTCCTTTGTTCGTGATAGCTCCCATTTAAATAAAGAAACGCACGAACGCTTAAAAATGGTTAACTTGAATCAGTGAAAAAGTGAAAAATATAGAGGACAGAAAGACAAATATTCCTCGTTTGACGCAAATTCGAGATGGGCTTACTAACGGAAGCCTTCGTGCTATTGCGAAAAGGCTTAATGGCGCAGACTGCAAATCGCGCAAACAATTCGAACCCTTTCGGTACTTGTTTGCTCAGAGGATATTTAACATTGTATACACGAACGAAGGCGAAATCGCGATAATGCCCATCGCCTGTGAAACAGAAAGGGTATGGCGGTGTCTTATCCAAGACAATAGTAACTCATTGTATACCTTAGGAATTATGCCGTAGAAAGTGGGTTTGCTTTGTGGACGTGTCACTGGGGCTTTTAAATACGGTAAATGTGCATACACATCGTCAAATAACCACCCTAATTAATCACTAAGCATACAGTGCACGAGTATCGCTGATATCGCAAATGAAATACGCGACTTAAGTACAGGTTATAAGCATATGAGCACAAATTGAGCCGAGCGTCACCACTTCCGCATTACGCACAAATCTTCATCGCAAACAACGCGAACCGCACAACACCACGCGGAAAACTACCTGGACTATTCAAATAGTCTTACTGTCCTGGAAAACTCCACTTGCCTGTTTTGTGGAACCACAATTGGCATATTAAACCGTGAAGCTTACAGATTTCGCATTTAGGGAAAAGGAACCCGGAAATCGAACATGCCTGGTGGGTTTCTGCCCATTCATAAAATGCTAATCAGGGATATGGATGACTATTGTTCAGCATTCAAAGCAGAAATAACAAGTGCACGTCTTGATGGGCGACTGTTAAGCGTTGCTCACAATAGATAAGACGCAACTTTGCCCCTTCACTATGCTTCTGCAATTCTTAAAGCCCAAATTATTTGACTGTTTGCAATAATATAAAACTTCGTGAAAAGAGTGGCATTTTTTGAAACCAGTTGCTTTGTTCAGTGATGTTAGAGTTCCTATCCAGGATTTTATTTGCATTTGTAAGGTTAAGCTAACAAGTAACTTTGCCATTTGTTCGATTCTGGTGCATTTTTTTTCTATACCGCTAGCAGATGGTAGCAATTGATATTTGATGCATTGGTAATTACTCGAACATGAAAGTTATCATGCAGTGCTGACCACTTGGAACATCGCGCACGCAATCAGTGTTTTCAGGTTTTGCGGTCTAGTTCAAAACAAAGAATGCTGGTACTTCGGTAATAACTTTGCCGACGTGATTGTGAAAAATTCTGCTCAAATAATGGGGCAGTTGGGTGCGCGGAACAATGAGAATAAACGCCAGCAGTTGGTTGGAGTGTACTGCTGACCAAGTGATTACTTCAGCTGAAGGGATGCTAGAGAGGACCATGTGAAGCCAATAACTATGCTCACCTCTGCCACTAAGGGATCAAAGTCATCAGCCCGTGCGAGTACGAAACTGGAAATAAAGCGGGCTAGCTGCTGAAGAATTATTTTCTGCACTTAGCTTTCTTCATGTAAGAGAATGAGATGGTGAAACATGGTGCAGTAAGCCTAGATATTCCTTCCGCTGCAGCTTTCTACAGCTCGCCGCAGCACCCGAACACACAGACTAATGAGCGTCGACGTCAAAAATGGGAGCAGAGGGATGCGCATTCGGCGTGACATCTATTGATCACTTGTCACGTGAAGGGTATGCGAGTCAAAAAATTGTAGAGTTGCACATGCTACGCATCACTCTAACATTTTTTTTTTTTGAAATTACCAAAGCTTGGTGCGTAACACTTAGACGAGCGATGAAGCACGGTTGGTTTTCATTTCGAATGTCGCACCATTTCCTTCGTATCTCTATCGGCCGGTGTAGACGACACTGGGGTGATAAATGAAGTCCTTGTAGTGCACTCTGGCAGGCACAAGGTTGCTACTCACAAGAGCAGAATGTGGGCTGCGAATAAGGGGGAAAATGAAAATATTGTTGTTTAGCCTACCGACACATAAGAATAGGATTATCACTCGCGCACACAGTAGGACTCGGAATTATTTGTGCACCTAAGCTTCTTTAAGGTGCACCTCAATCTAAGTACAGGAGTGTACTTGCATTTGGCCCCCAAACGAAATACGGCCGCCGTGGTCGGGATCGAACCCGCGACGTCGAGCTCAGTGGTGCAACGCCATATCAAATAAACTACCGCGGCAGGTCTGTGTAGATCGGTTATTCTAACGTCAGGTCGCGGTTAACTTATCGGTCTTCGAGGTTATCCGCATCAAACATTTTCTACTCACAAATTTGCTAAAATACCAGAGTTGCCTTCGCCTCGAGATCTCCACAACGAATATATATCTCGACAACTAGTATGCTGCCAGAAAAAATACGCATCTGCAAAGCTTCGTCGTACTGTATGGTAGATCACACCATATACTTTCGTGGAACTGCCTTCACTCTCCTGAGTTATGCAGAACTCAGTGACCATATTCAGTGTCCCAGCGCTTCGAGTTTCTCGAGTTATTCAGCCTCACTCTGCGATCTGGAAGCCTGTTGGTAGAACGTGGGCCACACCATAAATACGTTGGTCCCTATTTTCATTCTGGGTCTATAGTCGGATACAACTTTAGAAGACAGCGGCATTTGCCCCTCAAAGGCGGATGCACACGAGCCGGCACCAATAGGCGTGCACTTCAGGTGACGTCATGAGCCGGACGGCCAGTGTCCCCGCCGACGGAGAACATGCCTAACATGGCCGCCCTCGCTTCGAACTGGGCCGAGTCGCGTCAGCTCTGTGCGTCTCCCTTCGTCAGAGTGAATTCGAATTGTTTGTGGTGGTCTGTCATGCCGGAAATATTATTGTGAACTTACGATGCACAATTTGTGCCGCGTGCGTTTGTTCTGAGCCGTGAGCCGGCGAAGAAAGATTGCAGCGAACATCGGAGACGCTGCGCTGCGCTTCGTGTGGAAACAGGATCCCGCGGCGACATACCGCTGCAAACAAACATCGTACGTGTTTGTTCTCTGGTGTTTTCTTTTGCTCCTAAGTGAAGTTACGACGACGAGAGTTCGCCAAAGTCTGGTGCCTACTGTGAGCGGCGGGTGTGTTTGTGTACTGTGCCCCTGCGTTTCTCGTCGGACGTGGTGAAGTGATGGAGCAAAACCATTATCAGGATAAATGAGAAAAGCGTGCGCGGATGAAACCAACCTGCGAGTTTCTCAACAGAAAAGATTTGTGAAAGCAACCTCCAGCGCAAAGATTCGTTGCTGCCAGCTCAGCGTGCAAACGACCGATCGTTGGCAGCAGTGTGATAAGATAGCCGAGCGTCTAGCAGCGTCGTTCGAGTTTTGTGTAGCACCGTCGATTGATTGCTTTCCACCAATGCTAACAATCAGTGACTAACACGTGCTGCTTGAGCGAATGTCATTGGATTGTTAACGGTCAGGCGTTTGGAAGCAGTGTTTGTTTCCTTAATGTCAGCCTGAATGCTAATATAAAATTATGACTGATACACTGGTGCCGTTGCAAGGGAGCTTGGCATGAATTCGCGTCGGTGTGTGGCTTAGAACTCTTCCCTCACTGCAGGCGCCAGCTGTAGAAAGCCTGCTGTGACACAATCGCGCATAAGCTGTGCTGTCAGCGCTCGACTTGCTTTCCCACAACACAGCTTTGCGCTTTGTCGCGATATGTAGCTACTAAAAAAATTTCAATGACATTGAAGGCAACAGAGCCAATATGTACATTAAATAGAGTACGACAAAGTAGGCACAGCTGCTTGTGAACTGACTCCTAATAGTTCTACTCGCGTCCGCGTTAAATGTGTGTGCGTGTTTTCTTGTGCGTTTATGTATATTTGTTATTTTGCCCCTTTTTTGTATTTTAGATCTTAGTTTTCGTGCTCGCGTTTGTGTTAATGTGTGTGAATATGTGAGTTCTTCCGTGCGTATATGTATTTATTCCTATTTCGACCCTTTTATCTTTGCTTTTGTTCTTGTAAGCATGCTGCAGCCACGACTTTCTTAACAATTCCATTAACTCGTCTCATTCAAAGCACCAAGTCCAGTGAATAGCAGGGCTGGCCTCTTCGATGTCATTAAAGCCATTCTCTCTTGTCTACCTTGCCTCCTCAGTTTGTCACCTTGCTTTGTTTTCTCCTACTATTCCGACCTTGCTTCTTGTGCTGTTGCCGCAACGTGATTAACCAACTTGCACCAAAGAAAGTTCTATCCGCTGTGACAACAGAAACATTGACAGATACAAAATGTTAAAAGCATCACGTGGCTTGCACAGTTACTTCGTCTCTTACCCCTGTTAATGTGTTTATGCATCAGTGCATACGGTAGCTTGCCAGAAGTGCACATGAAAAGGTGCCATATTGTGAAACAGCACCTTGCTATGTTGTTGCATTCAGTCTTAATAAACAGATGGTTTTGCTGCCCGTCACATGTGGTGGTACACATATATAACATTGTGCAGTGGGGTATCATTTCCTGTCTTAACGCTTTCATCATTACAAATGCAGTTTTCTAGTGGATGGAGTCCAGCAAAGCAGTGCTGTGAGAGCTTTTGCAACTTTCACCATTTATTACTTCCCCAATACCACTGTCTGAATCTGTCCGTCACTTTGCCTACGGCTTGTAATGAACAAAGTGACTAACTAAAACACGTTCAACTTTACTGAGCATTTTTCCGGTACGTAAATATGACAAAAAAGTGCTTGCAAAGTTAATCACGTTAAAAATTGTGCTTGCATTCGCATTACTTGCTCGAGTCAGATTAATAAATTTAAAATTGGCTATGACAACACTTCAATTTTTAGTGCAGACTGCTAACGGAGCCATAAAGCGTGCTCCGACTCTTGCTATTTCACTATGGGGCGCGTCAAATTCGACGGTGGCTGCCTGAATGAGCATTTTGGGCCTCACTAAGCTTATGATGTCTTATATTTGTTCTCTTATTCGCATTACTTGTGTGCGCCAGATAACAAAATAAACAATGCAAGCACGTGAATGTGCTTTGGCATTCAAGCTGCTGACAGTGGCTGTCAGTTTCGTGTTGTCTGCTGCTATTTCACGACCACTCGGTATGACATGACTGTGATTTGCAGTGCAGACTGCTAACAGAACCATAAAGCGTGCTCTGACTTCTGCTATTTCACTATGGGGCGCGTCAAACTCGACGGTGGCTGCCCGAATGAGCATTTTGAGCCCGCCAACGATAATCAGGGTTAACAATAGTGTTTCAATTCAGATATGCCAGCATTTAAATGTGTTTATATGCCACTTCTTAAATCTAGCACAATGTGTGCAGGACGTTGCTTATCAGAATTGAGCTTCTATTATAAGGAGTATGCCATAAATGGAACTGCTTATTTATTTGAGAGGTCACGGAATAGATGATTGGCTGTTGCGAACCCACCGGCAAAATTTTGATAGCCCTAATAAGGGCTGTTCTTTTGTTAATAAGAAGCGTTTATGCTTCGTCGAGTGGCTCAATGCCAGACAGCTCGCAGTCGGAGTCACTTTCTTCAGTGTCATCTTCACCCAGCTGGATGATGATGGGTTGAATGTGCTCACTCCCAGACGTGTAAAGTCTGAACTTTGCCTCCAAGTCCATCACATGCTGAATGCTCTTCCTCCAGTCTTCCGCCGTTACCTGCTTGATTTTCTCCCTCAAGATGACGTCAACTGTGGACAGCTTGAAGTCTCTGTTGTCCGCAGCGATGCCATTTTTGACCTTGGCCCACACAAGCTCAATGGGATTAAATTCGCAGTGGTACGGCGGGAGCCTGAGTACGATGCAACCGGCCCTTATAGCTCTGTTGTCTACGATGTAGCTCAGAAAGCGTGACTTTACATATGCCACCAGCTCAAGCAGCTGCTTCTTTATCATCCTTTCACCGTAGGTGATGTTCTTGCTTGTGAGCCACTCCTGTATTTTTTCCTTCTTCCAGGCCGTTGTCGGCAATTTCTCTTCTCGCCGGCTATGGTAAGGCGCATTGTCTAAAACAATGACGCTACCAGCTGGCAACTTGTGCATAACGTCATTGAACCAGCCCTCAAAGCGATTGCCATCCATTTCTTCGTGGTAGTCACCTGTCTTTTGGCCTCTGAATACATCCAAGCAGCCGTCGACGAAACCATCCTCGCTGCCCATATGCGTCACGATCAGGCGCTGACCTTTCCCAGAAGGTTGTTTTAGACCCGTCGTCACGCCATTTGCTCGAGCGAACAGGCGTCCGCGCTTCTGCACCACGGTGTCTGTCCACACGATAGACCGAGTGTGTCCCGCCGTCACCCATGTCTCGTCCAGGTAGAAGATCTTTCGGCCTTCCGCCCGGTAGCGCTCCACATCACGGAGGTAGCGATTCCGCCAATTGGCGATGTCATCCCGGTCGATAAGCAGCGAGTTGCGGCTTCTCTTTTCGTGCTTGAAGCCGATCTCGGCAAGCACGCAACGCACAGTACACCGCCTTAGTGATGGGGAAACTCGGTAGTTATCTTCTCGACCGTCGGTATCTCGTTGCGGCGAAAGAAATCGGGCACACAGACCTCAGCGCGCACAACGTGAAGCTGTCAAACTTCGCGCTGCGTCTTCTCTTCTTCGCATTGCGTGGGCGCTTTCGCAAGGGCATCGTCAGTTTGCCAGCCGAAAAATGCGAAGCTTTAACTCCCTCCCTCACCCTGAACACAGTCCTTTCGCTGACACCAAGCATATCGGCGACAAACTTGCTCGTGTCCTCCACGCTGCGTTCAGGCTGCCTGTTACGCCAAAACGTGTAGCAGTGGAAGAGCATGTTGCGTGAATCGCTGCTCAGGATGTGGCCGCTCTTGTTCTTGCCGAGGCTCCTTGGTGGTGTGGTCATCGAGGCGACACAAGGCTCGTTCGGCAACAAAAGATCGCGTTCCGATGTCACCTCGCTGGGCTCCATGGCTGAAAACTGGCACGGAATGCCGCGCGCGATCGTGCGCGAACTCACAAGATCGCAGGTTCGCAACCGCGAAAAAAAAAGAAAAAAAATATTAATTAAAAATAAGCCCAACACATTAAAAAATAAGGTTGTGCAAACACACAAAAAGTATATATGAATCTTATGCTATTAAGCCCGCGACTACTACGCCCGGTGCCGTCGATCTTGCTCCGTAGCAGACGACGCACAGCGTTGTAGAAGGCACGGAGTTATTTTTCTCTCGCGATCCGGCATGTGCGCTAGCATTTCCATCATGATAGTTTTACCAAACCACTCGTCAAGATACACAAATCTTATTTATACCGACAAATACGCGTTTTAGAAGCAGTCACAATTTTTTTGAGCGGGACTATTTCTTGAGTCGCGGAGGAATTGGCTGCTGCGCTTCGGTCAACTGGGCAGGGCCTTCTCCTGTCTTCTAAAGTTGTACCCGACTATAGGACGATTTTTTTAACTGCAAAGACCTTTCCCGGCGAAACGCGTATGGGGTTTTCTTTGTGCGCATGCATTCCTGTCGGGTTGATGACGATTTCACACTTAGCGGATCTTTGTCGCCCTTACAAGGTTCTGCATTACTAATCTGCCGTTAACAAGTACCATGTACGCGCACGGGTGAGCTTTCACGAAACTTGAGTGATTAGCCGCTTAATGCTGGTATCTAGCGCTCGTGACATATCCACACAAACTGAGCTCTGGTGCGGCGTCCGCATTTCGATGAAGGCGAAATGCAAAAACGCCCGTGTGCTTGCGTTGTAGTGAACGTTAAAGAACCCCAGGTGGTCAAAATGAATCTGGAGCGCTCCACTACGGCGTGCCTCATAATCAGAACTGTTTTTGGCACGTAAAACCCCAGAAAAGAGAGAGAGAGAGAGAGAAAAGACATTTATTTAGACCATCGAGGTCATTGATCTTGAGGACGAGTGGTTGGTATCCTCATTCCGGGACTCAACTGGCTATGGCTGCTCGACGTACTTGCTGGACGAGAGCTTCTTGTCCCGCCAGGGTATCGGCGATCAGCTGTACCTCCCGCCGCTCAAATGACGTGTTAGGCGTCTTTAAATGTTGAGGTTTGCGCGCGCACCCCCACGAGATGTGAAAGAGTGTAGGGCGTGCGTTGCCGCACCAGGGGCAGATGCCGCGATATGTTTGTGAGTATATTTTGCTGTATCTGTGTATGCTTGGGAATGTGTTTGTTTGGATAAGTCTGAGGGCTATTGCCTCTTCAGTGCTGAGCTTCTTGTGAGGGGGAGGATAAATCCTGCGGTTGAGTCGCTGGATCTCGAGTCGGTCGCAGTAATTTGATGGCAGTGGCACGAAGGTAAATGGTGGGGATTGATGAGACGATGGGTTTTGCCCCGTTCGGTTGATTAGCGCTTGAGCTAAGGCGTTCGCCCTTTCGTTCTCCTCCAGTCCCGCGTGGCCCGGCGTCCACGTGATTTGATGGGATTCTTGCAGCCTCCGGCCTAGAATCTGAGCCGCCAGCCGCGGTGTTCGTCCGTTGATAAAGTTACGGCAGGCCTGTTGCGAGTCGGTAACGACATGAGCTTCCCTGCCCTCCCTGTCATGTTGCTTTATTACTAGCGCCACGGCTATGGTCTCAGCCGCTGCTGGGGTCTCTGCCCTGGCGGAGGCCGCCAAGGTCAAGGAGTTGTCTCTCCCGTTCACGCGGCTACCGCGAAGAGGCCCCCTGCAGGATATGCCACCACGTGCACGTACGTTACGTACGGGTCACCCTTGAATTGTCGGCGCTGTCTGTCGACCCGCGCCTTGCGTCGTCCTTCGTGGAGTTCATGACTCATGTGCTTCGGCATGGGGTTCGCCTTCATCTTGCTTCTGACCTCGAGCGGGAGTGATCGCTGCCCATCGAGGGCACAAAGCTCCGTTGCCGTTCCGGTCCGGTGGAGGATGGCTCTGCTCGCCGCCGTGTTCTGTAATCTGGCTTTTTGCGAAGCCATAACCACGTCCCACAGCTCAGCGAAGGTGTTGTGAAACCCGAGAGCCGCTAACCTCTCGTTTGAGGTGGTTTGAGGTTTCAGGGCCGTTTTGATGATGGCACCGACTTGTTCTTGGTCGCGTTTGTTTAGCGAGTCGTAGTGATACGGCATGCTATAAGTTACTCTGCTGATCACCAGAGCCTGGACGAGGCGGAGCGTGTCTTCTTCTCACATGCCCTTGCGGGTTCAGGTTATTCGTTTGATAATCCGCGAGATTGGGTAGATGGTGGACCTTAGGGTTCGAATGGGGTGTGGGAGGCTTTCAAGTTGCTTTAAATCCAAAAACCTAGAATCCTAGTCTTTTTGCTTTCCATGATCTTGTGGTCCTCTAGGTAGAGTTCGAAAGGGCCGGGTGACTTGTAGGTTCCTCCTCCGTGCACCCGGATCACCTCGGACTTCTCGGGCGCGCAACGCATCCCACTCGCTGCCGCAAATCTCTCCACGGCCGTCGCGGCCTCCTGAAGGGTCGCCTCTCTCGCGCGAGGGAGCCCTTGGTGGCCCAGAGCGTGATGTCGTCTGCGTATAGGGCGTAACCTAGGTCCTGGATCTTCCGCAACTCTTTGGTCAGCGCTAGCATCGCGATGTTGAAGAGAATCGGGGAGACTCTCGCCCCTTGCAGCTTTCCTTTGTTCGGCACGACGATCTTATCAGATCGAGTCTGGCCTATTCCGATGGTTGTCGTCCGGCCCGTCAGGAACGATTTGTCGTAATTAAAGACGAGCTCTCCGCAGCTGATGTTCAGTCCCTTGAGAATTGCCTCGTGAGAGATGTCATCAGGCCGAGTGCGAGCAGGAGGTGTTCTCCTCCCTTCGGGATGCCCCTGAGAACTTCTTCTCTCAGGATTAAGAAAGCATCTTGCGCAGAAAATCCCGGCCTGAAGCCAATCATGGTGTGCCGGAAGAGGTCACCGTCCTCTATGTAGTTTTGGAAGCGGGCTCCGATGACCCTCTCGTACAGCTTGCCGAGGCGCGAAGTCAGCGAGATGGGAAGCAGGGCGTCGATCGCGGGCTTCTTGCCTGGTTTGGGAATGGTCACGACTTCTGCGTGTTTCCACTCGTTCTGTACGTGGCCCTTGCTCCAGAGTTCCTCGTTTAGGTATTCGGTCAAGTCCAGGATGTGCTTCTGGCTCAGGTTTCTAATCATGGCATTGGTGATTTTGTCAGCCCCGGGAGCCGGGTTGCGCTGTGAGGCTCGTGCCGCGGCATACACCCCTTCCTCCGTGATCGCAGCGTCCAGTTCTGGTCTTGGTTCCCCTTCGTATTTAAGGAGGCAGGTTCGTATGGGGTCGCTAGCCAGGTATCTGGTTTTTAGAGTGTCAATCAGATCCTGGGCATTCCCTGGGAATTTGTGAGCGATTTCTTGAAGCGTCCGATTGGTGGTCGATTTGGCCTTGTCGGGCTCGATCAGGCAACGCAGGATGGCCCACGTCTTCGCCGTACTCAGGGTACCCTTGAGCGAGGTGCAAAACTGTACCCAATTTTGCTTCGTCAGCTCGTTCGCGTAATCTTTGGCTTCTTCTGTTATATGCGCGATTCGTAGACGGAGTTTCCGGTTTAACCGATGTCGTTTCCACCGTTTGAGGAGGCCCTCACGGGCTTCCCATAGGTGTAAGAGCCGGCGGTCGACTTCTGGCGTCTCGACCGTGCGCTGGATGGTTTTGGTGGTTTGGACGTGGTTGTCTCGGAGGTGCTGCATCCATTCCGCTATGTCCGTCAGAAAGAAGAAAGAAGCTCAGTCGGAGCTCGACAAGTAGCGGTTGTGACATTTGCGCATATTTTACGGAAACAAGGCCAAGCAAAATGATCATTCGGCATGTCTGGCACTGCATAAACCTTGCGCAGTAATAGATGCAGTAAGCAATTGAAGTGAGTGGCAGAAATGTTTTTTCATTAGTTCATAATTTATTAAATTAATACTTACTCCCGCGTAACGTTATTTCATCGAAGCCGGATGTGCAGTGTCGACGAAAGACGATTATGACTAAAAAGAAAAAGAAGGAGAGACCGAATTCACAAAGTTTTTCTTTCGCAACTACTCTCTGTCATTGGCCAACCACCTTCGCTAATATGCGTCCAGCCTGTCTCTGACGCGGGTGGCGTCGGCAGCAGCTCGGCGCGTTGCCTCGTTGGGGCTGCTACAATTTCTTTCTCTCTTTCTCTCTCGCTCTCATTTTCTCTTTCTCTCTCCCGAGCACAGCACGCACCGCGCGCATGTTCTCCTTCTCTCTCCTTAACGTTCCCTGTCAAGGCAACATGTGCACAGCACGGAGAGGAGGCGAAGCACACGCCGCTCCGTGAGTTGGTTGCTAGGCAACCCAGGTAATCATTAATTGCTTAGCGATTTTTTTTCGGTCGACGAGAAAGATTTTAGGGATAGCTTAAAGGGCCCCAAACCACCTTAGAAATTGTTTGAACATTCCAAGTAAACATGCGCATCGCGTTCAGCATGGCATCACGATCAACAATGCCAAACGCTGCCGCGCTACGCGCCGCGGGCGCACCACAAAAAAAAAAAAAAAAAAGACAATGCCGCCCTTCTCTCTTGGCCTTTCCGGTATCCCCAGCGGTCGTCACGATATCAGCAGGGTGCACCTGGTGATGTCAACAGTGGTGACGATGCCCACTGGTCGAACATGAACCTACGACTTCCGATTTCTCTGCTAGCAGGTACGCGCTCTCCCTCCTCTTTTTGGTCGTGTTGCTCGCTTGTGCGCAGTAGCAAACAGCCCGCAACTCAAGTGCCAAATCAGTCACGTTCCAACACAGTCGTGCTTAGCGGTCTGATTAGCTGCGAGAACAGAGTGCGAGAGTGTTCGACATTCCAGACGTGTGCGTAACACAGTCTCAATAGCGGCACGCTTCGCATGAACGCAGGCCGGTACCGCAGCAACAGCGGGTAGCCGAGAAGCGCTGAGTCGGCCGGTCCACGTTACCGGCACGGTAACCCAACGCATGCCGTTTGCTATTCGACGGCGGTTTTCCTCGCGAGCAGCGAGATTTCCTTGCCGTAGAGGAGATGAGACCGGGACCCATTTGTGCGGCAGCCTCACCGCCAACGCCGCCCATCGCTTGACGGCGCCGATATCGTCGCTAGGCCTTCTCCGGTTCACCTCAAAGCTAAAGCGCACAGCGCTTCGGAATGAATCGCCGACGCTCACAAGCCGCCCTATTTTCTTACCGTTGTTTTCGCTCTTCGCAATAATTGTACACAAAGAAGAAAATACGCTGATATTAGCGGCGCCGTCGGCAGCGATGCGAGCACAGATGAGCCGGTCGTCTGCCGTCTGTAGCCGTGCACTGCAGCGGAGCTCAACAAGTATGGGAGCTCTCGTTCGTGTTTGACGTTTGACAGTGGATATAGTTTTTCATAAAACGTACAATTTACGCATCACTTTATCGAGGGGAAATTATTTGGCTTGGATCAGAAGCTCCAGCCGATGTTTGCGTCGCCGGTGGCAGAGGCGCGCAGCTTCGCGGTCGTTGATTGGCCTGTTGGTCGTTCGGTGGGCGGTGCGCCGGCCGAACTGCCGTGTACTTTAGACACCTCTCGTGCGGCAGACGTTCTACGGCACTGGGGGCCGGTTCGCCGTCGGTGTATTTGCCGCTAGCCTGGACGAGCCTTAACCGGAAGTGGACAGTGTATTAAGAAGCGCGTTGGCGATGACGTATGCCATTTGGAGGAGAACTCGGCGAGGAGGAGAGTAGCGAAGGAAAGAGCGAAACGAGCGAGGGACCGCGTTTCGATCATCAAACGCGTGTAACTCTGCTATTGCGGCACGATTTGGAAAAATTCTCGCGGCTATGCGTTAGTTGTATACTTGTGCTCAACTGCAACACCACAACTAAATTTCGACCTCTGGGTGGTTTAGGGGCCCTTTAGACAGCTTCGCTGTTAAAAGATCAGCACGCAACAATTATTATTCTACAACTCTTGCTCCAATTAGGCCCGGCAGTATCAACAAATATAAGCGCATTTACAGTTGGTCCTGTGAATGTCATGCTAGTTCTGAAAAATGGTGGCGCATGTGTTTTTTTCAGGAGTATACGGCGTGGTCTTTTGTTTTTAAGAGGAGATAAATCGCAAAAAAAAGATAACGCATTTCGACGGCGTTTCCAAAAAATATATAGCATACATTCACAGTGTTTTTCGCTGTTCTTTTTAATGTGGATTTACTGCTCCCAGGGGTGAAACGCAAATACGACGGAAACTAAACTGCTTGGTGTCCGGATCTCCTGAGGACCCCGAAACTACTCGCGAAGTAGCAGGAACGACGCTCTAAACTCCGGAGCGCTTCGGCAAATGTGTTGATATGCGATGAAACATACATACCTTGCCGTTCTCAAACTCCGCAGCTGGAACCTACAAGATTTATTGGCTTTTTTTTATTCGAAGCACGCAGTAAAGTCGACCTCAGGAATGAAACATTTGTCACCAGAAAGTCTGCAGCTTAGAGAATTTGAATTGATCTATTTTCGCAGGTATGAAACACAGGATTGCTCTCAATCAGCTAACTGCAGAACAAATTTTATTAAAACTTTATGCTTTAAGGAAAAACATTAATTAACCTGCATACAGAAAGAAAAGTATTATTGTTTGGTATGAAATTTCGGGTACAATATAGCAATAAGAAGTCTTAAATAACTGAAATTAATGTCTAAATAAAGACCCATAAGAATGAAGGGAAAAAAAAGCCACAATTCGGCAAATCGTATCTCAATGATTCTTTAAAGGGAAGAAACTGGAGAATTACTCTTTCATTCATAGAATACTGTTGCTTGAGGTATACTACAAAGCAAATAAAAACAATTGTCTGCATGTTTCAGAGACTGGGATAATAAATCACACTTGCTAACCTTCTATGCTCCAGTAATCTAGTTTGCAGAAGGCGGATGTAATTTTTATGGTCGTGTCTTAGTTTGAACTTGACTATGTCTTTTTCGAGTTTACGTTTTCGAAAGCTTTGGTAAAGAAGTGACAAAATAAATAAAGAACCCAGCTGCATATATTTTACTTATATCGGTATTCATAATAGGCATTTTCCTGGTAAAAAGAAAGTTACGGTTATTTACTAGCGTCTTGCTCTGGGTTACTACAACCATTTTCGGCATGCTTGTCGGCATGCTTAATCCATGTCATTTATTTCCATGTGAACCATTTTCGGCATGCTTGTCGGCATGCTTAATTCATGTCATTTATTTTTCTTACTAGGTTCCTGAGACAACGCCTTGTGTGGAAACACTTTGTGAGCTGCAACAGATAGGCTGCAAGAAGCAATACATAAAATTGTAACCATGTCAGGAATCAAATTTTAATTCTGCGTGTTCTCTTATACCGAGACAAGCGTTCGAGCTCCCACTTCAAGAAAATTTCGTGTCCTCGTAAGCAAAAAAAAAAAAAAAACGCCACGTGTCGCGAGGAGAGACACGGAAGGAAAGCGGGTTGGCGCGCGCTTTTCCGGGCTTCCCTCGCCTGTCCTTTGAAATCAGGCATACAGCATACAGCTCAGCACTCGTTTTCAAAGGAAAAACCACAAAACAAGCAGCAAACCACATGATGGATGATAAGGCGCGTGTGAACCATGGGAACACCCTCCGACGCGTACGGGTAAGGATTAGGTTTGCAGCTGCTTCGAAAGGCGTTGACGTCATTCAAAACGCTCGTGAATCCAGTTTCTCTGGTTTCACTCTTTGTAGAGCCACGTGTGTGAATTCAAGTGACGCCACAATGGGTAATCATTGTTGGTGTCGATTACAGCGTTCCTTCTCCTGCGTGTATTTCCCGGTAAAGAATACGGTTGCGCAAGCTACTCCGAGTGGAAAAGTACCCTACAGCATCGAAATCACGTAGTGAAGTCACCACGGTCTAGCAACTCCTTCACTTCATTACATGCTACCATGGGTAAACCACGGAAATTAAAGACACCAGAAGAACAGCGTGAATATAATGTCGTTGTGAAGTAATAAATGGTGTGGTTAAGTACATTTCACTTGTCTGGTTTCCCTCTTTCTAGAGCCACGTGCGGGAATTCAACTGACGTTACAATGGGTAATCGTTGTGGGTGTCGTTTACAGGTTAGCTGTCCAGCCACCTTCACAGCGTGGATTGGAGCCACAGTTTTCATTTTCAATTATTTCTTCCAGAACTTGAAATTCACTCAGCCTTTACTTAAAGTAGTGTTTTTCCCACTTACACTGAAGTTTCAGACGTCGTCTTGTTGAAGTCAACAGAATCAGTAATGAAACAAATGAATGATGGAGATGATTAAAGTCATTGCTTGCGCGTGCTAAAGCAGGAATCTGAAAACAATATTTGAGAGCATATCAGAACTCCGACTTTGAGCTGCGAGATAAGCCATAAGCGGAATGCAGAAGAATCATCTTTTTAAAGAGTGGGTTAGTAAACTAAGTGTTATGAAACAAGCACAAGGAGAGGGACCTACGGCGTGATTCAAGAGCAGGTAGACCAAGCATTGGTGGTAAAGGATTCACATTGACTTCACTTGAGTAATTGGTAACAACAAAATGGGCTGCACGGCGTCAGACACTTTCGAAAGCAGAAGATTAAGTAGTAGGAGTGGCAGCCTGTACACAAATGGCATACTGAAGCTTTGATCTCAAGAGCAAATCATAAAGTAAGAGCTTCGCAAGATATGGGTGAAACAAAATTTTAGGCGCATAACGAAGCACGCGAGTGGCATTATAAGCACAAAATCAACATGCATATTGAAAATCTGGTCATGTGTA
Organism: Dermacentor silvarum; assembly: GCF_013339745.2. NCBI lineage: Eukaryota > Metazoa > Arthropoda > Arachnida > Ixodida > Ixodidae > Dermacentor > Dermacentor silvarum. The sequence continues at coordinate 83,399,392 of NC_051160.1, forward strand.
ATGTGTGTTCAGAGCAATTTAAAAGAGGCAACAGCTTCCAAGGGCGTGTTGTGGAGGCTGAAGTTGGAGGCTCGCTTGAGTTAGAAATGCATGAGAGACACAATGTTTTTTATTTAAAATGTTCGGTCTCATCAACATTTATCACAACAACGAGAGCCTATTCATGTAACTTTGCAAAGTACATACATCAACAGAATCATTAATTACCCGATATAAGACGTCAGCTTCCGAAAAAAGTATAATAGATCAGTTAACGTTAAAGGCAAATTATGATATAAATAATAAACCACAAACGTTCTAAAGCGGATCCCAGGGGCACTCCAGCGAACACTGCCATTGACAGAGAATAAAAGTCATTATTATGCACGTAATGCGAATGATTCAACATGAAGCAATGTATCTATGCTAAAACGTTAGCACCTCTCTCCAATTTTGACATAACCATGATGACAAAATGTGCAAGTTACAGCTTGCATCAAATCGAGTGTTTTACGCGTACAGATGCATGCCCACAAACGGGCGCCTATGATAGTTTCTGCTTTGTTGTAACATTACAAAAAAAAAATTCAGAGGCCTTCCACTAGTGTGAAGATGGAAGCCAGCGAAGCTCTGACTATGGTGTATCTGCTATAGTGAATTTATATATTATCTTTATTGACTATATTGAGCGTCGTCGGCGTGTTCGTCAAAGAGCAAGGACACCGGCGTCTTGTTCTCGCCCGGCGCGATGGCCCAGTAGTCCGCCCCATCGTCATAGACTAGTGCATGAGCCAGAGTGTTTATAGCTGCGGCACACTGCACGGCATCATCAGGATCTTCACGTCAGTATCCTGGAAGATGTGGTTAAACGAGCATCCGTCCCATAGCAAGTTTAAAGGGCAACTGCTGATAACAGCCCTAGCGCGATCTCTGCGTCACGAAACAAAGGGGCACAATGATCGGTTGGACGTGCCGCCACTGAGTATCACGACACTTGTGAAAGAGGCATTGGCGGTGGCGAGGGGCATAATAATGGGCCATCCATCATCCTTTTTGACACTTGTGCTAAGGCACATCTGGAGGGAAGCCACCACGCACATGGAGCCAAAGCAAATGCTTATGATGATAGTTTTTTTTCTAGACGCGGACACGATCCAGGGGAACTTAGCCCTTAACAGCTTCTCTGTAAAATGCAGCCAGTTACCCGAAGTGAAATCTGTGGAAGCATCGGAGCTGTGGTCATTCTGTTTCTGCGATTGTCGTGTAGGTTTCTTTTTTTAGATGCGGAGCAAATTATAGCGGCGGCCTGTCCCGCGGCGTCGTTGGCGTCGGCGTCCATCCGCACCTCTCCTCATTCTCTCCACGCCAGCTGTGCGATAACGCGTCTCTCTCCCCCTCTCCACGCCATCTGTTCGATAACGCGCTTCTCCCTCCGTGTCCTCATCCGCCACCCGTGCGATAGCGCGCGCATGCGCGCCTCTCTCTCTCCTCCTCCTCTCCGCGCCAGCTGCTTATATAAACCCGGTGCATGCGCCGCTGCCTCAGTTGCTGCTTCGGTTTAGTCACGCTGCGCCGTCCGATGCGCTGAATGGACGCCAACGAATCTGTCAACGAACTGTCTGGCACATCTTCAAACAGCAGCAGCCAGTTCATTACCAGAACCGCGAGCACCTCTGAAGACAAGGCTGCGCAGAGAAGAGCTCGCGACGCAGAACGTAAACGTCGGCGACGCGCAGCGGATCCAGATTCAGTTCGCCAACGCGAAGGCGCTTCGAAACGTCAGCGTCGAGCAGCGGATTCCACACTTCGAGAACGCGAAGCTGCTTCGAAACGTCAACGTCGAGCAGCGGATCCTGAGCTTCGAGAACGGGAAGCCGCGTTGGTTCGTGAACGTCGAGCAGCAGAACCTGAGGTTCGGGACCGTGAAGTTCAACGTAAACGTACGAAGCGAGCGGCGGAACCCGACCTTCGAGAACGGGAAGCCGCGTTGGTTCCTGAACGTCGAGCAGCACAACCTGAGGTTCGGGACCGTGAAGTTCAACGTAAACGTACGAAGCGAGCGGCGGAACCCGACCTTCGAGAACGTGAAGCCGCGTTGGTTCGTGAACGTCGAGCAGCACAACCTGAGGTTCGGGACCGTGAAGTTCAACGTAAACGTACTAAGCGAGCGGCGGAACCCGACCTTCGAGAACGTGAAGCCGCGTTGGTTCGTGAACGTCGAGCAGCGGATCCTGAGCTTCGGCAACGTGAAGCAGCGTCGGTTCGAGAACGTCGAGCAGCAGAACCTGAGGTTCGGGACCGTGAAGTTCAACGTAAACGTACGAAGCGAGCGGCGGAACCCGAAGTTCGAGAACGGGAAGCCGCGTGTAAACGTCAACAACGAGAGGCTGTCACGCGATGTGATGGTGACCAACGCAAGTTAACACGTAATAAAAACGTAATAACACCAAGTTACCAACGTCAATAACACCGTAATAACAACTTAATTAACGCCGTTATAACGACCGCGATGCTCCGCATCAGCCCATGGTTGCCCTCGGGAAGATGGTGTAATTTTTTTCGCTGTGGTAGCGTTCGTTTTAGGCCGAAGGATCAAACGGATCTCTGCTGTTTCGACAGATTTCACTTCGTGGAACTGGCTGCATTTTATTAGTGAGACATGAACATCAAGGTAGGGTAGAAAACGCTTTCATTCACTGTTTAATACCTCCCATTGCTTGGATTTTCGCAGGTGTCACGTCAGGTGTGTTCTTTTTTTTTTTTTTACCTTACAAGCACGGCCTTGTGATCGCTGTGGTAGACGGTCAGTGCGAATAGCGCGAATAGGCGCTCGGCGGCAACACCTGTTATTATACCCCGGTGCCTCTCCTCCTCCGCGGCGCGCGTTCCGATTGGTCGGCTCCGCCCTCCCGGGTCACGTGACCTCTCCGTCTCTTTTGCGTGACGATGTGTCATCGACGGCGCATGCTCGACTAAGAACAGCTCCACTGTTAAAAATGTATGACTTTTTGTTTGAGCGGTATTGGATACAAAAGAATCCTCAAGTTGAAACGTGCATTAACATAGTGTACGCCAACACTTCTTGCTCAAGTGGTAGCGACGCTTAATAAGTATGCTATCCTTGTCTGCCATATTCGTAATGTTTATTCAATTACTTTTTGCGCCTGTGTAGTCTTCCGTATATCAATGCTGTGTTGCCGAGGCTATACCGATCTCAGAAGTTTGTAATTTGGGCGGCTTCATTTATTTTGATAACTCTCTATAGGCCATTGCTATTCCGTATTTCGATCCGGCTTGTAATACGTAGCCCACAAACACACGAAGGCGAAAAGAAAATTTCGTGAAGCTTTTACTTTTTTACTTTCAGCCCCATCTGCAGCCCATATTCTTTAACGTTCTCCCGTTTGCGAAAGATGGTTGGACGCAATCCACACAGACAGATCTTCAAAGCGCAGCCCCTATTTTGGCTGATTCGCTCGTGTTTTCTCATGCTTACTGAATAGTTTAATAGTACCCGCATCGTGACATCTAGGAGTACTGAGACCTCATGCGTAATAAAGCAGCAGAATCCTTTGATGCAGAAGTTTATTTACCCGTGATTACTTTTTATGTTTTTACCTGGAAGTTCTTGCTACTCCAATGGAATCAAAAACCAATTAGGGATGTCAAAGGTCGGTAAACACAAAGTGGTCTTTTTTATTTCTTTTAGCAGGACACCTAGTTTCGTCATATATAGCAACATACCCCGATAGCTCCGTACCGTTCGCTTGAAGTACTATGCAGAACTCTGAGTGCCTGAACTAAATGTCGAAATTCTCATGTTGTGTTGTTGCTAGGGAAGGTCGTGCGTGGGACCAGCCGAGTTTAAAGCAGATGTGGAACTGGGTGTTCAGATTCAAGATGCGTTACATAGGTGGCAAGAGCGGTCGGTTAAATTGAGCGACGTCGATGCGAGGGCAACGGGAAAAGGGAGCGACGTCCATATGTGACATGCCCTTCTTTTAACCGCGAAGCTGTTTAAGCGAGCCGTAATTTGTGGTCTGTGGTTCGTATCAAGAAATAAAAGAAAATTAACTTTCTTGCCGAGGCGGGATTCAAACCCGCGTACCCACGGTCCCGAAGCAAGCGTCGTAACCACTAGGGCTTAGGCTATACAGCCGCGCGTGCAGAACATGCATTTATGCGAACCATATGATTGCGTTCGAGCGTTGTCGACTGTCCACAGCTGGCGCGTTCGCACACTCGTGCTCTGCGAGGGGAAGAAGAGGTTTTACGCGCTATGCTCGAGAAAGAGATAAAGAAAATGAGAGCGAGAGAAAGAGAGAGACGCATTCAGGGAGCGGGTCTGCTGGAATGCGATGTCGGCATTGCAACGCGGTGTCGGTGTTGCAAGCTGTTCTATGCAACGCGCAGTGACGGTCGTAAGTCCGAGACGCGCGGAAAGAAATTATCATCATCATGAGTAATATGATGAAAAGTTCGCGCGCACTTCTGGAAAATGCTGGGCTACGATTGCCCAGTGCAAGGTTAAGCGTGTTTTTTTTTTCAAGAGAACCGGCTTTCTAGTTAACAAATGTGTTCCTTACATCAGCCGACCGGAAAGTTATCACAGGCTAGCAAAATTTTAGATGACGTTTACTCTAGCTGCGTTAGTTCGCTTCTCAAGCTGCGGTGTTCTTAAGATGCTTGATGTTTCTTTTGCAAGATGTATTGTTTAAAGTGAACTAGAGCGTTATGCAATTTGCTGCGCTAGAATTGGTAGATACGCTTGGGTGTAAGCTGGTGGACATTGTTCAGGTGTGCCATAGTCTTCTGTTAAAGCTTATGTAACAGTTCGTTGCGCAGTTCTTGGTCGTAGATGGATGCGCTTTCTGAAGAAGATGCCTCTGCTGACTGATTTTACCGCCGCGAGATTCTAGATCGACTTGACTACGGTGACAATTTCGAGTTTTGATTGTGGCGGAAAAACACAAAGTTGACGAGGGTCTGGCTGCATAGTTTCATGTGTGGCAATAATGATGGGCCCTATATCATACAACTACTGCAATCTGTTTTTACTAAGGTGAAAGTCTTATATGTCTCATTGTTCAGTCGACCTCCAAAGTACTTGAGCGATAATGTGTCGAATACACGAAAGGTACAAAAAGGAGTCCAATCCTTGACCTTTGACGGGACTCGATCCGCCGACCTTTGGTGTTAAGGCGAAGTTAATTAAGGCACAGTTTATTAATATAGAGTTTATTAAGGCACTCTAGCCCACTACCTTTGGTGTTTATTAAGGCAAAGTTAAGATAGAATTCATTCGGGCACTCGAACCCACGACCTTTTATGTCAATTAGGGCGAAGTTAATAACGCACGTTTACTTAAGGTAGCGTAAATTAAGGCACTCGAACCCCCGAACTTTGGTTGGAGTAAACAAATAATAAGAATTAACAATGTATTCGAATGATAATGTCAAGTAATTAATTTATTAACTCGTCCTGCAGGCTTTCGCCTTCATTCTCTTTGACGTATGCTAAAGAGACTCTCAATTTTTCCAATCTCCTCACGTATCATTTGTGTAACCGCCGACGCATCAGTCGGGCGGTGACCCGCAGCTTGTTTGAGCACCAAATTAAACGTTCTCCTCGTTTATAGGAGGCCATTTTTGTTTCCCTAAAAATTGAATACCATTGCCTACCTTCACAGGTTTTCCTTATCTAATTGGCTAACAAGAGGCGAGGGCCACACATAAGTGCAGAGGGTTTTCATTGGGCCGTGATAGCGCAGTGGATGTAGATAACCTTATGCGGAGGGTGCTGCTGGCATCTGCGACTGGTCCGCTTCCCCTTGCTTGACTTGCCAGGGCTTGTCGAAAATAGGGCGGCGTGCAGCGGAAGGTTATGTATGCAGCTAAAAGAGATCCTCAGCGAAGAAGAGTTTCGCAGAGTGACATCGTATGCCTGCCGAAAAGGCTCGAAAACGTTACACTGCCACGCCAAAATTTTTATTACGCGCAAATAAATTCATTCTCCCAGGCAGCTCCGAGCAGTCACTTTCAGAGAGCTTGGTGGGATGAAATCTTCTTTTCTTTTAAGAAAAGCGCAGTGTCCGGTTCATTAAAAAAACTGTTTTGTTCCCCATATTATTCACACTTCTGCTGCTTAGACGTCATCACTTTGATATGATGAGTTTCCGTGGCTTGGGATGTGGCGTGACACACAGGTGAAGTGAGCCCAGCCCGAAAACATTTTGAGCAATCGCGGAAGGCTAATATAAGAAATCTGTAGAGTGGGAAAGAAATGCCTTCCTTTTATTAACTTAATAATGCATAATCAGTGAGCACACATATCACATGGGGATGTTCTCGCGGTTTTGGTAGGCAAAGTGGGGGTGGCCCGATATATTTTTGACAAATCCGGGAGAACCGAATGCAGAAATTGCATCGAAACCGTTTGGAATAACTTCACGTGATGGCGGCCCATGTTTCTGCTGTTCACTTCGCATTTGCTCGAGAGGCGTATGTTGAGGCATGGTTGGGAATCTAGGTATAAGTAGGTTTGGTTTGGCAGGTTGGAATGTGTGCATCTTTCTACCCATTAGGTGCTCAGCTGGGGATGGTACTCCTATTCAGCGATAGTTAAGTTGAATTACCGCGAGATCCTTGCCTTCCGCTGCTCCCTTTGGCTTTATTGAATTGGATGCTTGAATGGTTCCTTTTGAATGGACATTGTAGTTCGATGGAAATTGTGTTGTTTCAGTCATCTTCCTTGTCCTGAATCTGAAGCGATCTCTTGAGGTGTTACTTGATGATGCAGGAATGTGGTTGCGGGCAAACATAGTTATCGTGTGTCCTCGTTTAAGTTAACGTTGCTGGCGCATGGTACTAAGAGCATCGTTCTGAGGTTTGCCGCCTGTCTTTCAAGGTTTTGTAAGCCCACCAGAATGTCGTCAAAGTAGGGCTCGCCCGTGAGATGCCGTTCGAAGACATTCTCCATGGCATGCAGGAAAAGTTCAGCACACCGTTGGAGGTCGCCGTGTTTTTGTTGATGACAACAATCCAACAGACCCACTTGGAAGGTCGGGTCTCTGTCGTGATCATGTCATTTTGCTCCATTTGTTGCAGTTTTGCATTGACTTTGCGCTTTAATGTACTGGTACTGGTCCTAGATGGTGTACGCTTCTTTTCAATCCTCCCAGCCTTTATGCAAGTTGTCGCCTGGCTGGAATTGTGCAAATGGTTGCACGAATGCATTGGTCTACTTACGGGTTGGGGGGGGGGGGGGGTTCCGAGGCCTCTGACACCACTAGATGTGTTCTTACTGGAGCGAGTCGGACACGGGACCAGCAGTGTCGAGAGCAGAAGTGGAACTAGGTTTATTCAAAATGTAGAGACACGGGACACGGTCCATTGGTGGTGCGAGCTGTCGATTTATTTAAAAGGCGACGCATGGATGGCAGGAGAAGATGAAACCATGCACACATATCATAAAAATGTTTCCAGCAAAGCGCTGAATTGCGGTCCCGCTTCTGATGGCACGTTCTTACTCATTCGAGCCGATGAAGGCAAAGATAGTGCAATATTGACGAACTCTTTCATCAAAATAACCTTTAGTGAACCGTCGAAAGAGGCAATGAAGGTCGGGCTCGTCGAACGGAGTGATATGTCATTATTTTTATACACGTCGTTCAGATTTACATAGCACACGTAACACTATCCCTCAAATTCACATCTGTCAAAAAGGTAAAAAAAACTGTTACTAACTTTAGATGGTACAAGCATAGCACACTACTTGACTTTGCGCAAACAATCGAATAGACGGAAACTGTGCCCTGCTCAGTAGTCAAAATAACACTCACAAAAGTGTATTGAGTGTCGAATTAACCTATATGCATGCTTATTTTTTTGGAAAACTTCCAAAATTAGTGCGCTCCTTAGCAAATCACCCTTAGCACGTTCTTTCAATTATTTTAGGGTGTTAGGAGGGTGTTTTGTATGGAGCATGCATCTTACAGAGTATAAAGGTGCTCGGACACTTCAACATTTCAAGCAAATAAAAAGCCATACAGTTTTACTTCCGAGCGGCTTGCGAGAAGTTACTGTTCGAGCGCGTCTCATGGAAACAGTATGGTATGGATGTCGTGCTACTACCCTTTATATGGCGTCCTCGCTGGTGAGGTGGAGAGACTTTTTTTAACAGTGAAGCTGACTATACCTAGGCCAAACATTCCTGGTCCGACTACAGAAACCCTCCGGCGGATGTAAACCTATCAAAAACTCGCGTCTCGTTCACTTGGCGTGTACCAAAATTCGCATGGAAGGGTCTGAATATCTGACTAACATGACTGATAGGTCATGGCATCAATAACATCATATGCTCGTCCGCCAGGCCACGATTAATGATAATAAAATCATGTGTGGCGCATACCCGCATTGGATAAGCGGGTTTGAGCGAGGTTTATGTGGGTACCAGCCAGGGACAAGAAAGAAAGAAGGAAAAAACAAAGAAATAAAGGAAGCACGAAAGAAAGAAGCAAAGAGAGAAAGAAAGAGAGAAAGCATGAAAGAAATCACGCGTGGCCCATACCCGCATTGGATATGTGGGTATGAACCGCCAAGAGCAGGAGCGAGTATGCGCCAACGCCTCGGCAGAAGATCGGGCCCGCGACGCGGAGCGCAAGCAGCAATGTAGGGCCGATCCGTCGGCTCAGTGCGGCCGAGCTAGACAAAGACGTAACCAATAACTGAGACACACTTTAAACAACCATCGGGATTAACCCAGTGATAAACATCGGTGCCGCACATTTCAGCTTCGCTGGTTTACCATGTGTACGGGGTGCATGTATTCGTCGACTCTTCCGTGAACTTCGATTGATAAATATCGGAGAAGAGACGAATATGTCCCAGCGTAACACCCGAGGAGTCTGGTCGGCATTTAAATCTTGTTTTTTCGAGTGCGCTCGTTGTTCCAGTATACTTCGATTGTTAAACAGGCTTTAATCGTTCTTTATAACGTACACTTCGAGTTGAAAAGCTCGCGCGTAATCCAGAATGCCTGCCAAGGGAAGGAAAAGACAGTCGAGTATGATAAATGAATGGGTCAATTGGTGACATTGGAAAACTTGCAGTAATGACAGATAGTAGTATGGCTCAACAAGGGTATTTAGAAGTTGTAGCGAGAGGCCATATTTCATAAGTCGACGATAGTTCGGTTACGAGGATCTGACTGATGAGCATGTAAAAACGCAATGACTGAGCAACAAGAGGAACAGGGACACCGCTACACTATTATAAAAACACTCGAGCAGCCCTAGAGATAAGAAATGTCAACAAACGCCAGAAGGTATGTTCTAGAATGGGCTACATTACATACCGTGACTTGCTACAAGACGTTCAAAAAAGAACACGTTTCTGCCACGTTACAGAAACTAAAAGGTCTAGACATGTTGATTCTACTAGACTGCGACGATGATATTAGTTTAGTTTATAAGACTGCGACTATGATATATATATATATATATATATATATATATAGATTTGTCGATAAAGAGATTGATAGTTAGACGGATAGATAGATGAATAGAAAAATAGATAGATAGATAGATAGATAGATAGATAGATAGATAGATAGATAGATAGATAGATAGATAGATAGATAGATAGATAGATAACTTAGTGCGGAGAAAGAACGACGGCCGTGCCGGAAGAGCATTTCTCTGGTGTGGCACATTTCGCCGAAGTCTGGAGAAACGAGAAGGACATAAAAAAAAACGGGGTAGGGGGGGGGGGGAGGAGATGGCAGGTGACGTCGCAGCTCTCTAGAGAAGAATAGTTGAGCCTTCATATCTGAAAAGGAACAATTAACTGCAAGCAACAAGTCCCTCAGTGCACATAACGAGGCCTTGGAAAAGCGTTTCAGTGACAGGAAACAATACTCGAGAAACAACCTCGAAATCGAGGGTATTCCGATAACTCAGGCTGAAAACTGCACGGCTGTTTTTCAAACTATTGGTTTAAAACCGACTACCCTGTTTCTACAAGACATTTAGAAATCATTCATCGGTTTCTGTCTGGTTGTGACTTAAAGCATTTACTAGCCCTGAAGAACGTGTTTATTGGGAAAGCTCGTAAAACACATCGATTTCAGTACTGCACATGGCAACCTTCTCTTCGTCATGTACCAGCACACACAGTATAAGCAACTGTTAGGCAAGGCTTTGAAAATCAAGAAAGAAAAATTTGGAGGACGCTTGAGCTTCGGCTTTAAGAGTGGAACGCGATAGCGTCATCGGTACCCGTTCGTGGAGCATTTTTCTTTATGAGTAGGTTTCACTGCAACCCGCAACGTGGGAACGCCAGCTTACAAATACCAAGCTTGCACCGATCCACTTAAAGTCGGCTTCACTTTAAACACAAATGCATTGCTGGGAAGACATTTTTACAGGGGCAATATAAGCGGTCTTATGTCAAAATGTGAAGGCCCTAGGACGATCTTTTATTATTTTATTGTTTGCTGTTGCCCCGAGGCGCGCGCGTGTCCAAAATTTATAAATGATCGGTTCTCAGCATTTCCCTCAATGTTGCCTAGAACTAAAGTACAGCGGAACACCATCAGAATTGGAGGGCGCTTAAGCTTCGCTTTTAAGAGTGGAACGCGATAGCATTCAAAAATGCCTGGCTGCTTATCAGGATTTTTTCTCGTATATTCAAATTACAATCCGACGGCTATCACGTCTGTACGTTGTGGTTAAGTCGTACTTTGCGATTTTTCTGACGGATTTTGGACTGGACTGGACAAACTTTATTTGGGTCCTGCAGGACGCGCTTAGGGCGTAGTGGGCGTCTCCCACGTAGGGACCGACAGGGAATACCTGGCGGCCGCTTCGTGGGCCTTTGAGAAATTCAATCTCTATTTACTAACGCCTTGCGCCACGCGAAGGGTCCGCCCGGGCGTGGTGGTTCGGGATGATGTGGTTCGGCATGATTATTTCCGCCAGACGCCGATGCTTAACGCCGACAGCGACACCGACACAGATGCCGACACCGACGCCGACGCCTGATTTTCTGCGACAAGGGGTCTTCAATGCTTTCGCGCTAGAACAAGCTCGCTTTTTCTAGGGACTCATGATTGCGCCATAAAGGCGAGAGAGTCAATAGACAGCAAGGTTTTTCGAATCAAGACTGAGTCTGACCTAAGGGTGTTTGCCTAATTAGGCTCTATTTATCTCTCTTTTCTTCTTTTTTTCTTGATTATTGGGTCGTAGATTTCTATTATTGGAATTAAAAAATGTCAGGCCTAACGTTAAGAGACCGGAAGAGAGCGGTCTGGACCAGAGAACAAACGGGGATAGATAATATTCTAGCTGACATTAAGCGAAAAAAATGGAGCTGGGCAGGCCATGTAATGCGTCGGATGGCATAACCGGTGGACCCTTAGAGTTAAAGAATGGATACCAAGAGAGGGGAGTCGCAGTTGAGGACGGCAGAAAACTAGGTGGGGTGATGAAGTTAGAAAATTAGCAGGTGCAAGTTGGAATCAGCTCGCGCAAGACAGGGGTAATTGTAGATCACAGGGAGAGGCCTTCGTCCTGCAGTGGACATAAATATAGGCTGATAATGATGATGATATTTTTTCAATAGCTATCATACAGTGATTCACTTTAATGAACGTACTCTGAGTAAGCATCTCCACAAATTTCAAGTGATGTTGTCCTGATGTCTCAACTCATTCTCTAAAATATGTGTTCCACAGACTATGGCTTGGTGATTGTGATAGGAATCTCTACTGTTTTCCATCAATATATAGCCAAATATTACAAGCGTACTTCATCACAACATGGTGGTTCAGCCATGTTTATTCTTTCTGGGTTCAGATATAGACGAAGGCTAGATATTCATATAAGCATCTGCGACTGTGAGCCAGTGTTGATCGAAGTTTTTACTCTATCTTAGGCGAACATCACAAAAATGTTGTCTTTGGTTCCATTTATTAATCACCGCATTCCCCGATTCCGGCTTTTTTGTGATCCACTCAATACTGTTCTTGACATTATATCGAAAGAATACAAGCCCGTTGTCCTTGAGGACGACCTAAACATTAACTTACTTGGTGGTTCTTTCTCATGCCTTCTCTAATAGTTTAGCTGTTTTCATGGTCAACGCCTTGAATCTCGTCTTTCTCTTTCCACTCGTGGCTCTGTTGGTGGTTAGGGAAAACTAATTGATCATGCTCTGTCCAACCTCTTCCCCCCTCTTTGCGCATTAATTCTTCACAGTCATATTACGGATAATTTTCATAGCTCTCTGTTTCACAACAGCCTTCGCGTAAATAACACAAGTTTTGTTAAACACATGTTTGATCGGCGTAAATTTGTAGAATTATTATCTAGCTATGATTGGTCTTCTGTTACGTCAACGGAGAATGTTGAGTCAGCTTTCGGTAAACTTTTCTCAATAATAAGCAACTGCGTGACTTTATCCGCACTGTCTGTACAGCGACATAAAAGTTATTCCTCTCCTAGGAAAAATGATTGACCGCAATCACCAAATTTGTCAGTAGTAAAAGATGGAACAGAAATGGTGGGCGAGTAGTATACCCAGAATGCGTTAGCTATGTCGACTGGGGTAGAGGTCATGGTTCCTGCGTGAGTAATGCTATTTCTAGAATTTATAGGTTCATTGAGAAATGAAATGGTAAAACCTGGTTAATCCTGGTTAACGCTCTGCCTAAACAACATTAACGCTCTACCTAAACGTCTAACTACACCAGCAGAATGCACTCTAATTGCCGATTACACCTGTCTCTTAACATCGAGTAAGTGTTTAAATAATCTTAAAGCCACCTTTGATGCTTATCTTATACTGTTCTCTACTTTAGGTGCTAAAACAAATTTAATTGATCCTTCTAAATATAAGTTTATCTTCAGTTCTGGGCCCACTCCTAACTCTCAAGTTATGCTAATTTTTGTTGATCTGCGTGCTAGTTATCCGTCCAGCAACTGTTCGTTCCTTGGTGTCAAGCTTGACTCACGCTTAGTAATTTAACTTACACATCCATGAACTACTGAAAAAAAAACTTCATACGGGATTAGGATTCTACTCAAAGCTAGAGTGTGTTTTGATTTACAGGCTCTGGTTACAGTATACTATGCTTTCATTCATAGCCATCTAAGCTACTGTATAACTTCCTAGGGTGAAATGTAACGCTCACATCTTTATTCCTCACAACGTGCACAAAATGAAGCCATACGCATTATTACTAGGAGTAATCGCCGATCACATGTTTCTGAACTGCACCGTGATCTTAACGTACTCTGCATTACTAATCTTGTGAAATTTATTTTTTGCATGTTTCCATATCGAGCAAATAAAGACCATCACCTTCTAAAATTTGCTTTCATGCGACGACTTACCAACACAAACATGACAAGTTTTTCTGTAAACAAGTATTTTTTCTTCCAAAAGTCCGCACTAACTAGGGTATCCAAAAAGTTGTTTCTGATTTAATTAAATTCTGCAATTCCTTGCCTTCTTAAATTAAAACTACAGTTTCTGTGTCATGAGTTCAACGATTACTTCAAGATTTTATTTGTAACCAGTACCACACTTTGACTAGTGAAATACCCTGACCTCTGTCGTTTTATGCTGACTAATGACTATTAATTTATAGACTGGAATTGTTTAATCACTTTAATGATTGCACTTGTTTAATTATAGTATTAATCATTGTAGCACTGCCAGTACTTTATTGTAAATGTTTGTCATTGTTATTCTTATTTGCTATTTCGTAGTTTTAGATTTCATGTAACATTTTATAGAAGCATAATTATACAACAGCGCCAGAGATGCAGATTGCGAAAAGAAACAACAGGATGGTGCCCAGGAGCAATTATCTAGGCTGCATGCGGCGGGCTACCCCAAGGTACAGGTGTTGCCACGGCTTGTAAAAACCTCGTAAAATAGTTCAAACATATGGGAGGAGTACTTGAGCTTCACCATGAAAAGAAGCCGATTGTCATGACATACATACACATGTTGTCGCATAACCTGGAGAATATTGCTAACAGGTACAGGTTGGCACCGTGTTTTTGTCACATGTTAAAGTATCCAGACTATGTAATCTTGTTAGAACTAAGCTAATATAGAAGTAGGTAAGGTGGGGTGAGTGGTTGTGGTATTAGGCATCTTCATTCATTTGTGCCATGCAAAGAAGGTGGGGTTTATCAGCTGCCGTTATCTTAAGGAAAGGTGTCAGCTGGTCAGAGCGTCAGATGCATTAATGTGAGGTTAAAAGAACACAAGCATGCCCTGACCAGGTCACCTTATTCCTACTCAGCAAACCATTCAATGAAGTGCGGTTGTTTACATTGTCGCAATAACACCACCATTACCGCTCACAGCCATAATAAGGTTAACCGAGAAATTATAGGGGCTTTTGTAAATTTCAAGATGTCATATTTGCCGACTTCAAAATGAATGTGAACCATCGATATCTCTAACACATGAAGAAGCCGAATATCTGCTACATTTTCGCGCCTTCAAATCTTGTTGTGCATGAGACCGTATGCAATCCTCTTTATATTGCTCCTGCGCATTACCATTCTTTCTTTTCTTTCCCTTTTTTCTGCGTTTTATTGCAATGGCAATTCTATGGACACTCAAAGAGGATTTCTGCCGTCGTCGCCGTCGTCGTCGCCGTGAGGTTCCGTATGACGTCAACGGCGATGAAATCGTCGCCGCGCGCCGGACGCTGTATGTTCGAGTGAAAGGGCGCGAGGGACGCGCGCTTTCACGGGGCGTTCTGCGCCGTGCTCCTTGAAGGGCTGCAGAATTAAGCGTCTCTTTCCTCCTTTATAATCACCATATATATAGAGAGCAAACGCGACTTCTTCCGTCGCGCGAAAGGCCGTGGGGGGACGGGAGGGAGGGAGGGGAGGCGACGTTTAGCTGCGGCACCAAATGCGTATTTATATAAAAACGTTGCGAGGTGAAAAGGTGGTAAAGACTTCCGACGCTGCTCGACGACTTTCCTGTTCTGATCTCGTCGAAAACCTCCGAGCCGCCCCCAGAGGCCCTGGGAACAGTCACCAACACCGCGCCCGTTCGGTGCGAACGCGGGCAAAACGGCAACGGCGTCGACACCAGTTGTGCGCGTTGCTGGTGCTGCTGCATGTCCAAGTTTAAACAGCTGATAAAACTACTATCCTTACTCCGTATACCTCTCTACTAAGTTGCTATGGCAATTGATGCTTCGCCTTTCGGGTGAAACTGCGACAATTTTTTTTACATGCCGCTTACCTTTTCTGTCCGGCTGGTGGTGTTTTTGAAAGGTTATATTGGTGAAGGTATTTATATTGGTGGTAGGTGTGCAGTAGGTGGCGGACGGACGTGTTTTTCCAGGGCTGCGTGGCGGCGACGAAAAGAAATATTTTTTGTGCATGCTTTGAGCTTGGTTTTGTTTTAATACTTGTTGCGTTCATTTTCGCCTTTTAATAGTAGTTTAGAAGTGGCAAGGATACGAGCTACTAGACTTTTCTTTTTTTGTGTGTGTGTCTAGCGGGCATATTTGCGCAGGTATATTTGGTTTGGTAGGACTGCGAGAGCGTCCTTTCATAGCATGTGTCTCAATACGTGTGAGACGTTAAGCCTTTTTAGACTTTAAATAGTAGGTCGGGAGTGGCAAAGGCTAATAGCTATTAGTGTTTTCAGTGTGTGTGTGTTTGTACCGGGAATATTGTTTTTGTAGGACAGTCGAAGCGTGGACACGTGTTTGGCCACGCGCGACCATGTGTCATGAAATAAGTCTGTTCGACATTTATTGCTTCTTACAAGATTACAGACAAATATGTGCGTCAATTTAAGGATTCAGGTTCTGCGCGTATCGGACTTTGCTTTGAAAGCTGCGCTTCTAGCATTAGAGAAAGCTATGTGCAGCATAAGGCAAGAAAAGCGGTAAAGCGTGCAGCGTGCGGGTGCTTGCTCAAGGTAGGCGAGGGCAATGATGATAATAGAGAGGAAATCCAGTCGATTGGCTGACACCGTGATGTCGATGCTAGACTGAAGAAATTGTAGGATGTCCAGGATGTGCTTGTGAAACGGATCGAAGAACTCACAAATGAGCTTAATATGGAGCGCGATGCACGGAGGGCGGTAGAAAAAAGACTTCGAGAAGCCGAGGAAAATCTGAACAGGGCGGCCATCACAAATGAAAATGGTCGTGCCTATGGAACGCCTTCCCCCGGTGTGACAGGACTGGAAGTGCCGAAAAAGCGCCTGGAATGCGTGCACATGGAGCGCGAGGAACGTGCGCTTGCGGCAGCTGGAAGGAGGTTCACCTACCTTGAAGCCGCCACAAAGAAAAAGCAGGAACGCAGAGGTCAATGCCCCGTGTCTAATCCGCATCAAGCAAAAAAAAAAAAAAAAGATGACAAAGGAAGTAAAGAAATGGCCTCGGCAGTAGGAGAGAATGAAAAGGTGATAATCGCCGGTGACTGAAATCTGACTAGGTGCTCAGAGGTGGTTGTGGAGAGGGTGAATGGCGACAAAATAGTGGCGATAGGAAAGTTTTCAGGGCATACATTGCGGCTGTGTCATGGAGCGAGTTGGATAAAACTCGCGGATATAATGCACAGGCAGGCAAGCTTGTAGTAGTAGCGGGTAACCTAAATTACGTGCTCAACGGGAAAGAGGCAGGACTAGTCGAGTGTTTGGCGAAGTGTGCAGACGATATGCGCGAGATATCCCCCGGGTGCAGATTGTGTTGTGCACGGTGCCGGAGGTGCCTTTACAAGACACGTACAAAGGGCGGTAACGCACGCTATGAGGCTATGTGGAGAGTGAGCCGAGAGAAAGGTTTCGAGGTTGTGGAAGTAAACAGGGCAGTGAGAAGGTATGGTGGTGTTCAACGAGATGCACACCACTTCAATCACAAGCTTTGAAGAGAAATGGCCAGGCCAATTTCTACTCGCGCAATTGCTTTCTTGGGGGGGGGGGGGGGGGGGGGGCGAAGTTTATTCTCGCCTCCAAATGTTATTTTGGGGGTGAGATTTATGGACGGGGGAAATTAAAAAAAAGACGAGTCAAGAGTGAGTGGAATAACTAAGTGCTGATATTAGGGGTTTCGGGAATAATGCCGAAATTATCCTCTTAGGTGACATGAATGCCCACATACAGGATCTAGACAGTTATACCGACAACAACGGAACGTTATTGCTTGATCTCTGCGAGCAACGTAAACTCGTTATCATGAATAAGGGGACTAAATGTGATGGCCACAGATCAGATAGCAAGGCGGAAATAGGAAATTGACCATTGCGAACTATCTGATAACAGAAAGAATTTATTATGCTTGTTTACAGTGCATCTGAGTAAAATGACTTGGCTACCCTTTCATATTGTATAATTCTGGTGTATAGGTTATTCATAAAGTGTTTGTATAGGGAATAATTTCGTTTTTGAGTATGCATGTTTTCGTTTTATTCCACCCTGTAATAGCCCAAATGCGGCTGGCAGTATAATAAAATGAAATGAAATGAAAATAGTTGAGAAAAATTGTCATTGACGAGGAAGGGTATAGCAACATAGTGAGTTGACAGGTGAATAAGACATAGTTGAACAATCCGCTCTGCGTTAACCAGGTTGGTAAACTGAAGGCTTTTCGGCAACATCATTTATATAAAAACCTAATCCGCGAGTGTCAACATTTCTGTGCCAAGAAATTTAGAGTGAAACCAAGGAATATAAAGGACCAAACCAAACGTCTTCTT
This sequence comes from Dermacentor silvarum, assembly GCF_013339745.2. NCBI lineage: Eukaryota > Metazoa > Arthropoda > Arachnida > Ixodida > Ixodidae > Dermacentor > Dermacentor silvarum. Next base: position 83,417,117 of record NC_051160.1, read on the forward strand.
TGCAATACCATAGAAGCCTGCACCTTATATTTAATCAGGACACAAAGCTTTCAAGAAAGTTTGGTATATTCGTCACACATTCTGCACATCCATGTAAATAACACTAGGTAATATAGGATTTGCGGTGGAAATATATCTGTGGACTTTAGCTATAACGCTCAGGTTTTATATTTTCCTTTTTGTTTTTCTGTCTTAAAGCTTTAGTGGAACATCTTCTGGGATCATCAAGAAAACAGGCCACTGCTCGGTATTTTTCTTCAAACGCATTACATCGGGCTCCCCTATGTTCATTTAGTTATCCTGGCTTTCGTGATGTTCGATAAGTGAGTCGTTGTTCTAAAAATTTTTTTCGCCGCTACATCTTTTTGAGGTAACGTATAGCACTGTCAACTAAAGAAACGCTGCAAAAGCGTTCCAAAAGATTTAGTACTTCAATACATGACAGCTGTGGACTGAAGGTTGAGCCATTGGTGGGCGGTGCTTGAATGTGCATCAGATGTAGAATTTCCATTTCACCCCTAGGCAGTACACATTTGTTACTTCTGGGTCAATGTTATACTGCCAATTTTGTTCAAATAATTGAAGTTTACATTTGTTTTATGTCCCCCCCCCCCTTATGTAATGCCTTCGGCCGGGGCCCTTATTGTGCAATAAATGAAATGTAATGAAATAAATAGGTATAGTTTGCAACAAAGTCAACATACATTATTCACCACTATAACATTTTAGTTTAGGTTTCAGTTTGTTCAATTGCTACATGGCGTGCCATTTCGTACAATAATATGCAACTGCAATGCAAAGTGTGCATTAATTGCATGACTCCCCACAGCTGCTAGGAAGCGCTGGCGTGGCGAATGGGTAGAGAAGCTGACTCCCATGCACGCAGAGTTTCGGCGCAGGTCCCGGCAGGAACTGGGTGTTCCTTTTTTTTTTCTTCTCATGCCGGCCACCGGCAGCCGACCACGAGCAGCAGGTGCGTCATATCGCGCCACCTGTCACGCGATGTGAGATGCGCGCCGCGTAGAGCTGATACGTGAGAAATTTGTATTGCAGTTGCGCCGTATCCCATCAGGTGTCAGGACATGTAGCAGTTGCATCGTATCGTGCCAAGTGTCCAGAGGTGTGACGTGTGCGCCGCGTGGTCTCGATACCTGTGTCGACTCTTCAGTAGACGTTATGACAATTCCACGCAAGGTACGAGCCATTGCTGAAGAAGCGAATTGTAGAGCTACGCGCGTGGCTGCAACGACGCAACGTCGGGCTCAGCAGACCGCCTTGCAGAGGGCAACACAAGGCGCGGCTCGCCGTCGGCGATGGACAGATAGTTCAGTTCGTTCTCGTGAAAATGAGGCAGACACTTGGTCACGAAACCCCTCTGCTGCGTGCGGCCGAAAGTGAAACTCCTATGGAGCGGCTCCTACAGCTTTCGCTGTGACTGTGCTGCGTGTGCGGCGCAGGTCAGTCACTTTTTTTTACTTCTGTTTATTCTGTTCTCATTATTAGGTAAATATAAGCAGACGCAGCTGTGCAATTATATTTTATTCTAGCAAACTGTTATGTGTATAGGCGGAGCTCAATATACTGCACGCTGTTTGCTGTCCTCCGTGTAACATTGTTTCGATCTTCATGCGAATGATTGGCACGTAACCATGGTTTCTAAGAAGTCTAATAATTACATAACTGGGGCCACAAGAACGAGAAGGCCTTGATTTTCTGTTTCATTATTTATTCCCAACACGTTTGTCCTTTGATTTGTTATTGACTTATGAAATAGTTATGTGCGTCAGCCCTACTTCAATGAATCGGCGGGAGTGGCAATTGAAAGTCCTCCTTCTAGAGTCATTCACGTCGGCCCTAATTAGGTTTCATTTCCTTGACACCTGCAGAGCTTCGTGTTCTTTGAGGGCTGACGGCGGACAAGAGATTTCGCGGGCGCAATTACCCTTCTCGCATGCGAATAGCGCAGGTTGTGTGTCCATCTGCTTTCAGCAGAAAGATCTAGTTTCGTGTGTTCTTCCTAGATAATTGCGCCGTTTCATTCATGCAGCCCGAGCCGTACTGAGCTACAGAGGCCTCACAGGGTGCCTCAAGGCGTCTCACCTTCTGTCATTGAAAGGAGCTAAATAATCACTTTAGGGGAGAATGTAGAAAACTCCTTAGGAAAGGAGCTTTTTATAGCGCTAAGGACGAGCGTGCCAATTATCCTTACAACTGCCCGTGCACCTTCATGAAATGGCGTTGAATAGTTGAACGAAATTAGCTGTTTTATTATCAGCGGCAATCAAGTGATTGATGTCTTCAAGGCTGAAACTGCTCCGACTGTGATCAGCGATGTTGAGAGACAGTGGCATTATCACCCGCTGTTTGTCCACTTGATCGAATCAGCGGCAACTCAAGCCTCTCCTATCCGCGACGAGTGGCATACCGTAAACATAGAACCGAGACCCAATCGCTCCGCGGCAGGAACATTTTGCCACTGTCCTGTTTTTTTTCGCGGTGCTCTTACTGCCACGTACGGCATGTCGCGTGCGCTTTTCACCTAATGTGGCCGTGGCCACAATAGCTAACCATCCAGACAGCTAACCATCCGTGCCCTGGAAGGCTAACTCATCTTCCCGGAAAGTGACGTTAGCCATCTCTGTCTCATTTTCCGTTTTCTCGAACATAAGATCGATATTTATGCGAGCCAGACTTGTACGTAAGCCAAAAGGATTCTTTCGTACAAGCTAGAGAATTCTTTTTGCGGTTGTCGGTGCGGCAATTCTCGAATAGCATTTCTACATCACGCCGCTGAGTTTTTCTGCGTCTATTCCCGTCAGGAATGTTTGTACCCCAGTGGTTGTGCGTCTCGACGTGATCAAGCTCATCGTGCTCTCCTTACTTTTCTAGAAGCAACGAACTTAGGGGCTCGTTTGTAACCCAGCAACTATTTCTTTTATTTGCATTCTTTAGTAGCTTGACCTGCAGGGACGGGCCCTACTGTATGTTTTACTTTATTCTTTGAGATTTGTCACCTCGCTCTTTCTTTTCCTATTCCTCCCCTCATTCCTATGATTCATTTCTATGTTTGTCTCCTCCTTTCTGAGAAGTGAGTAGGCGTTGTGCCTCTTCTGGTGGCAGTTGCCAGCCTTGCTCCTCGCTTCCCTTTCCTGTGTATATGTTTACAAATCAAATAAATAATAATAATAATGGACAAACAGCAACGCGACTGCAGATCCGTACGCTGTGCCCAAGAGCTATTTTTTGCAGTCACCGCACTACTGAATGATTGCACCCCTCTGTGTTCCATAGGGCAAGACTGCCTCCGTCAGAGGGGGCACTGATGAAGAGGCGCATAGCCGGCGGTGCCTCTATTGTTCTGAATTTTTAGTGAGAACACTTCCTGAGGAGAGGTCTGCTAATGAGAGCTTGTTGGAGAAGCCCTGATAAAAGCCCGTATTCCAGATTCAACGCAAGTGCATGTAAACACATAGTGAGAATTAGAACGTGGAAACGAAATGTTTAATGACTAACTCTTTATGGGTGCGTCATTTTAGAAAAGTACGATTGGTCCATCTTCAATCTCATCCAGAAGGAATGTTTTTAAGTCGCGTAATAAAAACAAAAATGACTCTCAGCTTACTTGATTGAATCTGAAACAGTTCTTCTTCTTTTTAATTCTCCTCAAAACATAATTTACGCGCAATACGTCAAAAAGTTTCGCTCTTTCACTCCTTTTTCTAGACGGTAAAATTGTATTTTCTCTTCGTTGATGTAATTTCTAAGATATTACCGCGAGCCACCAACGCTATAAACCAATTATTTTCTCTTAATAGCAGACGTCGTAGTGTTTTGGAAGTGAGGCGAGGAATGCGGCTAGTTCGCTTCCGTTCTGTAATGCGCTGAGTGAAAAGGTGCACATGTACTCATACAGAAGAGTACAAAAGAAAGGAGAAGCGTTTTATGAGCCATTGGCGATTTATTGAGCAATCCGGCCTCACTGTCTAAAACCTATGATGTTCTGCTTCTTAACACGAGGCCACAGGTTTGATTTTAGATCACGCAGATCACAAACATGCAGGCGGAATGCAAATGCGCTCGTGTAGCGGTGTTTTGGGTTCACGGTAAAGAATGCGAACTGGTAAAATTTATTCCGGACGCGGCAGTCGTTTATTATACCCAGCAATGTATTGTCTGCTAAACACTATAATCTTATTTTAATTATGCATGTGTGTGTATATCCGTGTATGCGCTTGTGGTCTGTGTGTGTTGGCTGTGTTCTGAGTCTAACTGTGCTGTTTCAAATAGTGAATGAACCATATAGCGCATTTTGTCCATGCACATTAGTAGCTGTAAAGGCGGACACAATTTCCACCAAAAATGCTTAATTTCCCAGTCAAAAATGAAGTAGATGCACTAAACTTTTAAAAAGATTTTCTTTGCACACATGTGCCAATTGCGAATCTGAAGCCGAGCAGCAGACATATTAAGCGGGCTTCGCAGATGTCCAGAGACTAACAGGACTTTGGGCATATCCATCGCCCAAAATTTCCTAAAAAATGCGCTGGCGTTACAGTTAGTTGAGTTTGTCCTGGACTGCTTGACGCACACTTCTGAGAAGTTGTTACCTGGAGCGTCCTTGAATATCGCAGCAAACATTACTTCACTATTGCTCCACTTTTTTTCGCACCTGTAGCATGTGCCCAAAAGTGAAAAAGCAAAAGAAAATTATACGAAAATTGTTAATTATCAACCAAGACATTGTGATTGCTTACGGCGAAAATTCCTGCCTTTTCCATAAACACAATAGGAAGAAGAGAGCAACACTATCTGTCTGAATCGACCTTTAAAAAGCCTTGGAAAAAATCAATGCCATTTCACTCTGTGAAGGTGGATGACCATCGAAGCTACACCCGCCGCGGTGGCTCAGTCAGCTATGGCGTTGCGCTGCTGAGCCCGAGGTCGCGGGATCGAATCCTGGCTGCGGCGGCCGCATTTCGATGGAGGCAAAATGCAAAAACGCCCCTGTTCTTGTGTTGTAGTGCACGTTAAAGAACCCCAGGTCGCCAAATTAATGCGGAGCCCTCCACTACGGCATGCCTCATAATCAGAACTGGTTTTGGCAAGTAAAACCCCAGAAAGAAGGAGACCAGTGAAGATGTCTATGTGGTGAATGACTGTTGCTCCGGTGAAACGTTCCAAGTTTGGAGGATCGGGACCACATGGACGGTTCACATTTCTTTCCGCCTCGCGGTCTTGGTGGGCAGCACGCTTACGCTTGGCGCACGCGGCCCACTCATCGTTGGTGAACTTGCACCGCCGCCGCCGCGCCCATTCCCTGTTCTGTTCACGCCGTCGTTCGTGGCAGGCACGCTATTCTTCAGAGCGTACAACACGCGGCCTACCTATTTCATAGTCACAGCAGAACTGAGGAAAGGAGCCTACGTAGAGCCTACGTCAGAAGACGGAAGACACTCCGATTGGTAAGCATCGGAGTGTCCTACCTCGATTTGCCAATAGCCGCTCTTTAAGTCTATTGAAGAGAAGTAACGTGCGTGTCGAAGCCTGTCGAGGGAATCGTCGATACGGGGAAGCGGGTACGTCTTTCTTCGTCACCTGATTTAGTTTTCGGTAGTCCACATAGAAACGCAAGCTGCCGTCGTTTTTCTTCACTAGAACTACAGGGGATGCCCAGGGACTCTGATGGTTGGATCAGGTCGACTTCAAGCATTTTTGTCGCCTGTTGTATGGCTTCACGTTCTCTGAGAGTCACACGATAAGCATTGCCGTATCCTCTGTAATTATTCGGTGCTTTGTTAGAGGCGTTCGACCGAATGTTGACGTCGACGAAAAGCAGTCGTTGAACGTGGCCAATAGCGTAAGAAGCCGTTCTCGGTCGTGCTGCGGCAAAACAGTGCTGACGTCAAGTACAGGAGCTGGGTCTTGTGTAGGCACTTCTTCGAGTAGTGAACAGCAGCCGCGAACTTCCGCAACACCGTCAAAATAAGCCACAGCCGTGCCTTTTGGAAGGTGCCGTCTCTCTGTGCTAAAATTTGTTAGCAATAGGTTCGTGTGCCCGTCGGTGACATTAACAATTCCTCGTGCAACCGAGATACCGTGAGTAAGCAACAAAATGGTTTTTTGGTCGGCAACTCCTTCGCAATGAAACGGTACGTCACAGGCTACTGAAGCAAGGATACATGACCGAGGTGGGATTAGGACGTCGTCTTCTATTAGACGAAAGGAGTTGTGTTGCGGTGATAAGCAATGGACTAAACCAGGGCTCTTATAAAACGTCACCATGCGGTCTGGGATGTTAATTACGGCGCCATATTCCCTTAGGAAATCCATTCCAATGATCAAATCTTTACAGCACGCAGGAAGCACGATGAAAGCAGCCACGAAAGAAAAATCTCCAATGTTAATTCTTGCAGTACAACTTCCAGTAGGCATGAGTAAATGGCCGCCTGCCGTCCTTATGTGAGGTTCCGTCCATGGCGTCTTTACTTTCTTCAGGCGGAGGGCGAGTTCCTGACTTATTATAGAGAAGTCAGCACCAGTGTCGACTAACGCTGTCACTGGCTGCCCATCCACGAAAACATCAAGGTCGGCGCTCACAATTTCTTCGGGGTAGGTTATCGGCTTTAAGGCGTTCGGCAGCGGGCGAGTTGGGGGCTTTTTATTGTCTTGCGGCGGCCTGCAACCTTACCCCCAGAGGTCGCCGCCTTTAGTTTCCCCGACGCGGCAGGGCGACCTTCGTCCTTGAAGGTCAGCAAAAGTACGTCCTGCAGGCATCTGGTGTGTAGGGGTTGGAGAGCGCGACCGTCGGCAGAAATCGGACCGAGCATTGGGCACGGATTCGTCATGCGGGTGCGCTATGGGAGGTCCCAGAAAATCAGCGTCGTTGCGGCGTAGCATGGAGTCGCCATTTGCACGTCGACCATCAGACCACGGAGGAAGAGGTCGAAATGATGTGTCAGGATGCCAGCAATGGCGCGAAATATGGCCAGCACCCCCGTAATTAAAACAGTTAAAAAATCCTGGGCAGTTATCGGCGATGCACCACGCGTCGGATCTCCGAAATTGGGACCGTCTCGTAGGCTCGTTTTGCGGCGTGCACCAAGGCGCGGCGAATGATGGCTGGCGGTATGACTGCATCGGCAGCATCACGGGTGCGCGCCTCAAGGCCTCCTCTTGCGGCGGCGACCAAGGAGCGGCTGTCGGAGGCTGGTGGTACGGGGGTGTGGTTGTAACGGGTGGCGGACATCGGACAGTGGCGGCGTAACTCATGGGACGCTGGTGGTCAGGACGATCGGATGTCGGTAACGCCTGCCGGATTTCGTCACGTACCACTTCGGCAATTGACGCAACGTGGCTATCCAGTGTCAGTGTCAGAATCTTGTGAATTTCTTCTCTGACGAGCTCTCTGATCAATTCACGTCAGAGGCTCTAATACTCTGGAGTCAATGTGGCGGCATTGATTGCGGTGCTGGTGGACAGTCGATCGTACTGCCTGCATCGTTGATGAAGGGCCCGCTCAATAGCCGTAGCTTCTTTGATAAAATCAGCGACAGTGAGTGGTGGATTGCGCACAAGCCCCGCTAACAACTGCTCTTTTACACCTCGCATGAGGTAACGCAACTTCCTATCCTCGGTCATGTTCGGGTCGGCTCTACGAAAGAGACGGGCCATGTCTTCGGCGAACATTGTGACCGACTCATTGGGTTGTTGCACCCGTAGCTCCATCAACTGCTGGGTGCGGTCGTGTCGGTCGGCACTTGCAAAAGTGTCGGTGATTTTCTGCCGAAAGTCATTCCATGTCGTTATTCTAGCTTCGCGGTTCTCGTACTAAGTACGGGCATTGTCGTCAAGCGTGAAATAGACGTGGGAGAGCTTTTTCTGTTTGGTCCACTGGTTGATCTGTGCGACGCGCTCGTACTTGTCAAGCCAGTCTTCAATGTCTTCAAAGGCTGCACCGCGATAGCGATCGGGAACCAGCGGATGAAGAATGGTTACCTGTTGTTGGCTGGGAGACCGGCTGCATTGGTGTGCTTGCGGTGGGCTGGTTTCGGCCATTGCCAGATGTGTGGGGCTCCGAGAAAGAGGTGGTTGAAGAGGGGAGAACTCCGGGGTTAGGCCTAGTCGTCAACGACTGAAGCGATGCCCGGTGGTCGTAACTGGTGCCAATGCGTCCGGACTAAGAGAACGACTGCCAGAAGGAGTCCGGAGCATCAGGCGTGGTCAATACCCCGCACCTCCACCAGTGTCGTGGTACAACGCCAAGAGAAGACTCGGAGACGTTCTTCAGGAACAACGAGACAACCAGTTCAAGCAGATGTAGATGTAGAGCCTTGGAGTTAGTGGCACACACCCACTCTGGGGGATTGGCCCAGTTCAAGCAAAACAGATCAGAGACACGTCTTCTTGGTCGTCGGCAAACTCCCACTGACCCACTAGACGGAGTCCGTTAAATGCCCCCCATCGTCGTTGTCGTCTGGCTAGAGCATACGCGTCAGTATTAATTGCTCCAAAAATATACACAAGCAACGAGCGGTAATGAATTTATAGTAAAGTTTATCCTATAACGGTCTATAGTTGCTTTAGGCATACACTACGTCTTCGTTGAACGTCTAGGCAACACTACGTCCTTGTTGAAAACACAGCTTGAACAACTATTCTACAAGTAGGTTGTTGAGCAGTCGTAGGCTAAGATGACAAATGAACTTATATTTGCGGCATCTCTATATCTTTGTTTACGGAGCACCACTGCCTATTTGATTTTCTTGAACATTCTGCGAATGTATTTTTGGTGGTCCTCAAAGCCTATACTCACAAACATTTCCGCTTGTAAGGGGTGTTTGTCATTTGCCAGCCACCTTTGCAAATAACATAACAGGATTGTATCTAATTCGCTCATATACGTACAATACTAGCGTAAGAACGTTTTCTGAAGGCGTGTCCAGGTTCTTAGTGACGCAGCTAGTTGATGCAAAGCTACGGTGCTTGAACTACGAGAATAGCAAGTAATGGTTGCACGAAGATTACATATTTCGGTTCTGAAAAACAGGCATTCCTTTAATGATACAGCGCAATACTCGAATAATACATACCTCATGTGTACCCAGAATATATATAGTTCCACGGTTAACATAGCGGCAGTGGCAGTGTAGTGGCTTTGGATTGCGCTGCTAAGCACAAAGGTGCGGTATCCAACCCTTGCCACGGCTGCCTAATTTCAATGGGTGGCAAAATGCAAAAACGCCCGTGCGCCATGCATTTGGCGCACGTCAACAAAATGTAGGTGGTCGAAATTATTCCGGAGTCAACTACTAAGGCATGTCTGATATATATATAGATATATAAATGTCGGCACGCAAAACCTTTGAAATATTAGAGCGAAAGCTCTACTACGCCATGTCTCTCAAGGCCATTCATCGCGTCGCAATGACCTTGAGCCGCCAGAGCGCGAGCCGCAAGAGCGCAATTGTGACAGGTGTGACGTCACGCCACGTGATTCGCTGGGGAAAGGCGGCCCAGCTGTACTCGCTTGGAGCCTCGCCGCTGAGGTACCACGTGACTGGGCGAGGGTTTTACGGCTGCTTCGCCGGTGCTTGGGTGCTCAGTCTCGCCATGGATTTCGCGCCTGCAGGGCCGTCTATGCGTGCGCTTCAGCGCAAGCAACATGCTGAATCCAATTATCCAGTAGATATAGCTAGACGACAGGCTGCTAAATCTCAAGCAAAGGCAAAGTTGGCTTGAAACACTGGTGCAAAGGCACGTCAGATTAGCACGTTATAGAGAAGCTTACCGGGTGGTTGCAAAACCACGCCAAACATATCTTTCGCTCGTGATAACTAGGTTTATAAGAGTTAAACCTCAGCCATTTTTCTTCATGATTAACATAGCCTAACATTCTCAGCAGCGTCTGAATTCCGTCTTAAACCGAGAAGTACCGCTGATCGAATTACACGATAGTACCCCAATTTGTAATAATTATTATATGACATACAGTCAAAATACCTAAGATAAGAAAATAAACAAATAAATCTACAAAACACAATTGACGAATATATATATCCACTACATTTAGATCATTCGACGATTTACTGCGTCCAGCAGTAGAGTCAGCAAAACTGTTTTTCATCGTTTTAATACACGCAAGAGGAAATCACCTGCCCCCTGTCCTACTGAGCCGATGCCCTTCAGTAGGCCATTAATTATGCTACTTTAGGAAACAATGCGGAATGTAGAAATTACTTGCCCACTACTTTAACTTGAAATTTCGGAACAACACTTTTCAATCCTCTTATTCAGACTAAGGTTAGTTTTATTAGCCGTATCTTCTGTTTGTTCAATATCACAATCGATATTTTTGTATTAAGCTTTACTCTACGGATCTACGCTACCGAAGTTCTTGCGCAGCTTTCTAAGAAAAAGCTATATTTGAAAATGAAAAAAAAATGAAAAAAGCGCATGCTCCAGTACAAGTAAATCAGTCACTCAATTGAACATAACATTATATATAATTTCGGGAAAACGATACAACACATCGTGTTGTGAGCCATTTTGTGGATGATATGTGCACTCCTTCGCTGTTCTAATATTCGCAGCCCCAAAGGTGCAGCGTATCTGAAGTTCGTAATGGATGTCAGTTGCATTTACCATCGAACTAAAGTGCCCTAGTTGCTTAAGCACCGACGCTATAATGGTCGGACGCTCAACGTTACTCAAGTTTCAGGACTCCACTCCCGGTCATTCGAGTGGAGAAGGATTTTTCTTCCTGCTCTGAACGTCTCCTGCACTAGATTTGGTCTATTAAGACTTATGAACTAGTATCCGAACTCTTTTTTCGCTGTCGCCGTTAGTTACTTCTGCTCCTTGTATATTACGTGGATAGGTAATAACGCAATTCTGTCTAGCGTTTTGATTCTCCAGTCATTTCAAAATTCAAATTCCTTGTACAATTGCCGTTTGCCAAGTACTGGAACAACAGCTGCCTTTTTAATTCGGAGCATGGCTTGCGTGATTCCAGGCAAATTTTGCAGTCGGTAGGTTCCTGTCTCGCATCGCTCAACTAGTAGCTCAAATAGCAAGAGCGTGCCGGTTTCTCACTGTGTTGTCACGTAGCTGCCAGAGCTAGGAGACGCTGACTTTGACGCCACTGCCTTCCGGATTGGCCCAAATTATGCAGTTAATTCCTTGCAGTAGCTAGCCATGCGTTTACACGTGCGACATCGTACCGTCTTCAGGCTCATTCCAAGTAGCCATAGAACCGGCTGTATCGTTTCGTTGCTGGAGTACAATAATCAGTGTTTATGTCGTCGCCTCCTGCCAGCGCTCGCCGCTGGCATGGTCGAACCTGTGGCCATGAGCTTATCAATGCAACACCATAGCCATTGGTCCACCAGGGCCGGTGCATAACTAGCCTTCGAGAAACACATTCGTGCAACCACTAACAATTTGCAGACAACAAAAAAGATGCTGGACAGCTAACTACCTGCAAAATTATTTCGCATGACATTGATTTCTAAACTGTCTGTGATCTACATGCCTCTTACTTTAGTTTTCCTTTCAACAGAAATGACAAAAACTAATTTGTTTATCTTCTTGATGCCGACACTTAATGTCATAGATAATTAACAAAGCGAAAATTGGCTTATTGGCTGTACTAAACTCAATGACTCTTCATTTAGTTAAAACCCGACGTGGTGGCGTAGTGGCTTTCGCGTTGCGATGCTTAGCCGGAGCTTGCGGGATCCAATCCCAGCCACGGCGGCCCAATTTCAGTGATTGCAAAATGCAAGAAATCACACGTGTGTTTTCGATACTATAGGCAAGAGAGGTCTACTCTCGTAGGAGGAAAACTGTTTAAGCAAGAGAATCCCTCTTTGTGGATGATAACCGAAAGCTCACTTAAGCACCTGCTACCTCCCAATGATTATGTACCAAGCCTCCAGAATAGGGCGATCTTATCTTTCGCTTGTACAAGCAAACTTTTCTGTCTGCAAATTATTATGTTTGCAGAGATTCATGTCATCTTTGAGTATCATGAATTTATGACGACTTCCTCATCATTTTTTTATCTTTTTACTACCTTCTGCAGTACCTTTTCTAATAGGCATGACCCACATAGCTGGTTCTTTTGTGTTTTAAAGATGATCGTATATACGCGATATATATGTTTACGACTTCCTCAAACTCTCAAGTGACTATAATATCTTAATTTTGTTATTCACTATGTATTCGTATACCGTACAAGTAAATTGAATATACTTGAGACCACGCTAGAATCAAGTTGGCATTTCTCAAAGCGCATGCTGCCATCAATAACCCGTGGACGGCGCTCTTTAAAGTGTGATTACTGTAGCACACTTGCTTTTTTGGCTGGAACAAAATTAGAAAAAAAATATCCTGAATCATCATCAAGATATGCAGAAGTACCTACAACCTATGACACTTCTACACTTTGGAAATGACAATTTTTATTATCGCAGCGAATGCTGAAGCTCCCTTAGTACGTGCCATTCACATGTCGATCGAAATAACTTACGTAAGGAAAGCTCTGCAGTGAATGAAACAAAGAATGCAATTTTTTTACAGATAAGATTTCTGCCTTCATTTAAAAATTTCCCGTCATATTGAAAGAAATAAGGAAAAAGCAGCTAGTTGTTTTACCAGTGCCAAAAAGACAACGCGAGCGTTCACGTCGTTTCTTTCTATCTCTTCACACCCTTCGCGCATTATTCCACGCGTTCTGATTATTCCAAACTTCTAAATTTCCATTTCTTTTTTTTGTGATGTGGCACCTCTTTTCTGACGCATATTTTCATTATAGCGTACAGACATAATTTACCACTCCTTAATTCGGTGTTTGAAATCTGCACCACTAAAAGTACCTTTACTAATCTCATGGTTTCTTATGTACGCTCGCTCATTCTTCAACAATCACGTCCGATGTACTGTGAAAATGCCTGCAAACAACCCATATATCAATTTTTAAGTGAATTTTGCACAAAAGAATCTCGATTCTTTGGTTTTTTGCAGTGCATATTGAGAGATTTCTACTGACAGTGTGTACAGCGCGCCAGTCGGCGAAATAAATGATATAACAGGTATAACAAACGACCTTTCTTTTTTGACAAAAAGTACTTGACCTTTCGGTTCGCATTCATTGATGCTCCAAAGGGAGCAATAAGCGATTATCATAGTTGCGTAAATTTATGCACATTTCCTCGACTATAGCCTTGGTCCGAACAATGTGATGACGTGATTACAGTAGTGGAGTACTGCGGCGTGATTTTTGACCGCCTCGTATTCTTCAACTTGCACCTAATGGATGATGCAAGGGCGTTTTTGCATTGCACAACCATCGGGATGTGGCCGCTTCAGGCGGGATTGAAACCCCGGCTTACTTAGAGCTCACTAGCGCAACGCCGTAGGCAATAGGCTTCATTGACGGATATGCGAGACGCGATGCCTCCAAGTAGAGCACAGTGAATGCACGATCGAGATGTGTGCTCACTGTTTCAAAGAAAATTTAAAACCTTCGGAGGCGCGCGAAAGTGAAGCACACTACAAAGCTGAAATATGTCCGTACGTTAGCGGAACGTTTTCCCCTGCAATAAAAAGAAAAAAAAAATGTCTGCACCGTCCAGCACTCTTCTTAATATGCAGCAGGCTTGTCACTTCTGCCGTGCAGTCGAAGTCTCATGCATAATACAAGAGCCCCGTCATGAATTCTGGAGTTACGCTGCATTCGTGCCTTCTGTAAGAAATATTTCTCTATAATAGTGTAACTTTATGCTTGGAAAGAAAGAGTTCTTCCTACTATTGAATAACGTTGGGAAACAATGAAGAAAGCACTTACTCGAAAGCGCGGGAACTGCACATATGCCCTTATGAATGATTCAAAGTTTGGGATACCTGCACTAGCAAGCATTTTCAATTGCTATATAAGCCATGACGTGAGTGGCGGTGAAACCCCGCTGTATCGTTTGCTAATAAACAGGCTTGAAAGCTTTTCTGCGATCGAAACTATCTTGGGGGTATTTAACAAAGGGCTTCTAGTTGTGTGATGATTTTTACGGCTTGGCTTCTACTGATGAAAGCTAGACTTGAGGCTAAGTGATTGACGACTGGTAAAAATGGTGTTTTAGAAAACTTTGCATTTTAGAATTGATTCGTTTACGAAGATAAAAATATGTTGCAGCCTCCACTATGGTGCTTGTGCCGAGTTTGAATAAATCCCTCAGCCGCTGTCTCAATGAGTCACTTTCTGCGTGCATAATAGTGATGATACTTCTGATATATATTGGCGTCCCCTTCGAAATGAGGCGGCCACAAATAACCACCTAACCAGTTTTGTGTAATCCGGTTTCCCTATACATATGTCACCCTATAGTGGTGATACGACACTGTCGCCCCAACCTGGGGTATCATGTGTCTTCTCTCTCTTTCTTCATTAAAACCTGTACCTCTATAGGGCAGACTTATAGTGCTGACTTACATACAATTGTAACTTCTCCGGTTCTATAAATCACTTCCACGCTTTTTTTCCAACCAATACTCCTGCGTCATTAGATTATCTCGACTGCTGGTTTATCTCAATTGCTTCCATTCGCTTTGAATTCAAGTTCTTATAGTAGATGGACGTTTCCTACGGGTCTTGCTTGGTTTGCTTGGTGCACATTTTTATTGCGATAGCAATTATATGGACACTCAAAAGCAGATTTCTGCCGTCGGCGTCGGCGTCGCCGTCACCGTGAGGTTCCGTATGACGTCAATGGAGATGAAATCGTCGCCGCGCGCCGAACGCTGTATGTGCGAGTGAAAGGGCGCGAGGGACGCGCGCTTTCACGGGGAGTGAACGCACGGCGGAGAACAAACGCGTGTTCTGCTCTGTGCTCCCTTAAGGGCTGCAGAAGTAGGCGTCTCTTTCCTCCTCTACAATCACCATATATGTAGAGCAAACGTGCCTTCTTCCGACGCACGAAAGGCCGTCGGGGGGAGGGGGAGGGAAGGGAGGCGACGTTTAGCTGCGGCACCAAGTGCCTATTTATATCAGAGGCTCCGGCAACAGTCACCAACGCCGCACGCATTTTGAGCGAACGCGGGCAAAACGCCGACGGCGTCGACAACAGTTCTGCGTGTTGCCGGTGCTGCTGCATGTCCAAGTTTATACAGCTGATAAAGCTGCTATCATTACTCCGTATAGCTCTCTTCAAATTTGCTATCGCAATTGATGCTTCACCTTTCAGGTGAAACTGCGACAACTTTTTTTTTCTTTTGAGAGCCTCCAGGTTGTCTATTATAAGTTAAGGTACTCTGTAGTTGATCGCTTAACTTCCTGGCGTCTTCCTCTATTTCGTATACACACTTCGGAGGAAAAATATTTCTGCAATTTAGCAGCCAATTTCTTTTCGTCCATGCTCCTTAGTCGTTCTTCAAAATTAAGATGCCGTAAATATACTGAGGTAAGTAAGTGCCGCCTCGATTTTGTGCTTTACTAGACTGTCGGTACATGCAGAACTGCTTATTTCTGGCGAAGCTAGAGTGCTTTATAATGCTATTATTAGTGCAGTCCATATTTGAGTCCTTACAGCAGTGCAAATATGGCAGCGGCAATTACAATGTGCAAACATAACACTTCAATACCTGCTCTAAGTTTATTCGAAATGTGATATACGTGTTGAGACTTTGAGCGAAAATGTTCCGGTTCCACGTTTCCTCGTCTGTAGCGGAATAATATCTACCCATGTGGTTCTTTAGATTCACGGCTGTTGCAACCATTGTTTGAAAGGTGAGATATTTGTTGTTACTGCGAATGCCTTTGCGGAGGGAGCTAAATACTCAATGCAACCTTAGAATGTGGTACGAACAAAATTCATGTCCTAGCTAACAATATTCCTAAAGCATGCCACCAATCATTCGGGACAATCTTAACTGGAACGCCGAGGCACTTGTTTAATATAATTTGAGAACGAGTATTTCAAAATTGTAGTCTTGCCATTTCTCTCGAAGGGACATTACTTGACTCCTCGCCTTTAGTTTCGCATAAACAACTTGCGCCCTAAAATTATTAGTGAAAAGATAACTGGTTTAAGGCAAAGCCTTACATTTCTCATCGTTCAGTCGACCTTCAACGTCCTTGCGCGAAAACCGTGTCGTCGGAGTGAAATAGTACACAAAGGGAATTTATTTACACCGTACATCGTTACACGTTTCTTAGTGTACATATATATATCTACGGAACATATTATCATTTAATACAATTCTATACACTTATGTTCATGCACACATATATTACATATGTTACATTACATATATTACAAAAGGGCAATTCATTTACACAGTACATATTTACACATTTCTTAGTGTACATATATCTTTGGAGAGTAAACACATTCTTAATTACATATTCTCATTTATATACAATACTGTACACTTATATTCATGAACATATATATTACATACATTGCATATATTATCAAGAGCACACAAATTTGTCAATACATGTCTCTATACACAAGTATACAAATAACACTTTCTCGTAATAATAAGTTATTTAATAATGTGTTTACTGTTTAAATTGTCATTGTAATTGGTGGGGGGGCATTATAGATTATGTTAAAACTGGGTGATCTTCATTTGTATTTCATTGTCTTTTTCTATTAGGAAGCGTGTATGCCACCTTTGCAGGTACCTCATTTCTTTGTTCTTCTTATATTGTTCATTTACGAACTTCCAGGCTATCAGCCTGGCTTTCCTTATTGTAGGGTAAGTGGCTCTTACTGGCTTCCCGGACGCCTCGGCTAAACACCTTCTTTTCCATATACACATCATTATTAATATGTGTAATAGACTGTGGGTTCGTGTTTGTGTCGGTTTTGGGGGTTTTCCGGTATGTATCATTTTATTTGCTAATTGCCATGTTGCCTTGGCGGCGTTACAATCAAAAGTGCATGGTTAATGGTTTCTATTTCCTGGCAGTTGGGACATTTCTCATTCGGGACGATGCCCCAGGCTGCCAGCCTTTGGCGTTTGGGAAGTACACCCCATTGTCGTTTCCATTCGAACTCTTTAGCGTCATTTGGCATTTTTATTCTTTTTAGGTGTGACCACTTTTCTGTAGTAGCTTGTTGTTGTTCTTCCTTTGTCAGTGCGATGTATGCTAGTTCTTCGCTGAACTGGGTTGGTGGTGTTTTACTAAGTTGTAATTGCGGGGTTTCGGTGTTTAGTTCTCTCTTTGTTTCAACTGCTTTCTTATAGAACGGAAGTGGTTTTTCTGCGACTGGTCCTATGTATGGTTCTGTAATAAACGTCTTTCTTAGTGTGCTTAACCAGTATGTTAACAGAGGTCTGCCTATGTATTTTGTGTTATCTGTTAGTACTTGGACTGTTTTTGTGCTTAGGATGTGTGCTATTTTTTTTACATTTGGGAGGCTAAGGCCTCCTCTGTTGTCTGCTAGGTAGAGCAGATTTTTCCTTACGGTTGGTGGTTTATTGTTCCACAGATATGCCGTGATTGCTTTTGTTATTCTGTTTGCTGTTTGTGTAGGCATTGTTGCTATTCTTGCTGCGTAAAACGCGTAGGCACATGCTTTAGTTTTTATTGTTTCTATTTTCCCTTTCATTGATAGGCCATAATTCTTTGCTTCTTGGCACGCTTTTTCTGCCTTTGTGCAGGCTTCGGTCCATGTTCTATTGGATATACCTTTGTTTTCAAAAGTGATACCTAGTACTTTGACCGCGTCTAATATCTGAATGTCTGGAGGTAGTGCTTCTGTTGGGTATCCGAATGTGAGGGCTTTGGTTTTCTTATTATTTAATTGTGCACCTGAAACACCTCCGTATTCGTGAAAGACTTGTTGAAAGACACAAAAGCTACTACAGTCTCTCACGAACAGGGAGATATCATCAGCGTAAGCTGCTATTTTGACACATTCTTGTCCAGTCATAGGAAATCCTCTTATCTTTTTGTTTGCGGCAACCTGCCTGAGGAGCGGGTCTAAGGTTAGAATGAACAGTGGTGCTGACAATGCGCACCCTTGTCTTACGCCTCTTGTTACGTTTATTGCTGTTGTTAATTTCCCATTAATTAGTATTTTGCTTTGTATGTCTGTGTATAAAAGTTTTAGGCACTGAATGAAGTCTGGGGGGAATCCATAGGTTTCAAGTAGTGTAATTAGGTAGTCGTGTTCGACTCTGTCGAATGCTTTGGACTGGTCTACTGTTATAAAATATCCATTTAATTGTTTGTGTTGCATATAAGCAAAACTGTCTCTAATTAGTGTAAGTGTTGCAAAGATCGACCTTCCTGGTACTGATGAAGCCTGATAAGGTGTTATTATGTATGGAAGAAGTTTTGTTAGCCGTTTGGACAAGAGTGTTGTTACTATTTTGTAGTCGGTGTTGAGTAGTGTAATTGGTCTCCATGAACCTGTTTCTGTGGGGTCACCCCCTTCTTTTAATATTAATGTAACATGTCCGATGTTGAAGGAAGCTGGTTTGTGCTTGTTGATAATAAAGTTGTTAATCATTTCCAGTAATGTGTCGCCAATTTCTTTGAGGAATGTTTTATAAAAACCCGTTATAATACCGCCTGGTCCTGGTGCTGTGGTTTGCTTCATTATTTTGAGTGTATTTTCTAGTTCTCTCATTGTTACAGGTGCGCATAAGGAGTCACTGTCTGTATCTATTTGGGGGCAGTTGTAACAGAAGGGGTTTATCTTGTTTTTCAGTTCTGTTATTTCCCTTGATTTCTCGGTTTGGAAAAGTGTTGTGAAGTGATGGACTAGTGTTTCCTCGATTCTTTGGTGATCTGTCGTTATAGTTCCTTCTATGGTTTGCATTTTCTCTATTCTATTGTCTTTGGTGCTTCTCATGTCATTGTTTTGTGCATACGTTAAATCTGCAAGTTCGTCTTCTGCTAGTTTTTGTTGCGTCGCTTTTTTAGATGCTTGGGCAGCTTCTCTTAGAGTTTCGTCGTATTTCATTCTCATGCATTCTAAGTACTCTTGTGTGGTGAAAGTTAGTTCTCCACCATTTTTAATGATTTGTATCCTTCTGGAGATTTCTGTTAGTTTGTTAGTTATTCTCTTACATCTATTTTTCCCGGCTGTTTCTAGTATTTCTCTCCATTCTATTTTAAGCTCATCCCATTCTTTCTTTTTGTGTTGTATTGTGTCCATTACTGAGTGTTGTAGTGCTTGCTTTATTTCTTCTATACTTTCTATGTCTTGTAATAATGTAGCGTTCATTCTCCATGTATTTGGGTTGTTTAATCTACCTGGTTCCCCTGTTATTGTTACAATAATTGGTCTATGATCACTTCTGTCTGCTAGTTCTTGTGGCAGTCCTTGTACTCTACAGTCTTCTAGGTTTTGTGTTATTTTAGGGGATGTGTAAATTCTATCGATTCTGCTTGTGGTTATTCGTGAAATTCTTGTCGGCTCATAATTGTTTCCGTGTTTAACTATCCACGCATCAGACATTTTATTCTGTAATAATAACTTTTTAAGTTCTTTGGAGTTGTACGTGGATCCTCCTTGTCCCGGTCCTCTTATGTCTCGGTTTGAGTCGAGGACACAGTTGAAGTCTCCTAGAATTATATATTCGCGAGGCTCCAACATGTAGTTCTTTAATTGTTTGAAGAATGTATTTGTTTGATTTCTTGTGGCTGGTGCATATACATTAATGATTCGTACTCTTTTTCCATCTACAAATATATCCATTGCAATCACCCTCCCTTCTGTGTCATATGTACAGTGTGCGCTTTGTCTGTATTTGTTAGATATGAATATTATGCCGGGGCCACAAGAACGTGCGTCTGTCAAGGAGAAAAAGGCGTCGAATTGAAATTTGTTTTTAAGTTCTATTACGTCTCGGGTTGTTCGAAAGTTGGTTTCTTGTAAGCACAGTAGGTCTACGTTATTGTTTTTGGCAAGTAGGATTATTTCTTTTTGTTTTTCTAAGTTTCTAAAGCCTCTTACATTAAAAGACATTAATGTTAACTTTCCCATTGTCGAATGCCGTGCAGGGGTTGGGAGCTAAAAAAAAAAAACGGGGGGGGGGTGTGAATTCCTTGGACCGACACATGCTCACATGCTTAAGCGTGGTTATTACTATGTGTGTTGTTTGTGTGTTATGTCATGTTGTATTGTGGTGTGTAGAGTGCCACGTGGCACTTAAGTTCAATGTTCACATCGTGTAGACGTGTCGAGGGCTATACGGATGTTTGACTTTCGATCAATAGAAAGCACTTGGGTTTTGCTACCTTCTTACATACTGAAAACACTTGTTTGCTTTGGGCAAAGTTCTCGGCTGTGCATACCAATAATTATGTCCAGATGGTTAGGGAGGGGTGAGGTCTTGTGCCTCATTGTGCATTTGGATTCAAATTGTTTCTTTCTTCCGAAAACATGATAGATGCAATTTTTTTTGTCTTATTGCTATGCACAGCCTTACACCGCATCATTGAGATACACAAACGCTCATAAATTTATATATCTTAGTTCGTGGCGCAGACCCTCTTTTATCTCTTTAGCCTTTCTTTCTTTTTTTTTTAAACGTGCGTTTCTAATGTACTCTCTAGTGACGTCATACGTGTTTCCAATCTTATCTACAGCTCATGCTTGCTGTTTCTGGTGGTGTCGTTGGGTGTTGGCTTAGAGCAGAAGGTTTTCCCTGCTCTTTTCTTCTTGCGTTGTTACGTCCATGTCATCTTCACTCGCCGATGACGCTGCTTTGTCGCGTGTCGGAGAGTATTTACACGATGACGTGTATTTACACGATGACGTGTCCGAGAGTACACGATGACGACTCGGTGTAGTAACTCACTTAATACACCAACCCGGCATCGTGTCTAACCTTCATGCAAACATTCACGCAACAATTGTGATGGTGTGCGGGTCACCGCCGTCATTGTCTTCTGTCAGTAAGCAAGAAACACTCACTCAACAATGCTGATGGTGTGCGGGTCATCTTCGTCATCGTGATAATTAAGACAGAGTTCATTCAGACACTCGAACCCACTCACGAATTCATTCTCCAGACAATATCTCAATATCCGACAATATCTCACACGAATTCATTCTCCAGACTATTACCGGTCTCGGGCTTGGAAAGAGGGTTTACGACTTCGTCAGATCATTCCTTAGCCAGAGAACTGCCAAGCTCAAAATCGAAGGATACCTCTCGCAAGAAATCACCCTCGGTTAACGCGGCACGCCTCAGGGTTCAGTCATCTCGCCAACATTATTCAACATCGCAATGATCGGGCTTTCCAAGGAGCTCGCCAAGATTCAAGGAATCAACCATACCATCTACGCAGATGACATCACCATCTGGTGCGCTGGCGGGAGTGACGGCCAAGTTGAGGACGCCATGCAGAGCGCCATCGATGCGACCGAGCGCTTCCTACTCCCCACTGGGCTCAGATGTTCTCCATCCAAGTCTGAGCTACTTCTCTACAAGAAAAGACCCAGAGGTGGTGGCCATCGTGGTGGGAAACCAGCGTCCGATAGCGAAATACGGCTTTTCAGTGGTGACGGGTCCCCGGTTCCCAGAGTGAACTCGCTCCGAATATTGCGGATGTATATCGAGTCTAACGGTGCCAATGGTGCCGCACTCAGAAGGATCATCGCCTTAACGGAGAGTGCTCTCGGCCTCATCCGGAGGATCGCCAACAAGCACCGGGGAATCAAGGAAGACAATCTCATCCGCATTATACATGCTTTTGTGCTCTGCCACCTTTCATACTCGGCAGCCATGCATAATTGGCATGTTGCAGAGAGGAACAAGCTAAATTCCCTCATCAGAAAGATCTTCAAGCTTGCCCTCGGCTTACCTGTGAGCACTCACACCGAAAACCTGTTAAAGCTCGGAGTGCACAACACGCTCGAAGAAATAATAGAGGCGCAAGAGCGTTCACAGCTGCTCAGGCTATCCGGCACCCCGGCGGGCCGCAAGATACTCGATGAGATGGACCTCTACCCTGTCGACCAGTGCCCCGACGCCGTGCGGATTCCCAGCGACATCAGATCTCAACTACACATCGCGCCCATTCCCCGCAATATGCACCCCGCACACAACGTCGGCAGACGTCGGGCCAGGGGTAGAGCTCTACTCGAACATGTCCATAACAACCACATTGAGGCAAGCTTCGTGGATGCCGCGGCATATGTCCAACAAGAGGCGCTCGCCGTCTCCATCGTCGACTCTAATTACAGGATCACTTGCTGCGCTACAGTACGCACTTCGAAGCCATTAGTAGCCGAACAGGTTGCAATCGCGCTGGTTGTGCTCGATGTTCGCAGAGAGGTAATATATAGCGATTCTAAGGCCGCCATTAAATCCTACCAAACCGGGATGGTCTCCCCTCAGGCCCTTCGCATTCTCCAAAGCTTGAAAAGTATCTCTACGCATTCTCTAGTTTGGTTTCCCGCACACTTGGGGGCGACTGAGGGCTCTCCCTCTAACCCTAACCAGAGCACGCACGAATCCGCGCGAGGACTCACTGACCGCGCCACCTCTATAGTCCCCCTACCCCGCGGGGAACCATTGATGACGTATAATGAGATCACTAAGCATTATTATCTGTCAAGATGGGTATTCCCCCTCCCACACCCTGCCTTATGCAGGACGCGGGCGTTGACCCTTCGACTTTTACAAGCTCGTGCGTATCCTAGCCTTGCGGTTCTTCACGCTATATACCCTGAAAGGTATCCCAGTGCGGAGTGCCCTGCCTGTGGACTAAAGGCAACATTTAACCATGTGTTGTGGGAGTGTGAAGCCATCGGCTCCGCCTTCAGCGAGGATAGGTGGGCTGCACTTTTGGGCAGCCCCGAACTCAACGACCAAACCCTGGCCGTCCAGAGTGCCCGCGATCGGGCCGTCAAGCTCGGCTTGCCGGTCCCTACGTGGGATGAGCCGGGTAGCGCGGGGTGTCCCCTGCGTCTTCTCTGGACTTCAATAAAGTTATTTCACTCACTCACTCACTCACTCGAACCCACGACCTTCGGTGCGACTAGAACCCTCGAGCTTATGTGGGAGTCGAACCCACCACATTTGGCGTTAAGGCGAAGTTAATTTAGGCACTGTTCCCCAATATAGAGTTAATTAGGGCATTCGAACCACGAACTTTGGTGTTAATTAGGGCGAGGTTAACTAAGGCGCCGTTGATTAAGGTAGTGTCAATTAAGGCACTCGAACTCAAGACCTTTTGTCGGAAAAGCAAGTAAAAAGTAATAACGTATTCGAATGCGAATCTCAACAAATTTTTGCCTAGCAACGAAGCTTATGTGCAAAAACAACGTGATCTTTATACGACAAGGTTTAAAAAAAACTTCCGCATGTGAAATAACTGCTCCTAAATTGTTACCGAAAAGTGCATAGTCAAGAATAGTTGGTAATCGCTGCGACATTCATTGCCGTGGGGACGACTACATTATTACTTTTTTTGAGATCGAACGAAATGTAATGTCATCTGAGAGGGATCGATGTATCTTGTGA
Source organism: Dermacentor silvarum (assembly GCF_013339745.2). Classification (NCBI taxonomy): domain Eukaryota; kingdom Metazoa; phylum Arthropoda; class Arachnida; order Ixodida; family Ixodidae; genus Dermacentor; species Dermacentor silvarum. The sequence goes on from NC_051160.1 coordinate 83,440,607, forward strand.
TAAATGCGTTTCAGGAGAATTTGAATAAGTGTTTGCGGCGGGTACAACGCTGGGACACAATGATAAACTGGTAATACAGAGCGCGAGAACAAACACGGGGACGCATAATAGCAGACACGGACAAGCGCTGACTTCCGACTGAATATTTTATTGACAGACATGTTTTATATATGCATGTCCAGGAACAGATACAAAGAAAAGAAGTATTTCCACTGCTAAGGAAACAAAAAAAAAACACAAACAGAAAAAAACTAACAATCACGGTGGCCTGCTGCGCATTCCTTCACCTAAGCCCTAAAAGCTATCGCGTTAGAACTCTTCCGCCTGGCGGTGACGTCACAGGTGTCGCCTAGCAGCAGAGCGCCACGTCCTCACATACTATTACTTCGCCGAGCTGGGGGAGACAGAGATCAGAGACAGTGAAAGCGGAGTATAAAAATAGCATCGCGCAGCATATCGAATGTGAGGTGGAGAGGAGTGAGGCAGGTGGTAATGGGACACGTAGAACTGCTGCCGACCGCGTCTCCCCGCGTTCGCGCTGAACGTGCATGGTGTACGTGACTCCAGCCGATGCTTCTGGCAGTGGCTCGGTAGCTTTCGGCCAGAGAACTGGTCACTCATCGCTTTCGAAAGACTGAAGCGAGAGCTAGGGAAGCTGAAACCAATCGTCTTGCCTAACCTCCACAGCAGCGCAGCTCGCTCCTCCGCCGTAGCTCTGCCTAGATTCTCCCCACAGCTGCGCGGGGGCGAAGCTAGGCAATGACGTCATTCTAGAGTATATAGGTCCGCGTCGCCGAGGTGCAGAGACGCACTTTGCCTCGTGAGTTTGCGCCTAGCACGTGGGTCGTTCCAAGAAGATCGTCAGCCCGAAGAAGAGGAAGAGCGGCGCGAAAAGCGCCGCGCCGCCACTCGAGAGCGACTCGAAACACTTCGCATCGATCCAGAGTTTCCCCAGCAGCACCACCTAAAGCCTAGAAAGGCCAAGCTAATAGAAATGCCAAGTTGAAGCTAAGAGAGAACCAAGTTAAAGCTAATGAAAAGTCAAGTTAAAGCTAGGGAAGGGCCACCAGCTTCGCTGTTTGCTCAGACTTCGCCCCACTAGTGTGAAGCTGCCCCAATTTTCTACACGCCGACACGATCTTGGGGGAACTGGCCCTTAACAGCTTCGCCGTAAAAATATTATTAGGAGCGCCTTTGTCACCGGGCATCTGGTACTTGAAAGTTCCGGGGGAATGTCTGAACGTGTCCTGAATTTACCTCAATTTCTCGATTACTAAAGCTCTGTCCGCGATAATATTGATGCCTCAAACGCTCTCAAGCTCTAATCTACCACTTTAGCTTGACTTATTATTTCGCTTTAGCGTCTCTTTAAGGGAACTGCCATCTGCAGCAGCACGAAAATCTGCGTCACAAATAACGATGTATCGACAAGCGTACATTGTCTACACTATTGTGGTGACGGTTTTTAGCATATACCCAGGTGTCGTCTTTGTTACAAAGCTGTCAGTCGGCGCGAGATGCACCTTTATGCATCTAAAATTTCTTGAACGTTGTCGTCAAGTCTACAACAAAATAGCGTTATCTAATCGAGTTGCATGCGTGACTCGAATAGTGACATATATCCTTCAGCCTTCGCGAGTCCCAGCTATTAGGCGGCAATGTACGGTTAGTCGCGAACGAATATGAGGCACACTTCACCAGTAGACGGGTTTCCAACGATCAACAATGGTGTTAGTTGCTATTGTTGTACTTTAGTACTTAGTAGTTTTCTTTTGTTATTGTTTCTTTGTTTTTGTACCCATTGTGGAAGAGGAGAAGCACCAAACAAAAAGTTTAATTCGTAACTCGAAGTTCAAGCCCCACCGGGTTCTTGACAATATGTCTCACACTCTGCACCTTCCAAATATGTTCCCATGCGTTTTAAAACGAAGCTTTATATGTCTCACTGATTCGTCCGTGAGCGCCGAAAAGCACTACAGGAAAGCCTACTTACACAATCGAACTACTTGCTCATCTGCGCACAAGGTAGAGAAACGGCTGCGCATCAGCGCACACAATAGAAAAACGGCACGTGACTTATGTATCGTAGAACACTACAGTTTACATTAGCAGTTGTGCCGATAAGAACAGTGGGAACTGCAACGCCACGCTACCCAGACGAACTGTATTTATCTGCATTGTATTACGCGCGTGACACAATGTGCTCACGGCCGTCACCATGGGTAGGCCACGGTTGCAACGCATGGCTGAAGAGGTTGTCGTACGCAAACGTAAGCACGAGCTTGATCATGCCCTTAAGACCGATCTCGTGCATCGGCAACAGCAGAGCTTCTGACCGTCTACTACAGCAATCACAAGGCAATACTGTGCAAGTCTAGAGTCGCCCGTAAAAGTGTGACTGTGTTCATGTAATCAACGGCTAGATAATCTAAAATAAAGGCTATGCAACTTAACGAAATGTTCTTCATTCAACTTCAACGTTTAAAAAATACAATCTCAAACAAGCAATCAACTCCGATATGCATCCCATCAGGCACTCAGAATTTCTGGGTTCGTTGCGTGGTCGTTGGCTTTGGACTTTTATTCAGCTTGTGTGGGAGAAAGCTTCGCATTCAACCAGCTTTCTTTAAGAAAGGGTCTTTGACTTCGTGTATAGTTTTAAAATGGGATTTATTACGCTTAAAAAACATTGATCACTAATTGGGGTAAAATATGCAATGATTGGATTCGTCTTATTCAAAGTAACAATACTGAATTTATATACCATAACAAACACTTCTGTACATTAGACAAGACTGTGCCCTATTGCATAAACATGGTTTTTTCAAGCGAGCTTGTCACCAAGTTTCGGTTGGCGTTCTAGTCACGCAAACACTCACTTGTGGGGCTTACCCGCATTGAATAGCGGGTATGAGCCAGGGATATGCGGGTATGAACTGTGACAAGAAAGAAAGAAGGAAAGAAAGAAAAGAAATGAAGAAAGAAAGAAAGAAAGAAAGAGCAGGTACAGGGAAAGTTGCGCCGGCGCAGAATCACGTGGCGCGCGCTACCGATCAGGGTCGTTCGGTGTGTCGTGGGGAGGCAAAGGGAAGGAAAAGGGGTTGGTATGGCCACCGGGCTTCCCTCGCCTCAGATAAGTTTCGGCGGCATGATGGGAAGGCACGTGTGGTGCATTCGCGGAGGAGCAGGCTCCGTTGGAGCAAACGGGGCCGCAAACGCGCTCGGGAAAGGGCTCGTCGTCGACGTGCCGATTCTAGCGTGAGCGCTTCCGAAGCCCAGGCGAAAAGTCTGCGAAGACCGCGGACCCGAGTTGCGGGAGCGCATGTTGAGGCGAAACGTCAGCGTCGTCTTGCCCCTCCAGAAATCCGACAACGGTGATGCACGCCTCGGGAATGCTAACGCCTACTTCCCTGGTGGGACGGCCAAGTCTTTGCCGAGTTTCTGAACGAGAACTTCGGAGTCACCTGCAGTGCGTGTGACCGGTTATGGTTAGAGCACAACGCGGCATTCGTCGGGCAATTCATTCAAGGGACACCGAAGAAACATACGAAAGCTTAGCTTACTCCGATTTCCTCGACAGAGGAGGGGCTACTGATCTTTTTCTTCTTTTTTCTATGACCACATACATTTTCTTTATGTCAAGAAGAAAATGGTTTTGCTGGACTTCATGGCACTACCATAGGTCACTTTTTATGGACTGCGGCACCTCGGTGCCCACGCTGGCTGGTACCTCGCATAGCGGTTCTTCAGAAGCTAACTTTGCTGTTAGAATATATGGCGTGAGAAAAAGGAAATGTCGTTCGGTGCTAATGTTCCATTTATTGCAGCAAGTTTCAGCCCAGTCTATAGCACTTTTTCGTTTCCAAAAATGAATAGCACTGTGTCATGGAACAGATTTCGAGAGAAGTTAACGTAAAGGCTAAAAAGACAACGACATAGCGTGTAAGAGGCCAGCGGCGCTGCAAGAGCCACTGTCGTCAACAAAGGCGAGCATGAAAACATTTGGGCGAGCTCATAAATCTTTGAGACTGACGTTGTCCAAGCAAGAAACCGGGAGCGAGCGCCCAGCTTCTGGTAATGGTCGGAAGCACTCTCCGACGAAGTTTTCTTGGTTGACATGGGACGCCACTGGCACGTTACGACATCCGCCTGCACGCACGTCCACGAAAAAGCCGGTGCTAACCTTCCCGCATGCTTGTCCGACCCAGGCGCTCGATGTATTGCTAGTATGTAAGGACCCAAAGTGTTACGACGGTGGCGCAGGCACATTCTTCAGAGCGCTTATGAAATATTTAGTTTTTCGAGCAATTGACGCATGGTTACCTTCAGATGAGAGCCCACCGAACATAATTAGTTGCATTCCTTAGGCTATCAAAAAAGGGAAACAGAGATCAGACATTGAACAGAAGGCTTTGTGCGCTATACATACAATTTAACTTAGCATTTACTTGTTT